>NC_138238.1:37280855-37705855 GCF_964197995.2 Scardinius erythrophthalmus
TGTTCGGTTCCGGCTGAAGTAGAGCCCGCGCAGCAGGGCAATTGGGTGATGGTGAGACGCTATAGTCGCGGGACAAAACACCGCTCTTCCGTTCCGATTACAACTTCAAACAGATTCTCCCCTCTCAGTGAAACACCCACTGAGAATCCTGTTGAATGTGCCCTAGTTATTGGCCATTCTATTACACAGAACGTGAAAATAGAGACACCAGCCACCATAGTCACATGTTTGCCGGGAGCCAGAGCGCCTGACATCAAAGCAAATTTAAAAGTGCTGGCTAATGCTAATCATAAATTCTCTAAGATTATTATTCACGCTGGCACAACTGATGTTTGACTCCGCCAGTTGGAGATCAACTGAAGAGACGTGTGAACTCGCAACTACGATGTCAGGCACTGTAATTTGCTCTGGCCCCCTTCCTGTTCGCAGGAGTGATGAGATAGTCAGTAGATTGTGTTCACTCAATGGCTGGTTGTCTAAGTGGTGTCCGCAAAATAATATACAATTCATAGACAATTGGAAAAGTTTTTGGGGCAGACCTGACCTGTTGAAAAGAGATGGTATTCATCCCCCCTGGGATGGTGATGCTCTTCTCTCTAGTAATATGGCACATAGTCTTAGAGCTCAAACATGACAATCTGGGGCTCAGGTCAGGAAGCAGACAGACCGGCTAAACCGACCGTCTGGTAGCTGTCTCACGTCATCACCAAGGTCATAAAAATTCCATATAGAGACTGGGTCTGTTCCCCGAATTAGGACATACAAAAAACTTCCAAACCCATCTAAGGGTAAAAATTTAATTGGATTTTCAACAAATAAAAAACTGATATAATACAAATGAGCAAATGATAAAGCTTGGGTTGCTGAATATTATATCCCTTACCTAAAAAGCACTTATTGTTAATGATATGATTACAGACTATAATCTAGATGTGTTGTGTTTGACAGAAACCTGGCTAAAACCAAACGATTACATTACTTTAATGAGTCCACCCCGCAAGATTACTGTTATAATAATGAACCTCGTCTGAACGGCAAAGGGGGAGGTGTTGCTGTAATTTATAGTCATATTTTTAGAATTACTAAGAAGTCTAGTTTCAAATATAATTCTTTTTATTTAGATTTGTGCTGGCTACTGTATACAGGCCACCAGGGCACCATACAGACTTTGTCAAAGAATTTGCTGACTTTCTATCAGAGTCAGTACTGGTTTTAGATAAAGTCATAATTGTTGGTGGTTTTAATATACATGTAGATAACGAAAAAGATTCATTGGGATTGGCATTTAAAGTCATCCTGAACTCTATTGGAGTTAGACAACGCGTGTCAGGATCTACTCATTGTCGTAATCATACTCTAGATTAGAGGTGGGCATAGATTAATTTTTTTAATCTAGATTAATCTAGATTAATTTTGAAATTAATCTAGATTAATCTAGATTAAAATGGCTCATTTGAATTCTGCCGAAGGCATTCAGAATATGTGTGCTACCCAAATAATGACTATAAAAGTAAGTCTTTGTGAACGGGTTTCTCAAGCCAGGTGGCGCATTAGACCAGGGGCTCATCTCCTGTTTCCAAAATGCATCACAAACTGCTTGAGAAAGCTGTTCTACTCATAGACTGTAAAAGGTTACTACTGTACTGTTACCGTCCATAGGCAACATTAGGTAGGCCTATGTTATTATCAACTACTATAGGCTATCAATTAGGGATGGGCGATATGGCCTAAAATCTATATTGTGATATACATTGCAGCCTCTTGCGATAACGATATACAGTACATTATAATAAAACCATTTCAGAACAGGTTACACAGACCCTGCTAAACAACTGCTAAATGTATTTTTTTAAAGGGTATATGTAGTTTTGAGAACATATATTGTGCAAAACTGTGAGTATACAACATAATTTTGCAGATAAATAAAATTTAAGTACACTAGCTGCAGAGACTTAAGTAGGTCTAATGTTTATTATAGCTTTGAACTTATGAAACCCCAAATTTAAAGTGATAATATTGTCTAACTGATGTATTTTCAGTTAAAAAGAAACACAACAACGATTCTTAAAATCGGGCGTAGACAGAGATTATGTGTTAACGTTACACCACTAAGATATATTGGATTGAGAATAATACGCGCGCGCTGGTATTCAGTGATATCATGTTTCGTTTTGAATTTGAGGTGGTAGAACGGATTAGTCGTGTGTTAACTTACCGAACCGTTACCCCACACACTCTGTCTATAGTTTGCTGCTGTTTGTCGGACGGCTTAAATCCGAACCAAGTCCAAATAATGGATGTTGCAGCTTTCACTTTCAGCCGTGTTTACTTAAGATGACGACGAATATGCGTTGCAGCCGGGTTTACCTCGCGGCCGCGGGTAGATTGCGTCATCATAGCTTGTGTAGTAGAGCCATCTCCCAACCCAATTTGGGGAATAGATTAACGGCGATATTTTTTTTATCGCGCGATAAGAGTCTCGCGTTAACGCCGATAACGGCCCACCACTACTCTAGATCTAATATTATCACACGGAATAAATGTTGATGCCATTGAAACTAGAGCTATCACTTCTGCCACTAAAGATTGCTTTATTAATAATCTTCCTGATCAGTTTCATCATCTCAGCATCCCGGATAGCTTAGAAGAACTCGATATTGCGACAGAAACTTTTAACTCTCTCTTTTACAGCACTTTAGACACAGTTGCTCCTTTGCGCTTAAAGAAGATTAAAGAAAATAGTCCAACGTCGTGGTACAACGAGCACACTCAGGCACTTAAGAGAACAGCCAGAAAAATGGAGCGCAACTGGAAAAAAAACAAAACTAGAGGTATTTCGCATTTCATGGAAAGAGAGCTCGATTGCATACAGAGAGGCCTTAAAAGCTGCTAGATCTGCTTATTTTTCAACCCTGTTAGAAGAAAATAAACAAAACACTAGGTATTTATTTGAAACAATGGCTAAACTAACGAAAAAGAAAGCTTCAAGCCTAGAAATTTCCAAGCAACATAGCAGTAATGGCTTTATGAACTTCTTCACTTACAAGATTGATAATATCAGGGACAAAATTAAAACTATGCAACCGTCTACTACTGTATCGCATCAGGGAGTGCATTGTAGTCTCCCCAAGGAAAATTTTGATTAATTTATTGCTATAGGAGAGGAAGAATTCAATTAAACTCAGTAAATCATCTAAACTGACAACATGTATGTTAGACCCTATACCGACTAAGCTACTGAAAGAGATGCTTCCAGAGGTCATAGATCCTCTTCTTACTATCATCAATTCATCTTTGTCTTTAAGATACGTACCAAAAACTTTTAAGCTGGCTATGATTAAACTGCTTGTTAAAAAACACATCTTGATCCTACAGAATTAGTCGATTACAGGCCGATCTCGAATCTACCTTTTCTGTCAAAGATACTAGAAAAGGCAGTATCCTCACAAGTCACAACTATGTTTCTTTTTAGAAAGAAATGATATCTGCAAGGATTTTCAGTCCGGATTTAGACCGTACCATAGTACTGAGACTGCTCTCATTAGAGTCACAAATGATTTGCTCCTATCATCCGATCTCGGTTGTATCTCTCTATTAGTGTTACTAGATCTTAGTGCTGCATTTGACACTATTGACCACAACATTCTTTTAAATAGACTCGAAAATTATGTTGGTATTAGTGGAATTGCATTAACATGGTTTAAATCATACTTATCTGACCGTTATCAGTCTGTAGCAGTAAATGAAGAGATGTCTTATCGATCACAAGTTCAGTTTGGCGTACCACAAGGCTCAGTACTAGGACCACTGCTGTTCACTCTGTACATGCTACCATTAGGAGATATCATTAAGGAAGCATGGAATTAGCTTTCACTGTTATGCCGATGACACTCAGCTCTATATTTCTTCACAACCTAACGAAAACTACCAATTCACAAAATGAACGGAATGCATAGCTGATATAAAAAATTGGATGACTAGTAATTTCCTTCTACTAAATTCTGAAAAAACAGAGATTCTAATTACTGGACAAAAAAACATCCTCACCTAATTATCTAGAATACTGTCTAACACTTGATGGCTGCTCTGTCAAGTCTTCGTCGTCTGTTAGGAACCTGGGTGTGCTCTTTGATACCAATCTGCCATTTGAAAGTCAGGTGTCTAGTATCTGTAAAACCGCATTTTTCCATCTTAAAAATATATCTAAATTATGCCATATGCTCTCATTGACAAATGCAGAACAATTAGTTCATGACCTCAAGGCTAGATTAGTGTAATGCTCTACTGGGTGGTTGCCCTGCACGCTTAATAATCAAACTACAGCTGGTTCAAAACGCAGCAGCTCGAGTTCTTACCAGAACCAGGAAGTATGACTATTAGCCCGGTTCTGTCAACACTGCATTGGCTCCCTGTCAAACATCATATACATTTTTTTATATTTCTAATTACTTACAAAGCACTAAATGGTTTAGCTCCGCAGTACTTGAGCGAGCTCTTAACGCATTATAGTCCTTCACATCTATTGCGATCTCAAAATTCTGGCCAGTTGATAATACCTAGAATATCAAAATCAACTGCTGGCGGGAGATCCTTCTCCTATTTAGCACCAAAACTTTGGAACAGTCTTCCTACCATTGTCCGGGAAGCAGACACACTCTGTCAGATCAAAGCTAGATTAAAGACACATCTCTTTGACCTAGCATTCACATAACACATTATAGACTTCTATAATTTAATGTTAGGCTGCATAGATTAGTTCAGCCGGAACCGGGAACACCTTCCATAAATCCTGATGTACTCGTTACATCATAAGAAGAATGGCATCTACGCTAATTTTAGTGTTTTTGTTTATCCCGAGGTTTTCCCGCAGCCTGCTGGATCCAGATCTGATGAAGGACCTGCGCCTGGACGCGATGACAACGCAGTGCTGAAGTGCCGACTAGTCTGTCCCCTGTGAAGGATCCCTTTACCACTCTACAGATAAAGCATTGTCAGGATAATTTCGGTTTCGCGTATCTACCCCGAAGTGATAAAATTCAGTATACATTTTTTTAAGGCCAGACAAGTAGTTTGTTAAGGATTGGTTTGGAGGGAATTACAAACCTGTGAAAATATATTCAAATGCACATAACTATAGAATTAATTTTTGATGCGCACGTGAGCGCTATCAGCGTTTCTTACGGGTTCGCGTTTAAAGTCTGTGTAGAGAGAACGGTGTCGTCTTAGTGGTCTCTAATTTAATAACTAATGATCGTTGCGACAGAAGTGAATTAATCAAAACTAACTTTAGCTGGAAAATATCTTTATTCAAGAACTGCTATGAAGCCAAAACAATCTCTGTTACCTTAAATTATCCGTTTATCACTGTAAAACCGTTTTGAAACAATCTACATTGTTAAAAGCGCTATATAAAATAAGATGACTTGATTTGACTTGACTTGACTTGAC
This sequence comes from Scardinius erythrophthalmus, assembly GCF_964197995.2. Classification (NCBI taxonomy): domain Eukaryota; kingdom Metazoa; phylum Chordata; class Actinopteri; order Cypriniformes; family Leuciscidae; genus Scardinius; species Scardinius erythrophthalmus. The sequence goes on from NC_138238.1 coordinate 37,286,304, forward strand.
ATAGAGACTGAGTCTGTTCCCCGAATTTGGAAATCCAAAAAAAACGTTTCAACCCATCTAAGGTTAATAATTTAATTGATGTTCAACAAATAAAAAACAGCTATAATACAGATGAGCAAATGATAAAGCTTGGGTTGCTGAATATTATATCCCTTACTTCAAAAGCACTCATTGTTAATGATATGATTACTGACTATAATCTAGATGTGCTGTGTTTGACAGAAACCTGGCTAAAACCAAACGATTACATTACTTTAAATGAGTCCACCCAACAAGATTACTGTTATAAACATGAACCTCGTCTGAAAGGCAAAGGGGGAGGTGTTGCTGTAATTTATAGTAATATTTTCAAAACCACTAAGAAATCTAGTTTTAAATATACTTTTTTTGAAGTGTTGGGGCTTAATGTAAAAATATATATTTTAAATGACGAATCACATTTGAGATTTGTGCTGGCTACTGTATACAGGCCACCATAAAGATTTTATCAAAGAATTTGCTGACTTTCTATCAGAGTTAGTATTGGCTGCAGATAAAGTACTAATTGTTGGTGATTTTTAATATATATATATATATATATATATATATATATAGATATAGATATATATAGATATATATAGATATAGATAATGAAAAAGATGCATTGGGATTGGCATGTTAAGACATTCTGAACTCTATTGGAGTTAGACAACACGTGTCAGGATCTACTCATTGTCGTAATCATACTCTAGATCTAATATTATCACACAGAATAAATGTTGATGCCGTTGAAATTCTGCAGCAGAGCGATGACATCTCAGATCATTATCTAGTCTCGTGTAAACTTCATTTAGCCAAGGCTGCAAAGCCGACTCCGTGTTACAAATATGTTAGAGCTATCACTTCTGCCACTAAAGATTGCTTTATTAATAAACTTCCTAATCAGTTTCATCATCTCAGCATCCCGGATAGCTTAGAAGAACTCGATATTGCAACAGAAACTTTTAACTCTCTCTTTTACAGCACTTTAGACACAGTTGCTCCTTTGCACTTAAAGAAGATTAAAGAAAATAGTCCAACGTCGTGGTACAACGAGCACACTCAGGCACTTAAGAGAGCAGCCAGAAAAATGGAGCGCAACTGGAAAAAAAACAAAACTAGAGCTATTTCGCATTTCATGGAAAGAGAGTTCGATTGCATACAGAGAGGCCTTAAAGTGTAAGTTGCAGGTTAAATTTTTCACAAAGATAATGCAATGTGTTTATTAAACATAAAGATAAGAACCGCCCACCATTGTTTTTTTACCAAAATGCTGATATAATATGAAAAGTTGGCACTTTTAACAGTGGTTTTAACCGCTCCCGTTCCCTTCCACTAGATGTGGCGTGACGTCATAAGAGGAACTCACTAGTAGAGTTACCATACGCTTGCAGCTATATTCGCCTTACATAACTTCAGAAAAGTTGGTTGTATGTTTTATTTGATAAAAAAAATTATGGATAAAATAACTCCATTGTAAACATACTCGTGTGTGCTGACTTCAAGGGGACCGTGATCCTGCCTGAAATGAGAATAAGCTATTCGCAAAACAAGCGGGTTTCAGGCACCGGGTTCAGGCATGTCAGATCAGCCGGTCGCAGGTCGAGCTGTTCCACTAAACTCCAAAACGCGTTCACCTCACGGCAGCACATACTATCCACTGCTGATTCAATTGGGTGGCATAGCCCACACAAATACAGTGATGGGGACATCGATCTCTCTTTTTCTTTTCTGACAATAAACATCGCTTATTAAATCGTGAAAAATTGATAACGCGTGGACTGAGGAAGGGACATGACGTTTGAGGCGTCGATGAGACTAGCGATGGATGCCTGTGCAGTGTGTGCATCTCTAATGTTACAGCTCTGATTTGGACTGGCTTACTGTAAGTAAATAATGTCTTCAGTTCAGTCGTTGTCCCTCCTTGCTATTCTACATGACGGCAATATTTTGAAAAGACTTGCTTGTTCCCTTCTATTATCCGGGTTAAGTTTGCAGCAGGCTTGACTAGCTCTAACGTAGCTAACGTTACTCACCAGGACACCTGGCCAACCCTCCTCTAATTCTCCTCACACCAAGCATTAATAACTCTTTGAGTGTCATGGCTCCCCTCTCTCACGCCTGACCGGTTAAAAATTGTAGGGCTGTGGTCCATAAAGAATTTGATGGTTTCACACATCCTCAGTCGTTCTCCAAATAGCCATAATATAGTAAGAATCTAGCAGAGTATGGGTTGCGAGTTCCCCTTGTGACGTCATCACCCAGTAACTGAAAAAACACGCTACCTTTGAAGAAACCCCAATAAATGTTATTTTAATGCATTTTAAGACAGAAATAATTAAATATATACATATAGAGCACTTTAATTTACATATTAATTGGATGTGGTGGTTAACCTGCAACTTACACTTTAAAAGCTGCTAGATCTGCTTATTTTTCAACACTATTAGAAGAAAATAAACAAAACTCTTGGTATTTATTTGAAACAGTGGCTAAACTAACGAAAAAGAAAACTTCGAGCACAGAAATTTCCAAGCAACACAGCAGTAATGACTTTATGAACTTCTTCACTTATAAGATTGATAACATCAGGTACAAAATTATAACTATGCAACCGTCTACTACAGTATCGCATCAGGGAGTGCATTGTAGTCTCCCTAAGGCAAAATTCGATTAATTTATTGCTATAGGAGAGGAAGAATTCCCTAAACTCATTAAATCATCTAAACCGACAACATGTATGTTAGACCCTATACCGACTAAGCTACTGAAAGAGAGGCTTCCAGAGGTCATAGATCCTCTTCTTACTATCATCAATTCATCTTTGTCTCTAGGATACGTACCAAAAACCTTTAACCTGGCTATGATTAAACCACTTGTTAAAAAACAACTTGATCATACAGAATTAGTCAATTACAGGCCGATCTCAAATCTACCCTTTCTGTTAAAGATACTAGAAAAGGCAGTATCCTCACAACTATGTTTCTTTTTAGAAAGAAATGATATCTGCGAGGATTTTCAGTCCGGATTTAGACCGTACCATAGTACTGAGACTGCTCTCATTAGAGTCACAAATGATTTGCTCCTATCATCCGATCGTGGTTGTATCTCTCTATTAGTGTTACTAGATCTTAGTGCTGCATTTGACACTATTGACCACAACATTCTTTTAAATAAACTCGAAAATGATGTTGGCATTAGTGGAATTGCATTAACATGGTTTAAATCATACTTAACTGACCGTTATCAGTTTGTAGCTGTAAATGAAGAGATGTCTTATCGATCACAAGTTCAGTTTGGCGTACCACAAGGCTCAGTACTAGGACCACTGCTGTTCACTCTGTACATGCTACCATTAGGAGATATCATTAGGAAGCATGGAATTAGCTTTCACTGTTATGCCGATGACACTCAGCTCTATATTTCTTCACAACCTAACGAAAACTACCAATTCACAAAATTAACGTAATGCATAGCTGATATAAAAAATCGGATGACTAGTAATTTCCTACTACTAAATTCTGAAAAAATAGAGATTCTAATTATTGGACAAAAAAACATCCTCAACTAATTATCTAGAATACTGTCTAACACTTGATGGCTGCTCTGTCAAGTCTTCGTCGTCGGTTAGGAACCTGGGTGTGCTCTTTGATACCAATCTGTCATTTGAAAGTCACGTGTCTATTATCTGTAAAATATCATATCATGATATTTTGATGTACATATTGTACAATACATATTGATGTATTGTTTTAATTTATTACTGTGAAGCTGCTTTGATACAACCTATGTTGTGAAAAGCGCCATATAAATAAACTTGACTTGACTTGACTTGAAACCGCATTTTTCCATCTTAAAAATATATCGAAATTATGCCATATGCTCTTATTGACAAATGCAGAACAATTAGTTCATGAGTTCATAACCTCAAGGCTAGATTATTGTAATGCTCTACTGGGTGGTTGCCCTGCACGCTTAATAAAAAAACTACAGCTGGTCCAAAACGCAGCAGCTCGAGTTCTTACCAGAGCCAGGAAGTATGACCATATTAGCCCGGTTCTGTCAACACTGCATTGGCTCCCTATTAAACATTAGCCTGGCTAACATCAGACCTCGTCTCATTGAGACGTGATCTGGGAACCACATGTTCATTTTCTCGTATTTGAGGCGTGGTTTACGAATGCCCAGAGCCGTTTATTGGGCGCTACGAATGTCTATCAAATGCGCCTGTACGTAGCTCATATCCAATCGTTTCAATTATACCAGATGACGTATGTAGAGTGACAGAAATTCGACGAGGAAGAAGTTTTTTTTTTCAAAATAAACTTGCGTTCTAAACTACTTAGAACACTATCTAAGGCTGCATCGAAAGGTAATTTCGTGTCTGCTGCCATGTTGGATCCATAGATATAAACAAACTGCTTCTGTGTGTTGCATAGACGTTGTCATCGTCTTGCTGCTCCCTCCCTGTTCCTTGATTGGTCCCCTCGCTGAGGCGAAAATCTGGTCCATGGAATCCAGGCTGCCTAGCAGCGTGAATAAATCACGCTGCGCGCAAGGCAGCATGGGGAAACCCAGGCTAATTAAACATCATATAAATTTTTAAATATTGCTGATTACTTACAAAGCACTAAATGGTTTAGCTCCGCAGTACTTGAGCAAGCTCTTAACGCATTATAGTCCTTCACATCTATTGCAATCTCAAAATTCCGGCCAGTTGATAATACCTAGAATATCAAAATCAACTGCTGGCGGGAGATCCTTCTCCTATTTAGCACCAAAACTTTGGAACAGTCTTCCTAACATTGTCCGGGAAGCAGACACACTCTGTCAGTTGAAAGCTAGATTAAAGACACATCTCTTTGACCTAGCATTCACATAACACATTATAGACTTCTATAATTTAATGTTAGGCTGCATAGATTAGGTCAGCCGGAACCGGGAACACCTTCCATAAATCCTGATGTACTCGTTACATCATTAGAAGAATGGCATCTACGCTAATTTTAGTGTTTTTGTTTATCCAGAGGTTTTCCCGCAGCCTGCCGGATCCAGATCTGATGAAGGACCTGCGCCTGGACCCGATGTCATAGCGGGGTGCTAAAGTGCCAACTAGTTTCTCCTTATGGAGGATCTCTTTACCATTCTACAGATAAAGTGTTGCCAGGAAAATTCGGTTCGCGTATCTACCCCAAAGTGATAAAATTCTGTATCAAAATGTCAAGGCCAGACAAGTAGTTTTTTAAAGCTTGGTTTGTTGGGAATTACAAACCTGTGCACATATATTCAAACGAGCATACCAATAGACTGAACTCGTAATACGCATGTGCACGCCATCAGCATTCTTACAGGTTTTGCGTTTAAAGTCTATGTAGAGTTTCCTGTTAAAACGGTGTCGTTTTAGCGGCCCCCAATTTAGTAACTAATGATCGTTGCAACGGAAGTGAATAAATCAAATTAACTTTAGCTGGAAAATAACTTTATTCAAGACCTGCTATAAAGCGCTATATAAATGAAGATGACTTGACTTGACTTGCGCCTACTTTGCTTAAGATATATGTATAATATTTCTGATTATGGCATAGCTTTCTCCCCACCCAATTAGACTAATAAAGTAATGATTAAAAAGCACAAATGCTTGATCAAGGGCCCAGCCCGGGCCGAGGATAGTGGCGGGAAATATCGGCCCGACCCGGCCCGCGGGAGTCTCTGTGTGTCCCAGGACCCTCCAGGATCAAGAGTTTCCGCCTGTGCCAGATCTCTCCAGTTTAGATGACAGTGAGTCATTATTACTTTGGTTCATGTTATTTCTGCCATCTGTTATTTTCTTTGTTCTATTCTTCTTGTTATTACTTTCGGTTTGACATTAACTGCTTAAAAATCTGAGCATGATATTTGTTGTACTATTTTCATCTTTAATTGTATTAATTGGTTGGTGCTGCTCTAATAGTCATTCACAGAGATGTTTCTTAGAATTTGCTATTCATTTTTCTTCATTTTAGAAAAAGCTAAAAAAGGAAGAATATAAAAAACTGGCATTGGGATCCCATGGCATTGTCCATGAAGGAATTTGAAAATTAGATGACAAACAAGTATGTTGCTCTTTTCCTCGAAAACTCCCCAAGAACATGTCGAGGCAGCCCTCGCGTTCTGAATTGTCTCAACAACTCTCGGAGGTAACCCTGCTGCGCTCAGATTCACCCTCTCACGGGTCGCACGCAATGAGAGGAGAGACCTGCTGCTCCTCATTATTAGTCTCTTCGCTAACATGTGAAGCATGTAAGAACAAACTCCTCCCTGCCGATTTATGTAGGCAATCGCCGTTGTATTGTCTGTCCTGACCAATACGTGATGATTCTTGAGAAAATGCACAAAATATCTCAGAGCTAGAAACACTGTCAGTAGCTCTAGAAGATTGATGTGCTTCTCTCTCAGTGCCGGAGACCAAACTCCTCTCACTGTTCTGCCCTCGAACACTGCGGCCCAGCCTGTGAGTGATGTATCTGTCGTCACCAATTTTCTCAGTACAATAGGCCCTAGAGGGCATGCTGTCCGGAGAAAGGATGGGGCTCTCCAATGACAGAGAGTGCTCGTGCATTCTGGTGAGACGCACACTCTGCGGTTGGGGCGAATGCCTTGTGGCGCTGTCCAGTTCTGAAAATCTCAATTCGCAGTAGTCCCAGGGGAACCACGGACACTGTTGAGGCCATCAGTCCTAGTAGCCGAAGACACATCCTGAACGAGACTGATCTCCCTCTTTGAAAAAGGGAGAGGCAGCTGTGAATCGTCTTGATGCGATCTTCTGATAGGAAAGCTCGAAACGTCACAGAATTCAACCTGAGACCCAAGTAGACTATTTTCCGGAATGGAGATTGTCAAGTTGTCTAGGTGTTATAATAAGTCCAGCTCTGCCCAAACTTGAAAACGGCTTGCTCAACACATGAAGGATGCAAAGGGACAACTCAATTCCTTTTAATGCTTTATTTTTCTTCCAGATGGTTTTGATGCAATTGGTTGATTTATGTTGAAACAGTTGAATTAAGTAGTTGAAATGAATTGAATGACATAGAATTAAGGACTAAGGAATGAGGAATAGGTTGATAACCTTAAAACAGAAAACAAACATGCATTACTTTACACAATAAACAATGCGTGACACAGCAACAAAGTATGCTTTGAATAAAGTAAATGTTTAAACATCTCAACTTAATCTAGCACACATCACTGCCACATTATCTGCAGTCAGGAAATATTCACAACAAAAGGAGTCACCACTCCTACCAGAATTAAACATGGAATTTGTGCTAAGCACTGAATGCAACAGTAAATTATTCCAAATATTACATACCAGTTGCATCTCTAGTGTTGAACAATGAGCTGTTCTTTCTTGTTTGTAGGTTGAGGACTGAAGTAAAAGCTAACCCCAAACATTTTATACCCATGCTTATCTGCCAGGTGCGCAGGTAAAAGCAGTCCCTCCAGAAATGCTGGCTCAACTGTCAGTTCCACTCGTGTGTTTGGAAATTCTGCCCTCTTCAGGCCTGGAGTTTCTTAAAAGTAAAAGCTGCCATTGTACTAATTTTGTGTGTTCTGTTTTTTGACGCAACACCTCCCACTTGACCTCCTGGTTCTTGAACCCAAGGAGGTCACATGAACCTCTCCGTTACAGCTGGTTAGATTTCAGTTGTCAGGTTTTTTTCCTTCTTCAACAGGAAGTAAAACAATGATGCGTCTGACATCCCTATGAAGAACTGTACTAGGTATTTTGTTTGAGAGTTTCTTTGACTTCACTTGAGCAGGCTTCACAGTTGGGACTGGGTAGCTGGGAAAAGTTCTGACCTGCACATCTCTGACGATGCCCTTCTTGTCAATGTTGACACTGATGACTCTGGCAAGTCTGTACTGACCCCTCCAGGCATTTTGATCAGCAAGCCAGACTACATCTCCAACAGCCACATTCCTATGTGTTGTGTGCCATTTACTCCTCACGAATAGATTGGGCCCAGCTAACTGACTCCACTTCCTCCAAAACCGGTTAACTTCTGTTTGGATAACTCTCAATCTTTTGTATGGGTAGCTTTCAAAATCAAAGTATCCAAGATCTCCTCTGGGTCCAGACCGTCCAAGCAGAAGGGAATTTGGGCTGATGTATTCTACGCAGTCCTCCCGGCTTTGAGTTCTGGCATCTATGGGCCTCTCATTGGCAAGGTTAGCAGCCGTGTAGAGAAATGTTTGAAACTCACTCCATGTGAAGAGTCCTTCTCCTCCCAGGTTGTGCAAAGCCCGCTTCACAGTGCGAACAACTGCTTCTGCAGCTCCATTCCTGTGAGGGGAGTCTGCTGGGTGGATTTTCCAGCTCCATTCTGTCCCATGCTTGGAAGCTTCATTTTCAAGCTCAGATTTATTAAGTTGATCCAGGATAAGGTAGAGTTCTTTGAGGGCAGGTCTAGCACCCACAAAATTCTTTCCAGGATCTGACCAAAGTTTCTTTGGGTGCCCTCTCAGTGCCGTGAATCTTTGGTAAGCCAGGAGGAAGCCTTCAGTTGACTGGTCACTGACAACATCTGTATGTATAGCTCTGGATGCCATACAGCAGAAAACAATTGCCTACACCTTGAGCTTGGATCTCTTTTTCACCTCGTCCTTGACTTCATACGGTCCAAATAAGTCCACTGTTATGTACTCAAATGGTCTGGCTGGTGTTATCCGCTCGGACGGAAGGTCACTCATGATCTGTTGGCACTTTTTGGCCCTGGCCTTTCTGCACACCACACAGTTATCAACTCTCTTTTTAGCCAGCTTCCGGCCTTTAACCACCCAGGCTTTCTTCCTCATCCGGAGGAGTGTGCCTGCTATTTCTTCATGGTTTGCATCATGGGCCTCTTGAGCTAGGAGAGTGGATATCCATGCCTCATATGGTAGAATTGGTACAGCAGTCTCGTCCTCATCAAAGATCTGGAACCTCCCTCCACAAACTAAGAGCCCAGTCTCTTGCTCTCTGTAAACAGCAAGTCTGTTGAGAGTGGTGTCTTGAAAGGTTATACCTTCTTGAGCTGCAAGGAACAGGTCTCTTAGTGCATCTTCACACTTCCCGACAGTGAGTACAGCTTGTTTGGCTCTGGACCTCCAGTTTGTTGAAAGAGCTTCCTCCCACTTTGGTTTATTTGAGAGTGAATTCTTGGTCAACACCTTTTTCCATCTCGTTGCAGCCCTCCACACCCAGGCAATGACCCTGATCAGCCTGGTCAGGCTGCTGAATTTCCTGATGTCAATCAGTTTGGTTACCGCTGAGCAGGCTGGTGATCTTCAGAACCGAGTCTTAGGTTCATCTGGGTTATTTTGCCGTGCATCACTCTTGTTTCTCTTTGCCTGCGCTCTAGTCAGTGCTGCCGAAAAAGCTTTCCTTTGAAGTTTATTTATGCCTTCCTTGGCATACGCAGCGACTTCTTTGGCTGACTTATGTGGCCACTCTTCCACAGGTTGCCGCAGGAACGCTGGTCCATCCTGCCACATGGAATCTTCCTGGAGGTCTTCTGGGGCTGCCCCTCTTGTTATAATGTCAGCACTGTTCAGGCCTCCCGGGATCCACCACCAATCTTCAACGGATGTGGATTTCTGGATCTCTCCAACTCTATTTGCGAAGAAAGTTTGATATCCAAAGCTGTCTCTCTGGATTGCTCCCAACACAGTTTGGCTGTCCAGTAGATGAAGCCATCGTTCAATTTCTATTCGACTGTGCTTTTCGACATACTTTCGAAGTCGTGCTGCATAGACAGCTCCGCAGATTTCAGCTTTTACTGGTCCTCCTTTTTGGTCCAATGGTGTGAGCTTTGCTTTAGACTCAACTAGTCTGACTTGGATGCCTTGCTCGGTCTCCCATCTGAAGTACACTACGGCTCCATAGCTTTTGTCACTTCCATCAGAGAATGTTATTCCCCAAGGTTTTCCAATCCAGTTGACTGGTGTGAGGCTTCTATGGAAAGTGATTTGGCCAAGACGTGTGTATTCCTCAAAGAATCGGATGGCTTCTTCCCTCAATTTTTCGGACAAAGGTTCATCCCAAGTATCTCGGGTCAGAGTTTTGACTCCAGCTTCCTGAAACGCCTTTCTGACAAGAATGGCGCCCTTTTGTTTGACAGGTGTGACGAGGTCTATTGGGTCATACAGGCTAGCTACTTGACTTAGTAGTACTCTTCTCGTCAGTGGGTTTGGAGTTTTCCCTCTCACCTCTTCATCAAAAAGATTTTGGCCGACTCTCATTTTCTTTTTCCTCTTTGAGAAATTGATTGAAGTCATGAGGTACAGTTTATCCTCTTCAACAAGGTATCCCACTCCAAGGGCCTTATTGTCTCCTTCCCTCATTTGGTTTGGGAGAATGAGTACTGCGCTTGACTCCGCTCTTTTTTCTCCTGATACGTTCTCCTGCCTCCTGCTTTGACTTGACCGGACCCAGGGCTTGAGAAAGAACCCACCCTCCTGCTCCTCTGTAAGCTTATGTCTTCTCACATTGGATTGTCTTCTGTCTGTGTCACTCCTCCTGAAACCTCCCTTCAGGCAAAGAAAGAAATGATGGTCTTTTTTACAGTCTCTGTTCCTGCACAGGTAAGTGTCTTTACATTCATCATCTTCTCCATGACAGACCAAACACCTCTTGCAGGCCCCCAGCTTTTCTACAGCATCCAACTTTTCCACAGGCTTCAGTTCTTTGAAACGCTTGCAAAAGAAGATCTTTTCTCTATGCTTTTCATCTCCACAGACAATACAGCCGCCTTTCCTCGTGGAACGTGTGGACGCATATCTTCTTTCCATACAAGTATATTTCTTTTCTGGCTTTTCACTCACCGACAGCTGCTCTAATTTTTCAAGAATTTCCTCCTGTGTTTTCAGGAATTTAAGAAGGTTCTCAAAGTGATTGTTCGGTGTGACATTATTCCTCGGGTTAACCATGTAGACAAGCCAATCTCGCTTGATATTGTCAGGTAACTTGCTTTCTATGGATTTAATCACTAGAGGGTTGTTGATGGCTCCTGTGTTTCCAAGCTCTGTGAGGTCATCCAGGGCCTTCTCTATAATTTGGATCATCTCGATAACTTTTCTAGGCTGATTTGCTCTTAAAACAGAAACTTTCTCCAAATCCTCAATTATCTCCAAGGCTATTGTAGACTTGTTCCCATACCTGTTCTCAAGCACCCTGAACATGTCCTCCGCAGTATTATAACTAGACAAACGTAGGTCTCTGCACATTCTCTCATCTACACTGTCAAGGAGTTGGATCTTCTTTACTTCGACTGAGCCTGTCGGTTCCCCCTGCTTTTGTAGACTCTCCCAGTCTCTTCTCCATCGATGGAAATTCCTTTTATACCCACTGAACCTGGGTAAACAGGTCGGTTTTATTCTCAGTGTTGGCTGTGGAGCTGGCACGGGCGTCTGCGGCACTCTCCTTCCATCTTTCTCCTCTTCTGCCATTCTTTGCGCTGTGAGAAATTCTGCCCTCCTTGCTTCAAGGCTTTTGCTGAATGCTTTCAGGTCTTTTACTCTGCCTTCCAGCCTTTCTTTTTCTGCTACTGGAATCCACATCTCCCACTCTGCTAGGCTTGAGACTGTATCTTGCACTTGTGCCTTCACACCATCCCACCGTAGCTCGTAGCCATCTCTATTTACAGCGGTAACAGGTATTTGAGCAATTCCATCACAGGCTGTCTCGGCTTCTTTAATTGCAGACTTCACCTCGTTCTCCCCGTATCTAGGCCATAGGTTTGACTGGATCACCTCCCTGATCTCATCCAATCGTACTTCGCATTCTTGGAACGTCTTCTCAAGTTCAGTCTGCTGCTGCTTGCTCAGGTCAGCTTCTTCACCCTCATCGGTTTCAGCTTCAATGTCTGCCAGAAGGCCAGCCCTGTATTCATCATTTGTCTCACTGACCTTCCTCGCCTCCGATGTGAGCTTTTTGAACTCCTCTCGCAGTTCGCTCTTAGTCATGTGTTTTGCTCCCCTGCTAAGGAAGTTTGCTTGCTTGGTAAAAGCGCTCTTAGCCAAAGTTCTTTCTTGCTTCAGCTCCTTCACTGTTTTCCCAAGAGCTTCCTTCGCCATCTTGAGATGTGAGCCAATCCTCCTCTTTACGACGACAGCTTTCCTGACTTCAGGCCGTTAATCCTTTTGTCTTCACTGCCACGATGGTTATCAACTGTCAAGTTGTCTAGGTGTTATAATAAGTCCAGCTCTGCCCAAACTTGAAAACGGCTTGCTCAACACATGAAGGATGCAAAGGGACAACTCAATTCCTTTTAATGCTTTATTTTTCTTCCAGATGGTTTTGATGCAATTGGTTGATTATGTTGAAACAGTTGAATTAAGTAGTTGAAATGAATTGAATGACATAGAATTAAGGACTAAGGAATGAGGAATAGGTTGATAACCTTAAAACAGAAAACAAACATGCATTACTTTACACAATAAACAATGCGTGACACAGCAAACAAAGTATGCTTTGAATAAAGTAAATGTTTAAACATCTCAACTTAATCTAGCACACATCACTGCCACATTATCGGCAGTCAGGAAATATTCACAACAAAAGGAGTCACCACTCCTACCAGAATTAAACATGGAATTTGTGCTAAGCACTGAATGCAACAGTAAATTATTCCAAATATTACATACCAGTTGCGTCTCTAGTGTTGAACAATGAGCTGTTCTTTCTTGTTTGTAGGATGAGGACTGAAGTAAAAGCTAACCCCAAACATTTTATACCCATGCTTATCTGCCAGGTGCGCAGGTAAAAGCAGTCCCTCCAGAAATGCTGGCTCAACTGTCAGTTCCACTCGTGTGTTTGGAAATTCTGCCCTCTTCAGGCCTGGAGTTTCTTAAAGGAAAAGCTGCCATTGTACTAATTTTGTGTGTTCTGTTCTTTGACGCAACAGAGATAGACAACTCTTCGGGCCCAATTTTAACGATCTGAAATGCAAGTATCAAGAGCGAAACGCAAGTAACTTTGTGGGCGGGTCTTGGGCGCTGTTGGGATAAATGAAAAAAGCCCTGCCGATGTTTATCCTTGTTTTCGTATGGGCCGTAATAACATAGCACTGTAATAATAGCAATAGAATATGAAATATCAATAACAGAATATAGACAATAAAAAATAATAAGTTAAATAGTTACTATGAATAGTACAATAATTTAACAGCATTTACTATAATAGATTAATAATCGCAAGTGGTATATTATTATAATAACAATAATAAATAATGTAAATTTATATATTTTAAAATATTCTTACATAGGCTATATGAAATAAAATGACGCAACCCTGTCTCTTTTTGTTAAATTTCAGTCACATACAGCAGGCTACAACGTTAAAGTTAAATAGCCTAAATATATAAAGTTATGAAACTTCACTTTGCCCTCAGCCAAAACGATTTGCCAGGGAACAAATTATAGATTAATGAGACCAAAGATCGCCCGTTAGATATACACAAGACAAATTATTCTCATGCTTAACCACTAGACTAAAGACATCAGATCCATCGGCGAACGTCAGAAGCACTAGCCGAGGTAAGGCTGTTCTCAGCGGGGTTCATGAGCGCTGAGCGCCCAGTGATCGCTGGATCTCACAACTCCGAAACCGTCAGATAACATTTTTAAATAGTTGCTATCTTTATAAATAAACCACAGATTTGAGCTTTAAACAACTACATTGTCGATTGAAAAACTCTTAAAACTACATTTCGTGACACAATAACAGTAGTATTTTTAAATTTCGCGGCCTTTCTCCTCTGAAAATAAAAATAGTAAATGAAATGCAACCAGAAACAAATTTTCAGTTTTGCTTGTGAAAGGTAATTCCCTGAGACCTGTTTTCAATTATGTGGCGATTTGTAAAGCCCCAAGCAGCACACGAAATAGCCATTTTTCTCAATTCTCGTTATGAGAGGTATGGGAAAGTTGCCCTCCACAGTATGGCGGCGCTGTTAACGTACGATCCAGCGGCCAATAGGGCGTCTATGTATTTATGTCTATGGTTCACACTACAGGATTTATTAAGCCCGATTTTGCAAATAACGGATGTGAATTATAGAAATGTGAGAGATGGTCACATGGAATATATTAAAGTATATTAAAATAGAAAACCATTATTTTAAATTGTAAAATTATTTCACAGTATTAGTTTTTTTCTGTATTATTGATCAAATAAATGCAGCCTTGATGAACATTAGAGACTTCGTTCAAAACATAAAAAATAGTAATGTTTCCTAACTTTTGACTGGTATTGTATGTAATGTATATACCCTATGGTATATACCCATATTTATGATAAAAATTAAAGTAGAAATGATCAATATAGTTTACATTTAAAAACACATATTTTGTAAATTAATAATAATATTTAAATAAAACAAATTGTTATGGCGTCTCCAAATTTCACTCTCATGGTCAAAAGCCCAATGAGGAGTGTTGTAGTTGTTGTTGTAAGTTCCCACATTCACCAGCTGGGGGCGCTTCACTGTTACGTGTTATGGCTAATTCACACTATCACCAGATGATATTACATCACATCTCAGATATTCCACGAATACACAACCCGACAAACGAGAAAACCAACACTAACAGGCTTCTTTGAGTGTGAACAGAAGTTGCGTTTGTCTGAGCGTTTGACAGACACAGCAACTACTTTCCTGCAGGGCATGATGGGTAATTATGAAGCCACATGATCACTTTTGTTTCCTGTGAACTTCTCACATTCAACAGCTGTGGATTATTATGAATAAATTTTAATAAGTAATTAGTCATTGACACGGGTAGAGTAACCTTTACCTTAACTCTTGAAAGAACTGAGTTTTAATGACAGATTGAGTGAAAGGTTTCCCAGTCGTGATGTCAGCGACCTCAGCGGTTGTTCAAGTCCCGTGTGTGTGTTTTCTGACGGAATGGACACATAATTCAGGACAAGAGCGGCTCTGTAAAAATAAGCTGAGATCCCGCAGGTCCTGTAATGGATTCTGCATATGTTTCTCCTCTGGAAGCTGAGGAACTGAGAAGCTCAGAGATATTATTGATCGCTGTCTAGTTATAACAGTGTGTTGAGTGTGTGTTGATTAGCCAGCATAAAGACGAGGTGAAACCCTTGGAGAAACATCAATTCATCTATCTATTTGAAAAAAAGAAAGCTTACATTTATAAGCATTTCAATCTTTATTGCAAACTCAAGGATAAGGCTGAAGATTTAATATGTACAGTACATTATTCAGTTATCGAAACAGGCATATCTGAAATTTGTAAAAGTTGTAATATCTTGTTGTGACTGCAAGGCACCAAAAATAATAACTTTTTTTTTTTTGCAGTTGAGGTAAATGTGTAGCTGCCTTCAGCATTGTTTGATGCTCAGAGTTTTACACACTTCTCTAGCAACGCTGGGTAAGTGTCAATGCTACAGAAAGACATTTTAAAAGAGTTTCTATTGAAAGATTTCAAGCTCAAAGTGGTGTGAAGTGTGCTCAGTATAATGGTTTAAGAGTTAATACAGAATTCATTACGTAGTAATGTAAAAGAGAACAAAAAAAGACAAAACAACTCATTCTTAGAGACAAAAATTAGTCAAACAATTTAGAGTTTGGGTCACATGATTTGTTTCTGAAGCTGTCACGCCACCTTGTGGAAATCCTCTGGAACTGCAGGAACTGTTGGCAAATAAAAAAGACTGAGTTAACTAAAGTTAATTTATCAGGCAGTATATTCAGTCATTTTAACTTTTTTGCATTCTTTTACCTTAAGACAATCATATATTAAAGTGGTCCTTTTATGCTTATTTACATGTTCAACTTTCTTTAGTGTGTAATGTTGCTGTTTGAGCCTCAACAATCTCTGCAAAGCACAAAGTTCTTCTCTATATCAGTGTCAGTGTTTCTGAACTCCTGAAACGCTTGAGTTTCTTCCGGGAACGAACACGTCACAATATTCCTCATTTAAATAATTCATACCAGAATAAAGGGGCGGGGCCTGGTTGAGTTAGTTAGTAGTGTGTTAAACCAGTAGCACCTCAATGCAGTACACAAGATCCGAGGGGAGGAGTCGGATCTTATATAAGGGGTGGAGATTGGTAGGTTTAGGGGTGGAGATGGGTAGGTTTAGGGGTGGGTTTAGGGATCAGGGGGTGGAGACGGGTAGGTTTAGGTATATGTAAGGTGGGAGGAGTTGGATTTTATCCAACTCCTCCCCCTGGATTTTATGCTCTGCATTGAGGACCATCTCTGTTAAACTGGCGGTTATGGGGCGGGACATTTACCAAACACACTCGAAGCGCTCGACCAATCACAACACACTGATCCAGCCGACCAATCAGAGCACAGTGTGCTTTTCAGAAGGAGGGGCTTCACAGAGACAGGAACTAAACAGTGGTGCGTTGTTTCTCATATAACGATCTAACTCGCTGATTAACTGTCATAGTACGATGCAAAAGACTTTGTAAAAGGGCGTAATATGTCCTCTTTAACACAGCAATTCAGGACACTAAGCCCCAGAGATTTTTTCACGTTTTCTGCAGATTCTGCTTGGAAATCTGTTAATCTACAGAATGGATTTTTTTAAGCGTCATTCAAATAGTTTGTATTCAAACTGGCAGTATGATAGCATGATTATGGACACGAATCATTAATAAAAAATGACTTATTATTATTATATTGACACTTGCCTTTTCATCCAGTCAAGTAAAGGAGCAGGAGCAGGATCGGCATCATTGTAGGATTTCAAACACTCAGTCTGCTTCCTTCCTGTATTTGACAGGACCTTGAGACACAAACAAATGTTCTTTTAGTCAAATAAAAGACACTCTTCTAGTTGCTCTCTAAAAGTGCTGTGGTAATTCTGATAGTAAAGTCTGGCTGGCGCTCTAAAACATGTTTGGTCAAGGAGT
Organism: Scardinius erythrophthalmus; assembly: GCF_964197995.2. Lineage (NCBI taxonomy): Eukaryota > Metazoa > Chordata > Actinopteri > Cypriniformes > Leuciscidae > Scardinius > Scardinius erythrophthalmus. The sequence continues at coordinate 37,303,231 of NC_138238.1, forward strand.
GACTAGATTAAGAGATCCTTCACATGTTGACCTTGCTTTTACAAGTTCAGGATTATCCCTAGAATGCATTAAGAGCGTGTGTGTGTGTGTGTGTGTGTGTGTGTCTGTGTGTGTCTGTGTGTGAATGTCTGCATTGCGATTTTAATGTACAAAAAAATACAACAAAAAAAAGAGGTCGAGGAAATTAAAGTGCAAGAACTAGTTACCCGATTTTCAAAGTCACAGAAATCAATTTGGCTGTATAGAAAATTCTACTTTTACATCTACTCGTGTGAATCATTAACTTTCTTAAAGGAAAATCAGTCCAGCTCCACTCTGTTTTGAACTTTCTAACCCCTCTGAAGGATCCATCCTCTCCCATAATGCACCAGGATTCCTCTTTGACCTTCCCAGGAGAAGACCTTCATATCTTTCATGGATCAGCTGCAGGTCAGTTGGCCTATTTTCTCGGATATAGGTGGAAGTGTTCCTTAACAACATAAAACATGATTCCAAGTTACTGTAAACACACCTCAGTGACGTTGTTCTCTTTGAATATTTTATTAAAAATACATAAATATGGCATTGCATAGGCTACACTACCGCTCAAAAGTTTGGAATCATCAGGATTTTTTATATTTTTAAAAAGAAGTCTCTTCTGCTCTCCAATGCTGCATTTATTTGATCAAAAACACAGTAAAAACAGTAATATTGTGAAATAACTGTTCTCTATTTGAATAGATCTTAAAATGTCATTTATTCCTGTAACGCAAAGCTGAATTTCCAGCATCATTACTCCAGTCTCCAGTGATCAAATTTAATGTGTTTTTGCTGAATAAAAGTATGAGTTTCTTTTAAGAAAATAAATCTTACATCAAACTGTTTCAACATTGATAATAATCAGAAATGTTTCTTGAGCATCAAATCATCATAATAAATATACAGGGTTCCCACACCTCGGTTAACTTCAAATTCAAGGACCTTTCAAGGACTTTCCAGGTCCAATACCCTCAAATTCAAGGACTTAATGTGGGGACACATTTCAAGTGAGAGCAAGGTTACATCGTGTTACGTGTAAGACACATTGTTACAGTTTTTATGTGTCAAACACAAATATGCTTTTTCATATGACAGAGATCTGATTGTATTAGTCGTATTTCTGTTTTGCATAAAACTGAAGAATATTCAGTACATCCTACACTGTATTTTAAAATGATCTAATATTAACTTTTGCATGAATTTATTTTTAAAAGAGCTTAGTCTCATGTAACCAGCCTATTTTCCACTTAACGTAACGCGTAAATGTGCGTAACTAACGTAAATCAAGCAAGCTAGTATGCATAGGCCACCAAGTGTTGGTGAAATAACACATTAGTGAAATAATACAGATTTTTTTTCCTGAAAACTTTCAAATAAATTAAAGCACTTTCCATGACCTGTATCTATGCATGTTTATTTTCAAAAACTTTCAAGGGCCTTGATTTTTAGTTTTTTCTTTTTTTTTTTTTTAATTCACAAACTTTCAAGGATTTCAAGGACCCGTGGGAACCCTGATTATAATGATTTCCGAAGGATCATGTGACACTGAAGACCGAAGTAATGATGCAGAAAATTCAGCTTTTCATCACAGGAATAAATGACATTTTAACATTTATTACAATAGAAAAAGTTCTTTAAAGTTCTTTTATAATGAGATTATAAAACTTCTTTATTATAAACTTCTTTAAAAAAACATTAAAATGTATTTCATATTTAAAATTTGATTCCAAACTTTTGACCTGTAGAGTGTGTGTGTGTGTGTGTGTGTGTGAGTGTGTGTGTGTGTCTATATAATTATCACTAAACATATACAATGAAATAAAAAAGATCAGATGAAGTGTATAGTGGGTGTTGTGGGTTCTCTCCACACCTCGAGCAGGACGGCAGAGAACCAGCTGCACCTCTGAAGGAGAAATCCTCAAACACTGCAACACTTGCTGTAGGGTCAGAGTTCAAAGGCCAAATATCAGTTTAATTGTAAATATGGTCTTGGCTGACATCACTTTAATTGCCGAGGAAGGAATAATTGGACTATAATCAACAAATCCTGGCCCTTCACATGGTTTACGTTAATCTTCCCATCATGTCTATAATGGTTAAAGGTGCCCTAGAATGTGAAATTGAATTTGTCTTGGCATAGTTAAATAACAAGAGTTCAGTACATGGACATGACATACAGTGAGTCTCAAACACCATAGTTTTCTCTTTCTTATTTAAATCTCGTTTTTGAAAAACACCCCTGAAAAACAGGCGAATCTCCACATAACACCAACTGTGACGCAACAGTCGGGATCATTAATATGTACGCCTCTAAAAATTTACATAAGCCAGCCCATGCTCAGTGCCAGGCGAAACTGCACTGCCGAATCATCGGAAGTTCTGCAGGTGAAGAAACAAGCGAGGATCATAGAGAAAATGGCAGATCTATCTATAATCTATCTATAATCGGATACCGCTATAGTTTAATTCGAAGTTGTTAGTTGCTCTGCCCATTTGACCACAGACTGTTTTTCTAACCTGGAACAATATCAAGCAGCCACGCTTCTCTCGGCGTCTCAAACGGACGAAGGGGGCAATTTCAACTAACGTTATATTCCCGCAAGGTAAGTAGTGATTTTATTAACGATAATTTACACTGTGTTATCTAGATCCAGCGCGATATTGTTTTTTCCTCGAGAGACATCGTGGCTTGCAGACGAGCGAACGAAGCATGGCAGTTGTTCAGTGTTTGGATGTAACTACAAATGAACGCCCCTTCAAACAGAGTGTCCAGATCAGGGTATGAAATCAGGCTAGGAAATATGCCTTTTATTTCTAAATTATAACAAATTTTGATCTAATAAACATACTAACATTATAAGGGCACCCCAGGAAACATTATAAAATAATAAAATAATCCATTCTACGGCACCTTTAAAGACAAGCTCTTGTTACCTGATAGGACAAGCCCTTCAGCGGCTGCCCGTTAATCGACAGAATGACGTCTCCCTCCTGAATCTGGCCACTTTCCTCGGCAGGCTGACCTGGGAACAGCGTTCTGATCCGCACGATGGAGCCACAGTCGAGGGACGTGTCCAGCTCTGAGATGAAGAAGCTGAAGCCCAGACCGTTCAGGGTCTTCTTAAGTTTCACCTCCTGAATGTTCTCTGGGGACGGAATTAGACACATTTAAGCCAGCCTTGTGGAGGTGACGTCACTTTACCTGTGTTTGTGTAATCCTGAAGCGCGGTGGACAGGGCATCTGTGTGTTTCAGGGAATACAATCTTTAAGACATTTCAAGGTTTCTCAATGATTCCAAGATTTTAACTCTTTCCCCGCCATTGACGGAATTTTCCGGCTTTCCATGTTTTCACTGTTTTAAGGAAGGGGGCGCTATTACACATCTTCTGAAAGAGAACTGAATCTCAGGATCAAAACAGTCGAAGAAAAGCAGAAACAAGCTGTATCATATGTAATCAAATGCATATGTAAATTAACCCGATCATCAACATTTAACCCTCTGGGGTCTGGGCTGTTTTTGGGGCCCTTGAGATGTTCTGACATGCCCTGACATTTGTGCTTTTTTCAGTTGCTTATAAACATATTAATGGCAAAGGTGTAAATTCAATCTATAAAGCACAAACAGGGCTACCATAATATGTGAGCCACGTGTATGTACATGTTTTCATTTTTGAGGGAATAATGTTTATGCATGGTTATTGAAAAAACTAAAAACTAAAATTTCTGAAATAAGGCCACAAAACACATAGTAAATATGTGTCAATAAGACTTTTGACTAATGGATGTCATCACCTAGTTTTTTTCTTCAAAATTATGTGAAAATAGTCTTGCTTTATCGTTCACATAAAACCATACATTGATTTAAATTGATGTAAAACAGGTTTTGCTTGGAAAGCCAATATGCGAGGAGGCGTGAACGAGGGGTGGTTTACACCTTAGAATACAATGTCCCACCCAATCTGCATAATGACTCTGCATAATGAGCCATTTATTCAGGTGTGACACTGACTGAGCCACAATGCAAGGAAAAAGGTATATTTAGAAGAAGACTTATATTGACCATTTAAGATTTTGCTTACATCTATCTTATAAATATGTTTTGCTATTTTATTAAAAAGGTTACAATTACAACAATAATTACAATTTCAACAATATTTCAAGTGTACTCTTTCTTTGTAAAAAAAAATCATTATAGGCCTACATTTTATCTATGTATTCATTACTTTCATATTTCGCCTGACTGTAACGTTGTTTTCATGAAATATTAGGGCATATTGTTAATTTGCAGTTTAATACGTTGCTTATACAAATAGCCTACATTTTATTTCAACATATTTCAGTCGATTTTTACTCATCTCAGTATAGCAATACAGTTTGCTAAAACATCATCATTCATTCACACACGCGATTTAAATTTAACCTGTCTTTGCCAGCTGTGGTAAACAGCGCGCATCTCTGCCGTTCATTCATTCATAAACAGAAACCCACGTGAAGAAATTCACGTGAGAAGGAAAAAACTTACTAGTATTCCTCAGCTCGCTCCTCGATATACCCGCACTTCTGAGGGACATTTTCCATTATTATTATTATTCCTCACAGCTGCAAGACGGTGTAAACAAGTAATGATCTGAATAAACTTGTGTTTTCTCGAGCTGATATGGGGGCGTTCACAGGATTGCGCGGATTGCCTCAGCCATTTGCGTTTGAATAGCGTGCGCTCTCCGTGGGTGGAGTCACATTACATCTGAATAAGCTGTAATTAGCTCGACTGGAATCGCTCTCTATTAATACAGATTTCACAAGATGAGAATATTTGTTTTTTATATAAATTACTTCATTTAAAAGAAGAGAATTCAAGCTTCATGCCTGTGCGTCTGTATGCCTGTTTGACTGAGTATTCGCTGAGTTATTGTTCATTTTCGGACGCGTTTCAGAATGGACTACACTGGCAGAGAGAAGGCAGAACTCGCCTCGTGTTTATTTTTCTTTATTTGGCAAAAAGCACAACACTTTGTTTTTATTGTGAGTATACACAAAAATAATACACATTTAACAGAATCGATTGATGTATGAAACTTGTTTTGTAAAATCAAAGTCAAAAGAGTATTTCGGGTCTCAATTCAACTCCTAAGGAAAAAAGCGAGCAGATCACGCCGGCGTGATTGCCGACCTCTGAGGGTTAAAGGTGCTTTAAGTGATGCGACGCGTTTTTTAGGCCAAAACATTTTTTTGTCACATACCGCAAACATCTCCTCACTATCCGCTAGCTGCCTGTCCCATGAACACACTGTAAAAAAACGCGGTCTCTCTAGACACCCCAGGCTCCGCAAACGGCAATTCACTAGTTCACACTTACAAATAAGTTAGATAGAATAAATGCGTATTTGGCGTGCTGTCCGAGGAGAGGGCTCCGGGCTCGGTATTCGGCCCGAACCCAGAGTACTCCCCCCGTATTCCTGGCTGTAAAGATTAAGCCAAGAGTGAGGAGTCGGGGTGGTGGAGGGATGCTGAAAAAACTGTCAAGGAATATTAGGTGAGTTGACAGTGTGGATATATATATACTTCTTGTCATGCTGATTAGGGTAGACGTAATTGTTTGATGACGAGTAGATTGGATTGCTTATTTGAACGTGCTCCTCCCGAACTTTGCTTATAAAACATCATCAAAAACAAACTGGGCTCACCCGCACCACGAAACATAATAAACACAGTTCCAGCCAATCACCGACAAGAAGTATTGGAGGGTAGGGTTTGCGGGGTTAGTGCGCGTGCACGTGAAGGGGGTGTGAAGAGGAGAGAGAACAGAGAGAGAAGCATGAAGAGGGAAGTTTGAATTATCAAGCAAATTCACAGTAGGGCGACAATGTGTACATACTATACACCATTAAAGTGGCGCATTTACATGCATCTTTTGATTACCGTCCGACACAAAGCTGTAGTCTCTGGGCTTGACGCCGAAGGGTCTGGTCATGGTGATGGCAGGACAGCTGTTCCTCATCCCTGTGGGATTCGGTGATCGGACGGCGAGTGTGTCCCGTAACACAGGGTTTATAGGGCCTCGCCTCATCACAGAGCCTCCGTCCCGCTCCAGCACCAGACTCACCACCTACACACACACACACACACACACACACACAAACACACACACACACACACACACACACACACACACACACACACACACACACACACACAAAACTATTATCACTAATATCAGTTCAGCTGAAGGTCAGGATACAAAAACCATCATAAAACCAGTCCAGTCCATATGATTTGTGTACCATATCCCAAGCTTTCTGAAGCCATGCAATAGCCTTTATTCTGTGAAAATCTTCAGTTTTTGGTCTTTTTTTTTGTCCCCATTCATAAACTTAATGGAAATAAGCTGCATTAAATATTCTTCAATGTTTTACATATAAAAAATAGCACATAGTATATAGGTTTGAAAAAAAAATTAAGTTTATATTGTTTTATGGATCATACAGTTTGATAAAGTGAGAAATTTTGCTCGAAAGGAGAAAAAAAGCAATTTGGTGCATTTATTAATATATATGACCAAAAGATTAAATTATTAAATTATTTTTAGTATAAAAATACAAAATAACTAGGGAATCACTGAAAACGTGAGGATGATTCTGTTTTATTTAATTTAATGTAAGTGGCGATTACCATCTTACGTTAAGTTTTTCCGCATGAAGTAGGCTACTTTGTGTTGTACGTTGCCATGACGTTCACACGCGCATGAAACTACCATGGTACCTCAACGTTTGTTGTTGGAAACAACAAATGTGTCCCCACATTAAGTCCTTGGATTTGAGGGTATTGGACCTGGAAAGTCCTTGAAAGGTCCTTGAATTTGAAGTTGACCAAGGTGTGGGAACCCTGCTGATAGCTTGTCAATGAGATCTTTATAACCGCATATCAGATTACTTCAATAAAATGCATATAAATATCAGTCATCAGACTCATCACTATGTATATGTCATGATTGTTGTATTTTGGATCTCGGCCTGGAGCTTCATCTTCTTCTACCCTGAGACGTTACAGATTGACCGACCAAAGATGCAGAATCTTTTTGATTCCAGAGTTAGCCAGTTGTCCCTATTCGACACAGCCCCGTTCATCTTCCGGTTGGTTCCTGCCGAGCCGGCATTCCAGTTCGGATCCGGAACGCCACCGTCTCCAGCCATCTTCGCCACGCCATTCATCCTCATTCATAGTCCAGCCGAGCCTGCATTTAACGCCAGTCCAGCCGAGCCGAGCCGAGCCAGCACTTAACACCAGTCCAGCCGAGCCGAGCCAGCACTTAACGCCAGTCCAGCCGAGCCGAGCCATGCCCGCCGCGCCTGTGACAGTATGGCGTCATGCCCGCTGAGCTAGAGACTGACAGCGTCATGCCCGCAGAGCTTTTGTTTTCTTTTATCCCGCCGAGCTTGAAGCTCCCTTCGCCGCTGGTCCCGTCCAGCACAGAGCCCTCTTCGCCGCTGGTCCTGCCTAACTCAAAGCCTTCTTCATCGCTGGTCCCGTCCAGCTCAAAGCCCTCTTCTTTATTTTCAGGATTTATTTTCTTTTGTATTGTCAGGATTGTGTTCTGTTTCCACCATGTTCGTCTTCATCATCATCACTGTCTTCACCTGTGTTCTGTCATCATCATCATTAGTTCAGTTCTATCACCTGTGCATTGTTAATTAGTTCATTATCAGCATCACCTTTACCTTGTGTTGTCAAAAGACCCGGTACTTCGGTACCAAGTCGGTAATAATTTTTTTTTTAAACGTCACGGTATCAGGTTTTCTCAAACCCGGTACTTGATGCGCGTGCATGCCCGAAGCGCGTGCAGTTGAGTCCTCTTCATAAAAGCGCTGAGACATGGCGACCGGTGGTGCTGCTGATGTTTTTGCGCGTGCAGATACGTTATTTCAAATGGCGCGAGGCAAGCGCGCTCATAATAGAAGCGGCGCGCTCGTTTTTCCAGGCGCGCCTATGTTCATGGATGAATAGCAACGACAGACGCCACGGGAGAACAAGCGCTTGTGGAAAGGAGAAAGCGGTGCGAACTGCGCTCTCCATGATGACGAGGAAGTATTAGCAAAGAATTAATTGATTTCTAGCCCTTGCATTAGCTTTACTACTAGATATATTTATGGAGATGAGAAATAAAAAGCCGTCATTAATATCGTCTGTCAGAATCAGAAAAGCAGTTCTAGTCTTATTCTTGGCTGGATAACTCCTAGCAGGTTTAAAAAGCCCTTTTAAAATTAAATATGAATGCCGTTTTGGATTAAATAAAAGTACAGTTAAGTCAAATAAAACACGTTTTATCTCCTGTATAGTTTGGTAACGCTACAATAAGATACCATTCATTAACATCACTTAATGCGTTATCTAACATTACACATTGAGTCAAGTCAAGTCAAGTCAAGTTTATTTATATAGCGCTTTTCACAACATAGGTTGTATCAAAGCAGCTTCACAGTAATAAATTAAAACAATACATCAATGTTTGTTTCTAGTGGAACGTCCACGTTTGGTAATGCTGATCAATGGTATCGTTGATTGATTAATTCAATTAAATATCCCCAAATATCCCCAACTGAGCAAGCCAAAGGCAACAGTGGCAAGGAACCGAAAAACTCCATCAGGTGACCTAATGGAGAAAAAAAAACCTTGGGAGAACCCGGGCTCAGTCGGGGGCCAGTTCTCCTCTGGCGTTTATGAACTAGAGACCGGATTTAACTAAGATTAAAAGTATTATATAAATGCCTGGCTAAAGAGATGCGTCTTTAATCTAGTTTTAAACTGGGAGAGCGAGTCTGAGCAACGAACAGTATCCGGAAGACTATTCCAGAGTTTTGGAGCTAAATGTGAAAATGCTCTCCCTCCTTTGGTGGACCTAGATATCCTAGGTATGACCAAAAGCCTCGAATTTAGTGATCTTAAAGAGCGCGATGGATTATAGGGGGAAAGAAGATCGGTTAAATAGACTGGAGCTAAGCCGTTTAGGGCTTTATAAGTCAGTAGCAATACCTTGTAATTAATACGGGACTTTATAGGTAACCAATGTAGTGATGATAAAATTGGTGTTATATGATCATATTTTCTTGATCTAGTTAGAACTCTAGCGGCGGCATTTTGAACTAACTGTAGCTTGTTTATTGAGGATGCAGGACAACCAGCTAATAAAGCATTACAGTAATCTAGTCTCGAGGTCATGAACGCATGAACTAACTTTTCTGCATCAGAAACAGATAGCATATTACATAGCTTAGCAATGTTTCTAAGGTGGAAAAAGGCTGTTTTTGTAACATGAAATATGATTTTCAAAAGACAGGTTGCAGTCTAGTATAACACCCAGGTCTTTTACTGTAGAGGATGAAGTAACAGGACATCCTACTATGTTAAAGTTGTATTGTGAGAGGTTTTGTGGGTGGTTTTTTGAACCGATAAGTATTACCTCTGTCTTGTCTGGATTCAATAAAAGGAAATTGCGCGTCATCCAATCTTTTATATCTTTAACACACTCTGTCAATTTGGATAATTTAGCGTTTTCATCCGGCCGTGATGAAATATATATTTGAGTGTCATCAGCATAACAATGGAAACTAATTCCATGTTTACTTATAATATTTCCAAGTGGCAGCATATATATTGAGAATAATAGAGGGCCTAACACAGATCCCTGTGGCACTCCATACATTGAGTGAACAATATATTTTTACAACATTAATTAAGGTTTGTGAATGTTATTTAATACAAATACTTGATTGGTCATGTTTGTTCACTTCATTCATTGTGCATTAAATAATGTTGACAGAAATAATGTTAACTTTTGATTTTAAAAATGTATTTTTAAATTAACCCCTAAAGGAGAATAATTGCGACAGTATATAACTATTGTTTATTGTTAGGTCATTTTATCTAATGTTATCTAACAAATGGAATCTTATTGTAAAGTGTTTTTAATACTACATATTTAGGTTATTTCCACTTTGATTTCTAATTTCATAAAATAAGAGAGAAGTCTTGTGGCTGACGCGTGTTCCAGGATGCAAAAATAAAAACGAACTCTTTCTCTTGAATCACGGTTGCAGGTTTATTTTAACAAACAATATGTGACTTCTGTATATACAAAATAAAACGTTCCTTCCAAAAACTGACTCGTGCACATGCACGTCTATAAACTGACTGGAAAAACACGGTCAGAAAAACCGTGCGACTCCTTCTCCATCAACCCTTATCCTTTTTCCTTTTTGCACCGTCGTTGTCTACGTGCTTAAAGTGGCAGTACTTATTGAAATTACAAATGCAACGCTAAAATCCAATTCTTAATTATCTACATTATAAATCCTAAATTATGTGGATCATGAACAAAATGAAATATCAAATATAAACTTATTTTACGTTCTTGAATGTAAAACAAACATTTGGCACCTACATTACCGGCCCCTAATTGTTCTAGTAACAAATACCTTAGAACAATTACTTTATTTCTCTTAACTATGCACAATGAACAGTATTCACATTAGAAAATATTCTAATTTCTCACAAAACAAAGATGCTATTAATAAGCAAGTTAAATGTCTATTGCTTAGTCATTTAACCTTTCCAAGATATAAAGTCCATTACCATTCCATTTCTTAAGGAGAAATAACAAAAAACAAAGAGAGCCAGAGGTTACTAGCACATGGCTCATCGTTGGGGCTTAGTCTTTACCACTAGCCCAATCAGATTCCACAAGCAGACAAATCTTCGTAATGGGTCGGTCCAAGATGTTAGTCTTTGTCTTTATCCTTACTCTGCGAACAAAACCCTTCTTGTCTGGGAAAGCTTCGATGATTTTGCCCATAATCCAAGAATTTCTTGGCGCACAGTCATCTACAAGAAGAATGATGTCACCTTCTGCAAAGTTCCCAGATGCTGTGGCCCACCGCTGGCGCTCTTGGAGTTGAGGTAGGTACTCTTTAATCCATCTCTTCCAGAATAAGTTGGACATATATTGCACCTGTTTCCATCTGCGTCGTGAGTAGAGGTCGTTTTGGTCAAACAATCCTGGCGGTAACAATGGTGTTGTTTTCAGTAGCAGCAGGTGATTGGGTGTGAGAGCCTCCAGATCGTTAGGGTCACTGGATACCCTAGTGATCGGTCGGCTGTTGATGATCGACTCTGCCTCACATAAAACTGTAAGAAGGCCTTCCTCATCAAGAATTTGCTCTCTTGCAGTGGAATTCAGCACCTTTCTGACTGATCTTATCAACCTTTCCCACACACCACCGTGATGTGAAGCAGTAGGAGGATTGAATGTCCATTTGATTCCATGCTGATGGAATAGATGCTGAAACTCTGAGGTGTTCCAATCAGCAATGGCAGCCTTCAGCTCGCGATTGGCAGCAACAAAGTTTGTACCGTTATCTGAGCGAATCTCCTTAACTTGTCCTCTACGAGCCATAAAACGCCGAATTGCATTTATGCATGAATCTGTGTCTAATGACGAGGCAAGCTCAATGTGCACTGCACGAATGGTCAAACAAGTGAATATGACTCCGTATCTTTTCAAGAGTGTTCTTCCACGTCTCACCTCGAACGGTCCGAAATAATCTACACCTACTCGAGTGAAGGGAGGATCATCTGGCATCACTCGCTCTTGTGGAAGATCAGCCATTAGTTGATTTCCAGCCTTTCCATGTAAGCGTCGACACGTCATGCACTTTGCAATTACTTTTCTGATGGCTGTGTTGGCCCTCGGAAGCCAAAACTTCTGGCGTAATTCAGAGAGCATGTGATTGCGCCCTCCGTGTCCAGTCTCTTTATGTATCTGTTGGAGAATTAAATCGGTGATATGAGAATCTCGGGACAAAATAACAGGCTGTTTGTTACTTTCTGGCATAGCTGCCCGGCTCAGTCTCCCACCAACTCGTAACAGGTCATCTTGAAGTACAGGGTTCAGTTTATACAAGTGACTACTGCGCCTCATACTCTGTCCTTTGTGTAAAGCAAAAATCTCTTCTGAGAATTTCTCTTTTTGCAGAATTTGATTATGCCAAGTTCTGCTTGACCCAGTTCTTCCACTGTAAGTTGGGTATGCCTAAAGCTTGCTTTGAAACGATCAATCTGATTTTGAATCAGATGTTGACTAAAATCTAGGCTGTTCTTTGTATTAGACGCACACAGCTCTCTGCGTTTTTGACAGAGACTCCGTAACAAGGCTTTAAACTTCAGGAACCATGCCACAGCTTTTTTCAACTTAATCCATGATGAGAAGTAGTTGATCAGTCTCATGAATGGAGTAATGTTTTCTTCCACTTCTATTTGGTTTACTGTGACATTTTTGACTTCAGGATCATCTGAAGTGATGTCTGTGTGATTCAATGGAATGCTGGGCCAACACTCTTCAGGACTGTGAAGAAACTCAGGTCCAGACACCCAAGTCGTGTTCTTCACGAACTCATCCACTCCTTGCCCTCTAGAGGCGCAGTCAGCCGGATTCTTGTCTGTGCTGACATGTCTCCACTGATCCACATCAGAGTCTTTCAGAATAGATGAAACTCTGTTTGCCACGAATGTGCGGAAACGAGTGGTCTCATTTTGGAGATACCGTAGTACTACCGTACTGTCAGTCCAAAACATTGAATTTGCAAGATTCAGTTGTAGTTCTCTTCTTAGAACACCATCCATCTTGACAGCAACAGTAGCAGCGGTTAATTCCATTCGAGGAATAGTAGGAGGTCTGAGAGGCGCTACTCTGGATTTGCCCATCATAAACGCACAATGTGTCTCATTGTTTGCGTTGCGCAGGAGAAGGTAGCTGACTGATCCGTAAGCATTCTCACTCACATCCGCAAAGTGATGTAATTGAGCAAATACGCAACTTCCAAACCCTTCAGGTTTGAGACATCTTGCAACTGAGAAGTGTTCTAAAGCAGAAAGACTGACTAACCAGTCAAACCACCGCCTTTTCACATGCTCGGGTAAGTCGTCATCCCATCCAGTCCTCAGTCTACACAGTTCTTGCAGCATAATCTTCGCTGGTAAGACTACAGGTGACAAGATGCCTAAAGGGTCATAGACTGATCCAATGACTGACAGAAGACCTCTTCTTGTAAATGGGCGATCTCTAATGGTGATCTTGAATTTGAACGTGTCTGACTCGACACACCAGTTGAGACCGAGAGCCCTCTCCAGAGGAAGTTCCTCATTATCCAGATCCAAGGTTTTCATTTCTGTAGCCAGTTCAGACTTCGGGATCGAATCGAGCACTTTACGTCGGTTGCTCACCCATTTGTTGAGACGGAATCCCCCATTAGCACAGATCTTCATAAGATCCTGACACATTAACATGGCTGCCTCCTCTGTGACAACAGACTTGAGACAGTCATTGACGTAAAAATTCTGTAAAACCGTCTGAACCACTTCTTCTCTGAACTGCCCACGCTGATCTTCAGCACACCTCCTCAAGGCAAAATTGGCGCAACTGGGTGAGGATGTGGCCCCAAACAAATGCACAGTCATCTTGTGCTCGTTCAGTGTTTGATTGCAGTCACCGTCCGTCCACCAGAGGAACCTGAGTAAATCAGAGTCTTCATCAGACACCTTTACTTGGTGGAACATTGCTTCCACGTCCGCCATAATCGCAACAGGCTCTTGTCTGAATCGGATAACAACACCAATCAGACTGCTGGTCAAGTCTGGACCCTGGAGAAGTTGATCGTTCAGGGATGTGCCTCTATAGGACGCTGCACAGTCAAACACAACTCTCAATTTCTGTTTGACAGGGTGGTACACAGCGTGGTGTGGTATATACCACACTTTCCCTTTTGTGCTTCAGTTGATCATTGGACAATTTCACTGCGTAGCCCTTTTGAATCAGGTTGTCCATAAAGTCTGTATGCTCCTGTCTAAAGCAGTCATTCTTGAGAAACTTTCGCTCTAAATTGTGTGCTCATTGCTCAGCAATTGGGCGATTATTTGGCATGTTGACCAATCTGTTTTTGAGTGGTAGACATAAGGAGTAATGGCCGTCTATCAGTTTAGCAGATTCCATGACCATATCCATAAACTGATGGTCCTCTCTGGACATTTCCACTTCGTCATGCTTTCCACTTTCGGGAAAATCCATTTTAAACTGTTGTAACCACAGATTTTCTAAACTGCTCACTGATATGCGGTTTACCACTGTCTTTGTTGGCTTTCTCTTGTCTGCATGACAGCAGGTTTCCCTCCAAGGTCCGTTCACAAACCAGCCTAACCTGGTCCGAACTGCATATGGCCCATCACCAACACTGCCCACCACCTCCCACGGCTCCATAGCTTTAGGTACGTTTGCTCCAATAAGCAATCCAATGTTAGCTTCAATTTGAGGTACGTTTATGCCTTTAAGGTAGGTCCACCTTTCAATATCCTTTTGTTGTGGTATGTTTTCCTTTCCAACAGGTATTGACTTTTGCGTGAAGACATCTGGAAGATCTATGAATTCCTCACCAGACAAACTACTGATCTCCAAGCCCGACACCTTGTACGTACAGACGGGTTTCTCTTCATTCATGGTTCTTAGTAGTATGTCAGTCTTTCTCCCAGTGAGCTTCAATTCATCCATCAATGCTTCTGTACAGAACGTGGCTGAGCTACCCGGGTCCACGAATGCGTAAGTTTGCACCACTGTTTTCCCTTTCCTGGCCTTTACTTGAACAGGAACGATTGTAAGTAAACAGTCATCTTCCCCGGCCCCATTCAGCTCATAACCCTTTGATTCTGCATTAACAAAAGCAATTAAGATTGTTTGAGTTTCACTGCTTTTAGTATTCTTCTCTGATTCCACAGCTGTGTTCCTTTTCTTGATATGTAGCAACGTAGGATGAATTAGAGAACACACCTGACAACTAATTCTTCCTTTGCAGAATTTGCTCATGTGCCCTTGCTTCAAGCAGCCAAAACAAAGTCCTTTTTTCTTTAAGAACTCTATCTTTTCACAATGTGACTTTTCTTTAAGTTTACCACACAGGTCTATGGAGTGCTCACCCTCACAAAAGAGACACGTCTGCGTTGTTATCATGGAACTTGTGTTTTCACTTGACTTTGTGTTTGGCTTTTGTTTGTCCAACTGTACATAACTTGTGATGAATGATTTCTTGATTACACCTTTTCTTTGCTCTTTGTTATTGGTTTGTTTAGTTGTAGATGTTTTGGCAGCTGTGCTATCCTTTATGTCTCCAAAGATTGGATGAAGTGCAATTTTGGCTTGTTTATTTATGAACTCCACCAAATCCATGAACTTGACTCTCCTGTCACATCGTTCTTGAACATCACATGCAACACTTCTCCATTTTTCACGTAGCTTGTATGGAAGCTTTGTTACAATTATTTTGAGGTTTGCAACATTATCAAGCTCCTCCATGTAACTCACTTCAGCCATGGTATTACGGCAAGCTGTCAGAAAAAGTGAAAACGCATTGAGAGCTTCTGCATCCTCTGGCCTGATAGGCGTCCAATTCAAGACTTTGTTCATATAGGCCACAGCAATTTTGTAGTCATTTCCAAAGTATTCCCCAAGTAACTGTCTGGCTTTGTAATAACCTTCATTTGGATGCATATGAAGACAGCTCTTTATTAACTCCTTAGGCTGTCCACTTGTGAACTGCTCTAAAAAGTAAAGACGATCCTTAGGGCTTTCAGTGCGAGATTCTACGCCATGCTCAAAGGCTCTTACAAATGTATTGTAATCAAGAGGATCACCACTGAATACAGGAATGTCTAATGGTGGCAAAGTCATCATTTTCTGTTGTTTCGCTATCAACTCTGTTATAGTATTCTGACGAGTCATAACACTACAAAGTGTTTCAATTGCGTGATCATCTGTTTCATTTTTCGCTGTAAACTGATGGGTGCCTATAGGATGAGGCTGAAGAGGTACGAATTCACCACGTTCGTTTTTTGTGTTGGTGACTGGATTTCGACTTGCAAGTAATGGAATACATCCAGAGTCAATTGTCGTTGCATGCGCAGGGCTCACTTGTGATGAACGCTCATTTTCAAAATGTTCTAAAACTCTTAATTTGGCATCAGAGGCAGCAATTGCCGTCTGTAAATCTAATTCTTCTCTTTTTGATTTTAACTCTGCTTCCTGACGCTCAAGATCTTGTTTTTGTTTTAAAGCCGCTGCCTGTGCAAGCAATGTAGCTCTTTCTATTTCTGCTTTAAGGCGCACTGAGGAAGTATTGGACACTTTGCTTCCAGTGGTTGAACCACGCCTTTTGCTCCTACTGCTCAATGCAGACACAGCAGAGACGCGCGTTGTCAGAAGGATGGATGTCTTCATCACAGTGCCTAGCTTGTTCTAAACGCTCCTCAGCTGCTTTAATCCACAGTTCCACGTGTTGAATAAATCCATGTATACGACTTGCATTTGGCTCATACCAAGAGCTTTGATCCTTCTGGAATTCTTCCACATACATTAATTGCTCTAAACTGTCATTCATCTTGCTCAATTCTCCAAATGAGTCTTGATAATTCAAACGCAATTTCTGTTTAACTGTGTTCACGTTAACATCGTCTTCCATTAGTCTTTCAATCTGATTAGCTTGGCTAGTTAAATGTCCTAACTTGGCCTTTCTAGATTGAATTAACTTATGCATCTTTTCTTCAATAGCCTTCTCTGTCATTTTCGATTCTCTTTTTCCACAAACTAGATGTCCAGTAACTTCGTTCATTTTGGCAAACTTCCAAAAATAGCAAAACAAGTTGCAGCTTACCAAAACTTTTTCCACACGCAGTTAGTTACCGTTCATCTTCTGTGGACGGCTATCCTTTAGTTCCTTGTTAACGTTATCCAAACAGTCCGCGATGTCCACGAGCATCATATCCTTTCCAAAATTCCTCTTCCACACGAAGCCAGGGTTTTTCTGACTATATATTTAGGTTATTTCCACTTTGATTTCTAATTTCATAAAATAAGGCAAGGCAAGGCAAGGCAAGTTTATTTATATAGCACATTTCATACACAATGGCAATTCAAAGTGCTTTACATAAAAGAAATTAAAATAATAAAAAGAAATAAGAATAATTAAAACAGTTAAGAAAAATAAAAAAATAAAATACAGTACAGTGCAAACAGTCGGACGAACAGCGGCACAGTGCTCATTCAGTAAATGCACAGCTAAACAGATGTGTTTTGAGTCTGGATTTGAATGTGACTACAGTAGGAGCACATCTGATCTCCTCTGGAAGCTGGTTCCAGCTGCGGCTGGCATAATAGCTAAAAGCAGATTCACCATGCTTTGAGAGAACCCTTGGTATTTCTAGCTGATATGATCCTAATGATCTGAGTGATCTGTTGGGTTTATATTCAGTGAGCATATCTGCAATGTATTTAGGTCCTAGGCCATTGAATGATTTATATACCAGCAATAATACTTTAAAATCAATCCTAAATCTAACTGGGAGCCAGTGTAAAGACCTGAGGACTGGTGTGATATGTTCATATTTTCTAGTTCTGCTCAGAATCCTGGCGGCAGCGTTCTGTATGAGCTGCAACTGTCTTATGGTCTTTTTGGGAAGGCCAGTGAGGAGTCCATTACAATAATCCACCCTGCTGGTGATGAAAGCATGCACAAGTTTCTCTAAGTCTTGTCTGGAAACAAAGCATCTAATTCTTGCAATATTTTTCAGATGATAGTATGCTGATTTAGTTATTGCTTTGACATGACTACTGAAACTAAGGTCTGACTCTAGTGTCACACCAAGATTCCTGACTTGATTTTTAGTTGTTTGACCCCTAGAGTGAAGGTATGCATTCACCTTGAGAACTTCATCTTTGTTTCCGAATGCAATGACTTCAGTTTTGTCTATGTTTAACTGAAGAAAGTTTTGACACATCCAACTTTTGACTTCATCAATGCATTGGCACATGGAGTCAATGGGGCTGTAATCGTTAGGCGATAGGGCTAAGTAGAGCTGTGTGTCGTCTGCATAGCTGTGGTAAGCAATTTGGTTCTTTCTCATTATTTGGCTCATTGGGAGCATGTACAAGTTGTCACGGTTGTTGAATGCATTGTTTCTTTCTTGTCTCATGTCGTTGTGTTTATGTGTGAGTGGGCGTTGTCCCGCTCACGTGTCTGTCAGCGCTCCAGCTGATCATCATCATCATCACAATCACTGTTCACAGCTGCTGTTCATTCCCATTGCCTATATATACTCACACCATTCTCTGTTCCAGTGTCGGATTGTTTGTTGAGGTCCTGTGTTGCCGTGTCTGTGTTTCCCGTGAAGTTTGCCGTGTCCGTGTTCGCCTGCCTTGTCTTCTCGCCGTCTTGTTCCTCGTCACTGGATTCACCGCACTCAAACACCGGGATCGGGATTCTGCACTATCACAGCACCAGAGCACCACAGACCATCGGAAAGTCCCTGCACGAGCCTGAGTCGCCGCCCTTCTTTGTTCCTGTACTGTTTCTGACTTTATTGAGATATTAAACACTTTTGAGTACCTGCAACTGTTTCCTGTCTGTTCAGTCATGACAGAACAATCCGACCAGACGATGGAAGCAGCAGGTGGCGCCGCAGCAACAATGGATGACTTTGTTCGTGCAAGTATTCAAAGGATGGACGCTCAGGACCGTCATCAAGGGGATGCGGCGCGCGCGATTCAGGCTCTCGTCACGCAGGTGTCCGAGCTGACCCAGCGTTTTCAACAGCTGCAACCTCCCGCTGCGCCAGCCGCACCCGCCCGTCCCTCCCACACCACCGATGCCCGCCTCCCAGTCGGAACCACGCCTTCCGACTCCTGAGCCTTACTCTGGTGAGCCTAACTTTTGCCGGCCGTTTTTGACTCGATGCAGCATGCATTTTGCTCTCCAGCCACGGACATTCGAGAGAGAGGAGACGAAGGTGGCATTCGTTCTGACACTACTGACTGGGAGAGCGGCACTATGGGGGACGGCGGTGTGGGAGAATCAAGAACCATGCTGTTCCTTGTTCCAGGAGCTCTCCTCGGAGATGAGGAGAGTTTTCGACCGCGCGGTCGCGGGGAGAGAGGCTGCCAGGGTCTTATCAGATCTACGTCAGCAAGATCGATCGGTTTCCGATTATGCCATTGAGTTTAAGACCCTGGCGGCCGAGTGTCGCTGGAACGAGGAAGCGCAGTGGGATAGGTTCCTGCATGGGCTGGCCGACCGCGTCCAGAGGGAGATCTACGCCCTGGACCTACCCCCCTCACTGAATGGACTTATCGATCTGGCTCTGAGGGTGGACGCCCGACTTGCCCGGGTCGGACCACGCGCTCCACCCAGCCTGCCTCGTGGGGGGGTGGAACATCAGCGGTCCAGCGGCATGGACGCGGTCGGTCCCTCCGATCCCGAGCCCATGCAGGTGGGTCGAGCTCGGCTTTCCCGGGAGGAGAGGGAGAGGCGGAGATCCCTTGGCCTTTGCCTGTACTGCGGGGGAGCGGGACACTTTGCCAACAACTGCCCGGTAAAAGGCCAAGCCCGATAGTAAGCATGAGGCTACTATCGGGTGGGATCTCCGCCGAAAAGTCCTCATCTACATCCACCATCCTCCCGGGAAGACTTAGATGGTCTGTCCACGATCATCACTGCACCGCACTGGTGGACTCCGGGGCCGAAGGTAATTTTATGGATCGCACCTTTGCACTACAGCTTCAAGTCCCACTCAGAACACTCCCCCAGAGAATCACCGTACATGCACTCAATGGACAGTCACTACCCACCATCTCCCAGGCCACCGAGAACATTACACTCATCATCTCAGGGAACCACGCAGAGACAATATCATTCTACATCACGGACTCCCATCACACCCCCATTGTATTGGGTCACCCCTGGCTCAATCAACACAACCCCCGCATTGACTGGAAACAAAGAACCATATCAGCCTGGAGCACTGAATGTCATAGTTCTTGTCTTGTGTCTGCCTGTTCTGTTGTCTCTGTTCCTGTGTTGCAGGAGGAAGCAGTGGATTTATCAAACGTGCCCGCGGAGTACCGTGACCTGAGGGAAGTGTTCAGTAAGTCAAGGGCTGCTTCTCTTCCTCCGCACCGTCCCTACGACTGTGCTATAGATTTACTGTCAGGTAAGTCTCCGCCTAAAGGCAAGATTTATTCACTCTCGGTTCCGGAGAGGGAGGCTATGGAGAAATATATTTCTGATTCTCTAGCATCCGGGTTCATCCAACCTTCCTCATCTCCGGCGGGGGCGGGGTTCTTTTTTGTGGGGAAGAAGGATGGATCGCTGCGACCTTGTATTGATTACCGGGGGCTGAACAACATCACGGTAAAGAATACTTATCCTTTGCCGTTGATGTCTTCAGCCTTCGAGAGGTTGCAGGGAGCATCCATCTTCACAAAATTGGACTTACGTAATGCTTATCATTTGGTTCGTATCAGGAAGGGGGATGAGTGGAAGACTGCCTTCAACACCCCTAGGGGGCACTTTGAATACTTGGTCATGCCTTTCGGTTTGTCCAACAGTCCCGCAGTCTTCCAAGCACTCGTCAATGACGTGCTGCGAGACATGATCGATCAGTTTATTTATGTTTACCTGGATGACATTCTGATTTTTTCCTCGTCTCTCCAGGAACACGTGCAGCACGTCCGACGAGTTCTCCAAAGGTTGCTAGAGAATGGGCTTTTTGTCAAGGCGGAGAAATGCGCATTTCATGCACAGTCGGTCCCTTTCTTAGGACACATCGTGTCGGCTGAGGGTATGCGTATGGATCCTGACAAAGTTAAGGCTGTGGTAGAGTGGCCAAACCCAGATTCCCGTAAGGCCCTACAGAGGTTTCTGGGGTTCGCCAATTTCTACCGGCGTTTTATTCGCAACTTTAGCCAACTAGCCGCACCTCTGACTGCCTTGACCTCCCCCAGAACTGCGTTCAGGTGGTCGGAAGCAGCCGAGACTGCTTTTTCCAACCTCAAGAGCCGCTTTGTTTCGGCTCCCATCTTAATCGCCCCTGATTACTCACGTCAGTTTGTGGTGGAGGTCGACGCGTCAGAGGTGGGGGTAGGCGCAGTTCTTTCACAACGCTCACCTTCAGACAACAAGATGCATCCATGCGCGTTTTTATCCCATCGCTTATCACCAGCTGAACAAAATTACGACATTGGCAACAGGGAGTTGTTGGCGGTCAAGTTAGCCTTGGAAGAATGGCGTCATTGGTTAGAAGGGTCCGGGGTACCCTTTATCGTCTGGACGGATCATAAGAATCTGGAGTACATTAGATCCGCTAAAAGGTTGAACTCCAGGCAGGCGCGGTGGGCACTTTTTTTCGGCCGATTTGATTTTACCCTCTCGTATCGTCCGGGTTCCAAAAACATCAAACCCGATTCTTTGTCGCGTATTTTTGATCGATCCGAACACGCACCTACTCCCGAGCGTATTTTTCCTGAGACCCTAATTATCTCTACGCTCACTTGGGAGGTCGAATCGAGAGTCAAGAAGGCTCTAGAAGGGGTAACGCCTCCGATCCGGTGCCCACCGAACCGCTTATTTGTGTCGGAGGAACTACGTCCAGACGTTATTCGGTGGGGTCATTGTTCTAGTCTAGCCTGTCATCCAGGAGTTAGTCCAGGGTTCCCACGGGTCCTTGAAATCCTTGAAAGTTTTTGAATCTGAAAAAATGTTTTCAAGGCCCTGGAAAGTTTTTGAAAATAAACATAAATAGAGACAGGTGCTTGAAAGTGCTTGAATTTATTTTGTGCAAGAAGTTTTCTGGAAATAATTCCATATTCACTCCAGTCCCCTAATGTGTTATTTTGCCAACACTTAATGGCCTTTGCATACTAGCTTGCTTGATTTGCACTAGTTACGCGCATATACGCGATACGTTACCAGGGTTTTTCCTGCATAGAGAATTATGAGGCGGCCGCCTTCGTCTCTCGACAATAAAAAATAACTAGGGAATCACCGAAAACGTGAGGATGATTCTGTTTTATTTCATTTAAAGTAAATGGTGATTGATAGCCTATGGTTGATAATAATATAGTCCTACCTAATGTACTGACGGTAATAATGTAGCGCTGTTGAGGCTCGCGCAGTTATTTATAACATATTATAGTTAAGAAACAATATATAGCCTAGGCTACACGCGACCAGAGAGCTGTTTGCCTGAATGCCATCAAGATTGAAACCGAGACTGATTTCATAACAGTTCAATAAACAAATAGTTAAAATTAAGTCACTTACATTTTAGACGCAATGACTGTTTTTGTTCTGTTTCAGCAGCGAAAATAGTCCCAAACAAAGATCACCGCAGAACCAGTGCGCATGGCATGCAGCAGTTGTTTCATTACTGAATGATTCAGCGTTTTGAAAGAATCGGTTGAGTCAAAGATTCAATTACCCATTCATAAACTGCCTCATTCTGAATAAATCAGCCTTTTGAACGAATCGTTTGAATGAATGACTCACTGACTCGCTCATTAAGACGGTCGCCTGCCGCCTCCTACTGGCGGTTTAGTTTTATAAAGTATCATTCTTTTCAACATTCCTTATTTGTATATTCAAAAATATTTAAAAGAATCTAAATTAATACAGTTATTATTTTTCAATGTAAATTATTTAATTGAATTGGTAACAGCCTAGTGTCTTATTATATTATTTGATCAAATTTAAGAATTTGAAATGAAAGATGGAGCATACATTTAATAAAATTAGGGGAAAATGCCCTTTATAAAAGGTACAAAAAAGTAGTGTATTCAAACAGTAATGTAATGAAAGATTGAAACAACAATGAAATTAAACAATTTAAGTTTGAAGGGAGTACGGTAAAGCCTCTGTTTAGGCTATTAAGGAATTATGTAATTTTGCCAAAAGAAGAACTTTTATTTTAAATAAATGTTCATTTTAAATCAGCCTACTTCAGTGTGATATGTTACCATACTATCATGCTTAACAGTGAGAATCTGAATAATTGTAATGTGATGATCAGATGCAGATATCTAAATCAAAGAATATAGGCGGTTTGCGGGTGGATTATCTATTTTTAACAGTGGATTTGGGTGACTCAAAGTGCACCAGATTAATGAATTTATCTTTAAAATGTACAAAATTTTCTTACGGGGGGGCATGCCCCCGTACCCCCCTAGAGGTAACAAGCTCAAACAATGTGGGAAACACAATAGGCTATGTGATGATCTACAAAAAATACAATTTTTATTATCTTATTATTAAAATACATTAATAGGATTGTACCACCTCCGCCTCATATTGAGCAAGGAAAAACCCTGAGTTATGTTAAGTGTTTCCCGCATGAGGTACTTGCCATTAAGGTCACGTGTGCATGAAACTATGATGGTACCTCATCGTTTGTTGTTGGACAAAACTAATGTGTCCCCGCATTAAGTCCTTGAATTTGAGGGTATTGGACCTGGAAAGTCCTTGAAAGGTCCTTGAATTTGAAGTCAACCAAGGTGTGGGAACCCTGTTAGTCGCACCCTCTATTTGGTCAGACAACGATTCTGGTGGCCGCTTATGGCTCGCGACGTTCACGATTTTGTTTTGGCTTGCTCAGTTTGTGCTATTGGTAAGTCTTCCAATCGACCCCCAGATGGGTTACTCCAACCGCTGTCGGTGCCTTCGAGACCCTGGTCCCATATCGCTCTAGATTTTGTTACCGCCCTCCCACCCTCCCAGGGTAACACGGTAGTTTTAACCGTGGTGGACCGATTCTCGAAGGCAGCCCACTTTGTTCCCTTGCCCAAATTACCCTCAGCCAAGGAGACAGCGGTTG
Source organism: Scardinius erythrophthalmus (assembly GCF_964197995.2). NCBI lineage: Eukaryota > Metazoa > Chordata > Actinopteri > Cypriniformes > Leuciscidae > Scardinius > Scardinius erythrophthalmus. The sequence continues at coordinate 37,326,980 of NC_138238.1, forward strand.
CTGTCGTTAATCACGTCTTTCGGTTATATGGCCTCCCGACAGACGTGGTTTCCGACAGGGGTCCCCAATTTGTGTCCAAATTTTGGCGAGAGTTTTGTAAGTTACTGGGGGCGACGGTCAGTCTGTCTTCCGGGTTTCACCCTCAGAGCAATGGTCAAACTGAGAGAGCCAACCAAGACCTGGAGAGAACCTTGCGTTGTACGGCTGCCAGGAATCCTTCCTCCTGGAGTCAGCAACTGCCTATGGTGGAGTACGCCCACAATTCGTTGCCAGTGTCAGCTACGGGCCTATCTCCTTTTGAGTGTAGTATAGGATACCAGCCACCGGTCTTTCCTAGTCTGGAATCCGAAGTCGCGGTCCCCTCCGCTCACGCCTTCGTCCAGAGGTGTCACCGCACATGGACAAGGGCCCGTGAGACTCTCCTCCGTGTGCGGGCGCGCACCAAGGTCAAAGCCGATCGCCACCGGTCTAGACCTCCCGTATATGTCGTCGGTTCCAAAGTGTGGCTTTCTACTAAGAACATTCCGCTCCGCTCCGTATCCAATAAACTGGCTCCTAAATTCATTGGCCCGTTTTCTGTCACCAAGATTGTTAGTCCGGTGGCAGTCCGCCTCAACCTCCCTCCAGTGTACAGGAGAATTCATCCGGTATTCCACGTGTCCAAAATTAAACCCGTTTTTTTTTCCCGCATTAATCCGCCTGCCCCGGTTCCCCCACCGCCGCGACTCGTAGATGGGGAACCATCCTATTCGGTCCGTCGCATTATGGACTCTAGGCGGAGGGGACGCGGATTCCAGTACCTGGTGGACTGGGAAGGTTACGGTCCGGAGGAGAGAAGTTGGGTTCCGGCTCGTGACATCCTGGATCACTCTCTTATCGATGATTACAATCGACAGGTAAGGGAGTCTGGGAACGCCGTGAGGCGTTCCTAGAGGAGGGGGTACTGTCACGGTTGTTGAATGCATTGTTTCTTTCTTGTCTCGTGTCGTTGTGTTTATGTGTGAGTGGGCGTTGTCCCGCTCACGTGTCTGTCAGCGCTCCAGCTGATCATCATCATCATCACAATCACTGTTGACAGCTGCTGTTCATTCCCATTGCCTATATATACTCACACCATTCTCTGTTCCAGTGTCGGATTGTTTGTTGAGGTCCTGTGTTGCCGTGTCTGTGTTTCCCGTGAAGTTTGCCGTGTCCGTGTTCGCCTGCCTTGTCTTCTCGCCGTCTTGTTCCTCATCACTGGATTCACCGCACTCAAACACCGGGATCGGGATTCTGCACTATCACAGCACCAGAGCACCACAGACCATCGGAAAGTCCCTGCACGAGCCTGAGTCGCCGCCCTTCTTTGTTCCTGTACTGTTTCTGACTTTATTGAGATATTAAACACTTTTGAGTACCTGCAACTGTTTCCTGTCTGTTCAGTCATGACACAAGTTGAACATGAGTGGCGCAAGAATTGAGCCTTGAGGGACTCCGCATGTCATGGATGTCCACTCAGACTTATGATCTCCTATACTCACATAATAACCTCTCCCATCTAAGTATGACCTGAACCATTTTAGGACTATCCCAGAAAGCCCCACCCAGTTTTCCAGCCTGTCCAGAAGTATGTTATGATCGACAGTGTCAAATGCGGCACTGAGGTCGAGTAACACCAGCACTGATAGTTTGCCTGAGTCAGTATTTAAGCGAATATCGTTTATTATCTTTATGAGCGCTGTCTCTGTGCTGTGGTGCGGTCGGAAACCAGACTGAAAATTGTCAAAGTATCCATTCGAGCTTAAGAATTTGTTCAGCTGATTGAAGACAACTTTTTCAATGATCTTGCCTATGAAAGGAAGATTTGAGATTGGCCTATAGTTGCTTAATATGGTCTTATCCAGATTGCTCTTTTTCAGGAGGGGCTTGACAACTGCAGTTTTCAGGGAGTTTGGAAAACTCCCAGAGCGAAGTGAGACATTTACCACTTCTAGAAGATCTGCTTCTAAACTGTTTAACACACTTTTGAAAAATGATGTGGGAAGTGTGTCAAGAGCGCATGTTGATGTTTTAAGGTGCTGTACAGTTTCTTCCAAAATTTTGCCATCAATTTCTTTGAAATCAGACATAGTAACTACTTTCTCAGGTGGTTTGATCTGTCTGACCCCAGGGCAACTCAAGGATGTGCTGATCACCTTTCTGATATTACTGATTTTCTCAGAGAAGAAAGAAGCAAACTCACTGCACTTGTTCTCTGAGAGCATTTCACTGGGAATCTGGCTTGGGGGGTTTGTCAGTCTCTCTACAGTTGCAAAAAGAGTGCGTGTGTTGTTTAAATTGCTATTTATAATATTTGAGAAGAAAGTCTGTCTAGCTTTGCCTTGTTCCATATTGAAAGCATGGATGCTGTCTTTGTAGATGTTATAATGGACTACAAGTTTAGTCTTCCGCCACATGCGCTCTGCTTTTCTGCATTGTCTTTTCATATTTTGCACAGCTGTTGAGTTTCTCCAAGGTGCTTTTTGTCTGCCACTCTTCTTCCTGACTTTCACAGGAGCAATATCATCAATTACACTTTTAACTTTTGAGTTAAAAGAATCAAGGAGAAAATCAACAGAGTCTGCAGATATGCTTGGTGTTAAGGATATAGCCTTCATAAATAGTACACTAGTGTTCTCATTTAAGCATCTCTTCTTGACAGACACAGATCTAGCTTCAGTGGCAGGAGAAATCAATATATCAAAGAAAATACAGAAATGATCAGACAGTGCTACATCCTTAATAACAATCGATGAAATGTTTAGACCCTTACTGATAAGTAAATCTAGAGTGTGTCCACGATTGTGTGTGGGTCCATGTACATGCTGAGTCAGATCAAAAGTTTTTAAAACACTTTTGATTTCTTTTGCCATATTGTTTTCTGCATTATCTATGTGGATGTTAAAATCTCCAGCAATGGCAAAACAGTCAAACTCTGAGGTAATTGCTGATAACAGTTCTGTAAAGTCCTCAGCAAAGGCTGGAGAGTATTTTGGAGGCCTGTAAATAATGATAAGTGAAATGCGTGGAGCACCTTTTAACACAATACCCAGATATTCGAAAGAAGGGTAATTCCCAAATGATATTTGCTTACATTGATAGATATCTTTAAAAAGAGCAGCTAGACCCCCACCTCTCTTAACAGCTCTGCAGACACTCATAAAAGTAAAGTTAGGAGGGGCTGTTTCATTGAGGATTGTTGCACTAAAGCTGTCTTCTAGCCAGATTTCATTTAGAAGCATAAAATCCAGGTTGTTTGTGGTTATTAAATCGTTGACTAGAAGTGATTTATTTTTAAGTGAACGAATGTTTAAAAATGCTAACTTAACAGTCTTACTTTTTGTCCCCACATCAATCTTACTTTGACGTGTAATAGGCACCAGATTAGTTAGGTTTGCTGTACGGCTATTGAAGGCCTTAGACTTTCTATCTTGTAATAGAACAGCAATAGAGAAAGATACCGGCACACTGGGTTCCCGCTTGTTCTGTAAACATTTGAGAAAGTTACTGTTATCAGAGCGGGGACCCAAAACACATCACTGAGAGCTGGTATCAGTTGTTTTTGGTTCACCTCGAGCAGATGGAGGAGGGTGTGGGCCCTTGCGTTGTGGCAGAGGCCGAAGAGCTCTCACAGGAGGAGGGGGAGGGGGAGCTGAGCCCGCAGGCTTTGGTGGTAATGGTGCCTGTCGTTTTTTGGTTGGTATCTGGGGGCTTGCAGCAAAAGAGTGGGATAGTCTGGTTCCAGCATACACCAGTTCTTCCATTTTCTGTGAGAAACACAGAAGAGGCGAGGCTGGAGAGAGGGATAGTGTGTCTGGTGAAAGGGGCTGTTGCTCTGGTGTTATAGGAGGTTGTGATATGCTGTCCTGGCTTCCCTGGCTGTTTTCCAGGAAGTCGTCCTTGGGTGCTGAATCTTCAAGCAGTTCTGATATGTCTCTCTGTGGGCAGGGCTCAGCTGAGATTGTGTCCGTGAGCAGAGGTTGTTGTGGCGGAGTGGTGTTATCATTGTCCTTGTGTGATATGTCAACCACATGTCCATTTTGCTGCTGAAGTGAAGTCCCGTGGTCATTCATACTGTGTCCAGGTGTGTGTGTGCCGTTCAGATTGAGTTGATTGGCACAAACTGCAGAAGGATGATTGAGGGAGAAGTAGATATTGTCCTTTAACACTCTTGAACCAAGTTTGTTTGGGTGATGGCCATCCCGATGAAACAGTTGTCTCTGACTCCAGAAAAGATTGAAATTGTCAATGAAGTTTACTCCTTTTATATTGCAGGTTTTTTGCAGCCATGTGTTTAGCCCAAGCAACCGTGAAAGCCTGTTTGTTCCTCTTGCTGGGAGAGGTCCACTGATGAATGTTTGAACTTTCAGTCTTTTAAGTGTTTCAAAAAGTTCATTGAAATCCTTCTTAAGGAGTTCTGACTGCTCTTTATGAATATCATTCTTCCCCACATGAATGATGAGTCGATTTGCAGTCTTATGTTTCATCAGAATGTTTTGAAGTTCCCTGTTTACATCAGAAGTTGTTGCTTGAGGAAGGCAGCACGTAGTTGTATCCCTGCCGCTAATGTGTCTGATTATCGAGTCCCCCACTATCAGAGTCCTGCGCTCGGCTGCGCTCTGAGCTGAGTGCCGCTGTCTGCTCGACCTTGAGCGCCAGTTAGCATCAGTGTTATCTACTGGCCCATTCAGTCTGTGTTCGATCATATTCATCACATTTGGGGATTCCTCATTTACATTCATTAGTACTTCAAATCTGTTCTCAAGATGTATAGGGGGTGGTAGAAGACCGGTGTTTGCAATCCTTGTCAGAGCTGTATCTGGGGTAGAGGATGCTACTGCGGCAATATGTGATGCTCATGACAATCTGATGTCTCGAGTGCCTTTGGGTCTCGCTCCCTGTTTGTGCCATCGATTAGTAAGTCGATCGGCTTGTTTCTCTACCTGTCGAGGAGCACTAGTTTCATGGGACTCACCGGTATGCTGAGGGTGTTCATGACGAAGCTCTGTTGTGTGCTCCGTCTGGTTTGATGGTCCCGTAAGTAACTTTGTTTCGAGAACTGCAATCCTTTGTAAAAGTCTGTGGCAGTTAGTGCAGCAAGTAGATTCCAGAAGAGGCATTTTCTCTTATCCGTATGAATGTAGGCAGTTGTGTTTTCCTTTCCCGGAATGTAAGCTGGTCGGGTAAAAGAATTCTGCGTTTTTGTAGTAATCCAAACTTTGTTGTCTGAGCACTGTGCTGTTTGCTGAAGTTAAAATTAGGTGATAAAAGGAAATAAAATATAAAAATATAGGAGATAAAATGTAAAAGCGATAGAGCAAAGCGCGGAGCAGTGAGCAAGAGCGTCCGAACAGTAGCTGAGCAGGAAGTCAGTCCTCATAAGAGAGAAGTCTTGTGGCTGACGCGTGTTCCAGGATGCAAAAATAAAAACGAACTCTTTCTCTTGAATCACGGTTGCAGGTTTATTTTAACAAACAATATGTGACTTCTGTATATACAAAATAAAACGTTCCTTCCAAAAACTGACTCGTGCACATGCACGTCTATAAACTGACAGGAAAAACACGGTCAGAAAAACCGTGCGACTCCTTCTCCATCAACCCTTATCCTTTTTACTTTTTGCACCGTCGTTGTCTACGTGCTTAAAGTGGCAGTACTTATTGAAATTACAAATGCAACGCTAAAATCCAATTCTTAATTATCTACATTATAAATCCTAAATTATGTGGATCATGAACAAAATGAAATATCAAATATAAACTTATTTTACGTTCTTGAATGTAAAACAAACATTTGGCACCTACACTACAGTTTCCATCTTTGTAACTGTGATATACACTTTAATATAATTATGTAAATTTAATCTAAATTAAAGGGGTCATATAATGTCATTTTTGTACAAGCTAATATGATTCTTTAGGGTCTAAATTAAAAGTTTGTAATATCCTTTAATTAAAAATTCTCATTAGTATTGTAAGAAAACACTAATTTTACCTGGTCCAAAACAGCTCTGTTTTCAGCACGCCGTTCAAGTGCATGTGTCTCTAAATGATAATGAGCTTTGCTCAGCCCGCCCCTCTGTTCTGTGCATACACCGTTTGTAACACAATAACGCAATAACCATAACGCGTCGTTCATTATAAACGTGGGATTATGAACTATATTGAGAACGTCATACATAGAAAACATGTCGTAATGTACCCTGAGTGTAAACAGCCGCATTCATCGTGAAGCGTGCAAGCGATTTGCAAAGATTAATATAAAGATTAATATAAAGGTTAATAAAACGTTACACTCACTTCAGTTCTTCTGGAGGTGCAGCAGGAACACGAATAGTTGGTCTTAGCAAATAACCAGCTTTTTACTGACCTCATTTGTAAAGCAGTCTGGTGAAATAATTCACGCAAACATGGAAGCATTGACGTTGATCGTGGGGAATATTTCCTTCGAAAACAAACTCAGCCACTGCGTCTTCAGCGGCTCGGATTTAGGAACATCAACAATATGACTGCTGTGTTCATTATTGCACCACAATCGCTTAAGACGCCATTCTACTCAGTGCTCCAGCTATCAACACTGAACGCGCCGGTCGGCACGTGCTATGATTGACAGCTCGCTTTTGTGACGTCACAAAATCGAACAGCTTGATTTGAGATGGGAGGAAACATATAAGAAGATAAAAAAAGAAAAACACTGGATGGATTTTTATTATTTTATGATGGTTGTGTACAGGCACTGCCAACACACATGTCAGTACAATCAACTTGTAAAAGTGCATGTACCATTATATGACCCCTTTAAGCTTTGGTACCGAAATTGGTACCGAGAACCGTAGGTTTTCACTGGTATTGGTACCGAATACTGAAACTTTGGTACCGTGACAACACTACCTTCACCTGTTGTCTTCATTATCATCTGTGTATTTAAGTTCTCCCTTCTCACTCTTCAGTTGTCGGTCAATGTTTGTGTTAGCACTCTGTTTGTGCACTAGCACACTGTTCCGTGTATTCTTCAGTTTAAATAAATATTGAGTATTTTGGATCTCGGCCTGGAGCTTCATCTTCTTCCACCCTATATATATATATATATATATATATATATATATATATATAATATGCAAATAATACTGTAAGATGATATTTAAATGATAATATAATGAAATGCAATGATGATTGAAAGTTGAACAAATAAACCTTCCTCAAAAGCCTGATGATCATATTTGGGACATTGTAACAAGATTAAAAAAATAAATAATAATAAATGTATGTATAATCAAGTAATCTAAAGTAGCTTAATTCCAGTAAGGGTTCATCTTGCAATATACAAGACAATATTAAAGTTATTCTTACATTTACTTCAATAAAGATTTCACAGCAAAAAGACAAATGAACCATGAGCTGAAGGTGAACGTTTTAACAATGATTCTAAAATGCATTTTACTTACTAATAAAAGTTTGAAATATCAATCAGATGACAGAAGGCATGTAGTCGATTTTGTGAAAGTTTTGATCATGTCGAAAATTTACTGATGTGTTTACTGAATTCCTAGAAGGAAGCAGTGATTACAGCTGAGAGAGATCATGTCGAAGGGTTTACTGAATTCCTAGAAGGAAGCAGTGATTACAGCTGAGAGAGAGTGAGCGCTTACCTCGCCTGCTCTTGCCAAACATTCAGCCGCCTGCTGATCTGTGAATCCCTGCAGTCTGGTGCCGTCCACTTCCAACAGCCTGTCTCCTGACACACACACACACACACACACACACACACACACACACACACACACACACACACACACACACACACACACAATCATCATTCAAGTGACTCAACCAAACCGACACATTCTTTTATCCATTTACTAAACTAAATCTCAGTGCAGATCCATGACACTTTCCTCAGTCTCTGTAATGGCAGTAAGAACAGTAACATGCACATGTACCTGTCTGGATTCGGCCATCTTGTTCGGCCACTCCGCCAGGTACCAGACTCTTGATGTAAATCCCCCCGTAACGGAGACCTGTGTTCACTCCTCCCTGTGGATTCAGACATCAAGACACACAGTCATACCTTTGAACTTCTTTTGATAAGAACCCCTTGTGAAAATAAGTGTGCTTGATTGTATTAAATGTGTACTTTTTAACTGTGCTTAGATAATATAATATTAATACAGCAAAAGGCCACTTGAGGGTACACTTTCATGCCAAGATTTCTTTACACACTTTTAGAAGTCACTTTGTAGAAATGTAAAATCTACATTGAAATAATTGTTTTAATATTTATTTTGTCATGCTATAAAGTACACTTATTTTGATGTGCTGACTAAACGCACATGTAAAGGCTTGATTACAATTTTAACTGTAGCGTCTTCATCGTTACAAATGTGTAGTTACAAATAAATGTAAATAAATTAAATACAATTTTCAACAGAATTGGCATTAAAGTATATTTTAGTTTATCATGAATGATAGTCACTGTTCGTCAGTACACTTTAGCCATATTTCAAATACTTTAAGCGTAATTATAAAATTACATGTGAAGATTTACTTAAGTCCTACTGGGTCACTCTTAACTTCAACTCATTGCATTTAATATACATTTAAACTACAATACATTTGGTAACACTTTATTTAACAGTTCCATGTGTTACATGTACTTATCATAGTAATAACAGTAAATTATGCATAATTACATGCAACTAACCCTCCTAACCCTATAGTAAGTACATGATGTTAATTAATATTACTGAGTACTTAGGTTTATAATTACACTATAACAATGACACCTTAAAATAAAGTGTAAACATACATTTTAATCGTTTTGTAATTAAGATGCCCTTAAGTGTCCGAAAACATTACATTCAGATCATACTTAATAATTTTTTTACAATTATGCTAAAGTGTGCTTTTCACAAGTGACCTCCCAAGGTCAACATGTACAGTAGCAGCAGGCGAGCACAGAATAATGGATTCAGGGTTGGATTTCGTGTCTGACCGGACGGCCTTCCAAACTCACGGACATTTAGTACAAAAGCCTTTCAAGCTACTTAACCCCATTTAGACAGATTAGCCGTAGCATGTATAGCCCTGTGCTTCCCCCTCCCGCACGTTTATATCCAGAGTCATGTGACCGCTCTTTCTCTTTGCCGTTTGGCAGCTGATTCTGTTTGACCTTCTGTGATACTACTGACCCTGTGGAGTAGCAGACGTACAACAGCTAACTCAGCTTCACCTGTGTAAATGATTTCGGTGGTGCTAAGGTTGGCTTCTCTGACAAAAGAAAAGAAGTTTGCGATTAGCTTACTTGTTTTAAACTATAAATATAAGAGTATACATTCTGTCTACTCATCAGAGATATAACTAAAATTATACTTACTTGGCTTATATGGAAAAGTATACAGAAAAGTCTAAGTACATTTGGCCTTAATTGGTGCTTAATTGATTAAGATATACTTAAGAAAAGTACAATTACGTATTCTAAGTATACTTGGCATGTTTGAGTGAATTTATAGTTATACTGTTAGTTTACTAGCTACTAACTCCTCTTTAGTTTATAAAAGTACATTTTGTAGTTGTATAGCTGCAATCCTAAAGAAACACTTGTGTATACTAGATGTATACTAGTTGAGCACTCAATTTAAAGTATACTTTTTTTAAACTAAAAAGTGGGCCAATTTAGTCCCTAGAAGTATTGAAATAGTACACATACAAGTATACTACTAGTACATTGAATATAAGCACGCTATATACTACACTAATATACTTGGCTACATAAAGTATACATGGAAAATATACTTAAACTTAAAATGAATTTAGGGTACGTTTACACGACAACAAATGTACTAAAAATGGAAAATATTTTCCTTTGTGTTTTTCGCGTACAGACGACACCATTGTCAAAATGATTCCCATTTACACGAATCCTCGAAAATGACTAAAATGTATTCCGCTGCCAGGCCAGAAGTACTGTGACCGCCAACAACATTTTCACACAGAATAACATCATTGAGGAGGCTGACGCTTTGAAAACCAGTCTCAGACGCTTCGAGATAACTTTTGTGGATTCCGATGTGGCAGCGGCGGCCATGACGGCTGATGTCTATAGGCTATTTTTTCCAATATCCACACTATGCACTATCCATATACAGATCTGCAGTGACAGACTTCTGTGTGCTGTTATTATTACATAATTATATTTTGCAGGAGCACATAAGTAATTTCTTTCTTCTGCTCCCCACGCACAGATAACACACAATAACCTCCCTCCCGTATCCGCACTCAGCAATTCAAAACGTGTCTTATGAATCACTCTTTTGCGTCGGGTCCTGAGACATTTTTAGTTGGAACTAATGAGCATGAACAATGAAAAGACAAAATTGACAACAAGATAAGACAATAAACCAATGACACACGAGACAAAAGAACCAATCAAAGCACTAAATGACCAAAAGACAAGATCACATGAGGGGCAAGGGAAATCCCTTTCAACATTTTCACATCATTGAGGAGGCTGACACTCACCAGGAAACAAGACTATTAAAAATCTAAATAAAAGACAAGAAAGCATAAACATAACCAAAACCTAAGACAGCCGTGTCATCTGAATTCCTATTTTTTTATTTAAAAATGTATACGTGCCCACTTTGTTTAGTCTCAAAACCTATAAAACAGTGTGCTTACAGTGATACTGATGCCCAGACTACCTCCAGATCTCTGAAGCATCACAATAAACTCTTCAGGTCTCAGGCTGATCAGAGACGCTGACCTGGAATAATCATCCTGTTAAAACAAACAGAGAGAATGGACACAACTATTAGATATGATCTCTCTCATATGTACTCACACACACACACACACACACACACACACACACGCACAGACGCACGCACACACACACACACACACACACACACACACACACACACACATATGGGTGACAGGCACATACCAAAATAATTTTAATGTATTCTAAAGTGTAATTTATTCCTGTGATCAAAGCTGAATTTTCAGCATCATTACTCCAGTCTTCAGTGTCGCATGATCTTTCAAAATTATTCTAATATGATGATTTGCTGCTCAAGAAACATTTATGATTATTATCAGTGTTGAAAACAGTTGTGCTGCTTCACATCTTTGTAGAAATCACAGTGCAGTAACTAATGTTAACAGATGCAAATTTTGATGATAAAAATGTAAATGTTTAATTGTTTAAATGTTTAAGATTAATAAATGATGTATTGTTCATTGTTAGTTATATGTTAACTAATGTTAATAAAAGGAACCTTATTGTAAAGTATTACCCTTAAATCCACCTTAAAAATATGAATTATTACATTTTAAAAACATTGATCTAAACAGTGAAATAGTCATGAACCATACCATATTTCCTAATATAGTAAAGAAAAAAATAGATTTATTTGTTGAATGTATACATTTTATAACTCTAATTTTCAAAATTAAGCTTAAAGTGTCATTTAAAAATGCTTATCTGTGTATTTCGAACTTATAAAACACTAAATATGTTTTATGTATTTACATAAAATATATAATTTCTTTAATAAAAAATTTTAGGCCAAAATTACCTATAGATAAAGAAACAATCATGCATCTACACAGCACAAATATATAGAAACATTCATAGAAAACAAGGCACATTTCCCCAGCCTCTGGAGGAACATGTTCAGTACCTGTGCGTTTATAATGCGAACCTCAGGGATGTGAAGCCTGCTGGAGCCTTTCGGGGTCATCATGACACTGACCAGCTCATCCAGGTACTCGTCCCCTGCTCGACTGTCAGCCAGTAAAGTGCTCTGCGACGTGTAGTTCCTCTCCGCCAGATGACCAGCGCCTTCACGCTTAGACAGAGCTGATGATTTCACAACGCCAGTTTCATATACATGTATGGTTGCATCTTAAAAATTCTAATTTATTGATTAAATAAAACAAAATAAAAGTTCTGTTTACAATATGTTTATCATTACATCAGTCTAATATTGTGTTATTTAAACTGAAATGTCTGCCTAAATGGATTTTTTTTTAACTTTAGAAATCGAGTAGAAATTGTCTTGATAACTTGGCGAGTGAATTTCTAGTTCCCAGCATGCATTGCATAGGACTGGATAAGGAAAATAATTGATACAAAAAATGTTATTTTAAGTTGTTTTTATTTATTTATTGTTATTATTCTTGATTTTGTGGTTACCATCATGCTGCTCATGGTTAGTTTGTGTTTGACAAACTACATTGAGCAAATGAGCTGATGCCTTACTTGTTTATTACATTTACATAATAAATAAGTTACATTTAACACATCCTATGTTAGTTATTATGCATTGGTTTGGTTCTAGGGTCACCACTCAGTTGTGTTGAAATTAGTTGGAACTACTTAATAATTTTGTAGAATAAACACAATTGTTTGAGTTGATTACTCAAAATTTAAGTTCTTTTAAAACAATGTACACTATAAAAAAATGAAGTTGCAAAGATTATAGGAGTATGTTTTACAAGAAAACACTCTTTCAGTCTAACAAATGTCAAGTTTATATCAATGTGTCTCTTGCCGTTTCTTATTATTTATGAAATGTACTAGCAATATCTGAGTGAAATTCTTTTCAGTGTAGGAAACATTTTTTTACAACAATTTTTAGAGTGTACTGATGTTATATCACACGTGTAGCAGAATATAGCTAATTTAAAAGCATGATCGTACCTTTTGGCTGCGAGACGATAAGCTCCACCTCACTGGAGCTGTTCTGCATGATGTCAGCGGCCTCGCTAAAGGACATGCCCTCCAGACTGAGCTGGTTTAGAGAGATCAGTCGACCACCTGACGGAAACATGGAGCTCGCCTTCACAAATGTTCATACAGCGACTTCTGAGGTCATGTCTTGATGTTATTAACACAAAATAATCTGATGATTGTAAGGATTCACCTGGTTTGATGCGTCCATCTCGGTCAGCTGGGCTTCCGGGTACAATGGATGCAATATAGATACCAAGGTCCAGTTTCCCAGTGTTGTCTTCTCCAACAATAACAATACCTAGAGGCAAAATGAAGAAAGAGTGAATTAATATTCTGTATGGATACTGTAAAAGCATGATGCTGCTTGTACTTTTATTGTGTTTAAAGGTGCTCTAAGTGATGTTGGGTGATGTCACTTCTTGTTGACGTTTAAAGTATTGTCAAACAAAACGGAGGCTAGCTAGACCCTCCCTCCTCCTCATCCGCACACTAACCCCCCAAACCCCACCCCTAAATCATTCCTGTCAGTTATTGGCTGGAGCAGTTTGTTATGTTTTGTGGTGCGGGTGAGCCCAGTTTGTTTCTCTTGCTGTTTGTGGAGCCTGTGGTGTCTACAGAGACCGTGTTTTTTTACAGTGTGTTCAGGGGACAGGCAGCTAGCGGATGGTGAGGAGATGTTTGCTGTAAGTGACAAGAAATGTTTTTGCCTAAAAAACGCGCGACATCACTTAGAGCACCTTTAATGTTAAAGGGTTAGTTCACCCAAAAATGAAAATTATGTCATTAATGACTCACCCTCATGTCGTTCCAAGCCCGTAAGACCTCCGTTCATCTTCGAACACAGTTTAAGATATTTTAGATTTAGTCCGAGAGCTTTCTGTTCCTCCATTGAAAGTCAATGGACGGCATACTGTCCATGTCCAGAAAGGCAATACAGACATCAAAGTAGTCCATGTGACATCAGTGGCTCAATCTTAAGTTTATCAAGCGACGAGAATACTTTTTGTGCGCAAAAAGTAAACAAAAATAACGACTTTATTCCACTATTCATTTCCTTCTCTCAGGGCCTCGAGCTATTGCACGTAGTGTTTTTGCGCAGCGCGTCTGTGTTGTATGTCACACGTAGGCTCACTATTGGCCGACGCTGGTCATGTGTGATGCGTGTGACGTACAACCCAGACGCGCTACGCAAAAAAACTCTATGTGAACTCACTCGAGGCCCAGAGAGAAGAAGACTAAATCTAAAATATCTTAAACTGTGTTCCGAAGATGAACGGAGGTCTTACGGGCTTGGAACAACATGAGGGTGAGTCATTAATGACATAATTTTCATTTTTGGGTGAACTAACCCTTTAATATGTAAAATTGAGGTTTACTTTATCCATTTGTGTTTAATGTTAATATGTAAAAAATATGATGTGTTGGGACTATCTGAATCATTTTTGTTGCATGGATAATTAGTTTCCAGCATGCTTTCCATTGGACTGGATCAGGAGAGTAAATGTTGAAATGAAGTGTTATTTGAAGGGGACTCATTATGCTCTTTTTCAAAGGCTTGATTTTGTTTTTGGGGTCTAATAGGTTATCAAAAAACACATTATTTTCCCTATTTTCTCCATTGCTGCAGCTCCTCTCTTCCCAGTCTGTCAGTAACGCTCTGGGGTGCATTTCCCGAACAACGACGCAACTCGCTGCTTCACTACCATAATACGATGCATCGTTGAAGAAATCAACTAGCTAGTCACGACTGTTTCCCGAAACTGTATTGTCGCAAAGTGGTCGTTCAACCACGTTGGTTTATGACGTCACGCACGTGGTGGAGTAATAACTTCTTTTAATTAATCTGTTTGAGATCGAATTAACGCTAGATGTTTTGCTATAAATTACAGACATGACATCTGAGGACTATTTCTCATTTTTCTCAGTTATTTTGCTTTATTTCCAGATTCAGTCATAGGCTCGTTCTTACGCACTAGAACACGTTTGCACATGCGCACTCTTCAAAAACGTGCTTTAAATCTCTTGACAAACTAAAAGACGTAAATGACATTTGTATGTACTCTAAATAAAAGACACAGGTTGTACTGAATGTCAGCTTGCTTATTTTGCTCAAGATGAGGATTCATTAAGTCCACATGTCATGCAAACTAGAAACTCTGCTTCTAACTACAGGTCGAGAGCTGACGTTCCAACTACACAACTTTGCGATACTGTTTGCGAATGTTCGTTAGAAAGATGGTTTCGGCAAACACTGACTCGTTGAACTATGCTGATAACGACGGAACTTGCGAACATAGTTGGCTAACGATGCTTTTGGGAAACGCGCCCCTGTTTAGTTCCTGTCTCTATGAAGCCCCGCCTTCTGAAAAGCACACTGTGCTCTGATTGGTCGGCTGGATCAGTGTGTTGTGATTGGTCGAGCGCTTCGAGTGTGTTTGAGAAATGTCCCGCCCCTTACCATAACCGCCAGTTTAACACACTACTAACTAACTCAACCAGGCCCCGCCCCTTTATTCTGCGTATGAATTATTTAAATGAGGAATACTGTGAAGTGTTCGTTCCCGGCAGAAACTCAAGACTACAATGGAGGCGTTTCAGGAGTTCAGAAACACTGACACTGATATAGAGAAGAGCTCCCGCTGGAGGGACTTTGTGACTTTTCAGAGCTTTTTCATGCTCAAACAGCAACATTACACACTAAAGAAAGATGAATATGTAAAAAAAATATAGGTCCTCTTTAATGTCTCTTTGTATAAATCGCAAAGACTTGATAGTGTTCAGTTATGGTGGATATTTAAAGTTTACCTTACTTAATTTTTGAAAGTAAATTTTTTCTTGTTTTGACAGATGTTATGTGGACTTTACCTATTTTCTTTTAGCATGTCTTGGCTGATAAATTAAGGTAGTCTTTACTCAAAACATGGAATTAAATCTACCCATCAGAAGAGAGTGCAAATGAATTTTTTTGAGTAGATTCAATGCATATCAGTTAGTAAAGATCCATAATCCACTTACCAAGGCCAATTTTGGGGTCCTTTTTGAGGGAAACACAGATTATTTCCCTCTCTGGAGGTCGGGAACTTGTTGGAGTATCTGTGAGAAAAGGTCACACTGCATTGCGCTGTTTCCCAATGAAACAGGTTCATGTTATGGGTTGATTGTCAATCCTACCTCTTAAAGGAGAGAACATTGAAGGGACTTCAGAGCAAGGCTTCGGAGAACTACAAGAGCTTCTCTGTAGAGCTGGACTTTGGGATCTAGAAGTGAAACAAACAGACAAGACACCATGAGAACATTGGAGAGAGAATGGATTTACAGAGGGGATTTGGGATATCTATTTTTATCACTCCATAAATCAGAAAATACTGTAAACAGCCAAAAAACCCATTCCCACCATGTTATTAGCAATAAAATGCTATATAAACCAGGGGAATGATATATATGAACAAACCCCTCAGTACAAAACTTCAGAATACAGATATGAACAAAACAGTAAAGTCTGGTGTATATAAAGCCGCTGATGTGGAGATTTCTGAAAAACTCACGGCCGAGACATGTATTGTAATTAAATCTACAGATTCAATTAAGAAGATTAACACTTAAATGTGTATTTTGGATGTTTTCTTTACAATAGTATTAAAGACGACATGCTATTAGAAGCAAAATAGCCCAACACTGACCAGTGGTTTGAAAAAACAATGGTTTTGCCTGTAATGTCTTGCCTTAAAGATGACCTATTATTCTTTTTTTTAACATGTTCATCTTCCTTTAGTGTGTAATGATCCTGTTTGAGCATGAACAAGTCCCTTTAAAGGAAGTTATTCTCTATATCACTGTTTCTGAACTCCCTGAAATGCCTCCATTGTAGTCTTATGTTTTCTTCTTGGAACGAACACTTCACAGTATTCCTCATTTAAATAATTAATACGCAGACTTAAGGGGCAGGGCCTGGTTGAGTTAGTTAGTAGTGTGTTAAACTGGCGGTTATTGTAAGGGACGGGTCATTCCCAAACACACTCGAAGTGCTCGACCAATCACAACACACTGATCCAGCCGACCAATCAGAGCACAGTGTGCTTTTCAGAAGGAGGGGCTTCATAGGGACAGGAACTAAACAGAGCGTTACTGACAGACTGGGAAGAGAGGAGTTGTAACAATGGAGAATATGGGGAAAATACCTATTCTAGTAGAGGCCAAACACCTCTTTAATACAAAGACTGACATGGTTCGTGGTTGAGTTTGTTCTCACCTGGTGAAGTCTAAGAAGTCTCTCTGTAGTTTGATCTTTGCTTCGAGGCGGGTAGCGATGTCTTCACAGAGTTTGCTCATGGAGTCGTCGGCAGCGGGATCAAGGCGTCCGTCGTTGAGCGCAACCTCGTGGTTCTGAGCTCGACACATGGCTGAATACTGCACAATACTCTCCTCTACAGACACATTTACACTGCTGCTTATTGTGAACCACTAACAGAGCGAAGCCCAGAGGTGGACAAAGTACACAACTTCCTTACTTGAGTTCCAAAATTAGAACATATTTCTGTCAGAATTCGGTGAACGTTCTACGCAATCCAACTTGGCGGCGCTCTTAACAGATGTTTGTTTGTTCATTATTTCCTCAAAATAAGTAAAAAAAAATCTCTCTCTCTCTCTCTGTTTTCGGTGCTGATGCAGTGACGCGTTCATGTAAACGGCACCTAAAAGCTGTCACAAAGAACCAGCAAAAGTAATGATGAATGAATGAATATGTAAAATATTGCGATGAGACATTTTAATTGTCTATTAATAAACAAGTGTTTTCTGTGTCGGCTGCAAAGGTGAAGTCTGACTCGCGATCTTCGCAGTAATGAACGCGCCGGAGAGAAATACACATTTACGGATTAAATCGTTTTATTTTGTTTTGAATGGTTCTGTTTAAAAGTAGAGATTTCTGTAGATAATAGATCTATTTCTATTTTTTTTTAGGTGTGTGAGGCGAGTATAGGCTACCTTATACGTTGAGTTTCGGTTCATGGATGATAGCTTAACGTTAGCTCCAGTTCAGGCGCTGGCGCCTCCGTGTGTCGTGCATAGCTATCTGCTATTTACTTTTTATTTTAGAAAATTGGATAATGAAACACTGATTAAAATTAAGATACAATTAATACAAAACGAAATTCGTTTTAAAGAAAGGCTTTGTGCTTTCTGTTTGAGGTCTCTGTGAAAGTTTTAAAGCAGTCTTTTAGTGCCGCTTTGATCGGTCGCGGAGAACTGTCACGTAAAATAGTTTTTTTCCTCATAAATGCGAACACGAAAAATAAAAGACAAAAGACTTTTTTAAAAAAGACAACCATCCACAACTTTATAACACTCCAGTCAAAGTACCTCTTTTTGGTCAACATCCTCCTTTTTGTAGACGAAATAGTCCCAAATAGCTGATTTTGACTTTCTTTTTTGTACGAAATCATCATTCTCTTAATACACCATGGGTGCTACTACCCTTCACATCGCATGTTCCGGCGATGTGACTATTGCTCATGCGCACAGCCCTACTAGCATATTTTAAACTAATCGGTTAACCGGTTTCAACCGGCTAATGAGGCTCGGTGGTCGGTCAAGAAATTTTTTTGTTTTCGCCATCCCTAGTTACAAGTAAAAGTTGTAAAGGCCAATTTTTACTTAAGCAAAAGTACAGAAGTTCTTGTTTTTAAACGTACTTAAGTATCAAAAGTAAAAAGTAAATGTCAATGTATTGTTTTATTATTGTTGCATTGTTGTATGTAATACTTACAGTATCTCTGAATCTATGCCTGCATACCCTCATATCAATATCACATTTATTTCTAGAACACAGTTCCAGTTTGAATGTGAGATTGAATAAGTGCACTCAATAACGTCCACAATGGTTTCGGACACCCAAATGGCTGTTCCCTCAAATAGTGCCCTATCTACAGTTTTTAGGCTTTTAGTATGAATATGTTAGCCTTACTGACTGTTATCTATAAGCTAGTGTGCTACAAAACAATGACAAAAATCGCATTTAGAAGACCAAACCCAACGTTGAAAATGAAAATCAGGTTCATGTCAGAATCCAACATCAGATTTACATTAATCTCCAACGTTGGACAGATGTTGTATTGTGGTTGAAAATGAAAATCGGGTTGACGTCAGAAACCAACATCAGTCGAGTTCTGACGTCAACCCGGCTTTCATTTACAACCAAAATCATCCCCTGACTGACATTACTACTTTCTACTCAAGAACCTTGACAGAATTTTAGTGTAGTAAAAACTACGATATTTGTCTTTCAAGTGTAGTGAAGATAAAGTAAAACGTTTCCAGAATAAATAATACTCAAGTAAAGTACAGATACTCAAAAAGTCTACTTAAGAACAGTACTCAAGCAAATGTACTTTGTTACTGTCCACCTCTGGCAAAGCCCAACTAAGAGCATCTTAAAACTTTGGATTGAACAGCTTTATCGGAGTGGATGTGGACTAACCTGAAGTGAGGCTGTGTGTGAGCTGGCGAGAGCTCATCTCCTTGTGAAACTTGTGCTGTGCGGAGCAGAGTTCGCAGAGGTATTTGGCCACTTTTGATTTTTCGGTCAGAAAGGTGTGCTTCTTTTTACTGGTGTTGCTCTCAATGACAAACTTACGTCGCTGTGTTGATGAGAACAGAGGAGGGAGAATTACTATGTTGACCAACATCATCAGATTAAATCATACAGTCCTCTATTTATTAGATTTTTAATTCAGTTTAATTCACACAACTTAATAATTGATCAAAAAAAAAAGTGTTTTTTTTTTGTAAAAAATATTAAATTAAAAGTAACAATAAAGACATTTATAATGATACAGATTTCTATTTCAAATAAATGCTGTTCTTTTGAACGGTTTATTCATCAAAGAATCTTGAAAAAAGTATCGGTTTCCTCAAAAACAGTAAGCAGCAAAAACTATTTTAAACATTATTAAAAATAAGAACCATTATTAATAATTGAGCACCAATAATAATTGAGCAGCAACTCATCATATTAGACTGATTTCTGAAGGATCATGTGACACTGAAGACTGGAGTAATGACGCTGAAAATTCAGCTTTGATCACAGGAATAAATTACATTTTAACATATATTCACATAGAAAACTGTTATTTTAAATTGTAATAATATTTCACAATATTAATGTTTTTACTGTGTTTTTAATCAAATAAATGGAGCCTTGGTGAGCAGAAGGGACTATGAAAAAATTAAAAATTAAAAAAATCTTACAGAACCTTTGCATCATTTTTTACAAATAAACTTAATTTATGAATTACGAATATTGTGACATTTTCTTAGGGATACTCCATTTGACAAAATGTGCTTTTTACCTGGTTGACTAATTTTCTTTGAAATAAATAATAATAAAATTATACTAACTCCAAACTATTTGTACCAAAGGGGTTTCTTTACTGTCTTTCCTTCAATTTTGAGGGATTTAAAGTCATAAATTTATAGTTGGTGAAAAAAGTATATATGTATATATATGTATATATGTGTGTATATATATATAAATATATATATATATATATATATATATATATATATATATATATATATATATACACACACTCTTTTTTCATTGGGCATTTACACTACCTATATATTTATTTTACTTTTAAGCCCGCAAAGACAGTTTTTTTGACTTTTTAAAACAATGTATATCTGAAAAAAAAGAAAAAGAACTTTATATATTCAAGGAAAAATCATCGTACGAATAGCTTACTTAAAATTCTTCCAATGTGCACAATCAACTTGGATAGGAGGACATGTTTTAACTTTTTTATGTTTGTTTTGTATTTTAACGAAAATAAGACGATACAGTGTTCTGCATTAGTGTGGACTCACGGCTGAGGTGATACTGCTGGTCTCTCTCCAGAGGAATCTAAGGCTTGCGGTGCGGGAGTTATTTATAACTTCATACACAATGATGCCTTTGGCACACACTCCCAGGACCAGCTCTCCAAACACCGGCTTCTTCTCACGGGCCACTCGGTGAAGCAGTTCCCCGTACTCTGGAAGCTGCTGAACGCTCTGTGGGGGAGTCGAGCAGTGCTGCCAAGTCAATTGGACAGATTATGTAATGTAGGACACCCACTGCCAATCATCGCTCCAGAAAAGCTGTTCAGACCTAATGGTGTCTGTAAAAATATTTGGCCAGCAGCCCGCTGAGTCATTATGGGTTTAAATAAATCCAATAGATGGCAGCAGGATGAAGAGCAGCACAAACAAATGCAGCTGTCACATTTTCCATCCTTCTCATTCTTTATTTTCACTCCATTTTAAAATAAAGTGGCCCCAAAATAAAAAAAATGTCTGAATTTCATCGCATTAGAAGTTAAAGGGGTGATATAATGCCCTTTTTACAAGATGTAAAATAAGCTTTTAATGTCCCCAGAGTGTGTATGTGAAGTTTTAGCTCATAATACCCCACAGATATTTTTATATAGCATGTTAAAATTGTCACTTTTTGAGGGTGAGCAAAAACGCACCGTTTTGTGTCTGTCCCTTTAAATGCAAATGAGCTGCTGCTCCCGGCACAGGGGGCGGAGCTACAACAGCTTGCACTCACACAGACATGCACTGAATATTTCAAAAACTTTTAGCCTTTTATGTTCAAACCGGAGTCAGACAAAGATGGAGAGACTCAAGAAGAAGTGACAACATGTAGAAGCAACAGGACATTTATGAATGGTTATGAATTTATGAAGCTGATGTGTAGTTATCTTCTAGTCATTGATTAGCATATTCTGTCTTGATAATCTATAAATCGTGTTCCGGGGGCGGGGTTTATGTAAATTCTAGGGTTGGTGATGTCACTAACCCGGGAGGAATGTGGTGTAGTCTCTTCCAGCCGTTTGTTGTAGTCCTTAAAAAGCGATTTCTTTAAAAGCAAATATCTCCCTTTGCTTTGAACTTTGAGCGTCGTAACTTTGCAGATGTTGTTTATGCTCAAACAGCAACATTACACACTAACTAAAGTTAGAAAAGTCAAATCATAATCAACCACCTCTTTAAAAGATCAAACCATTAATTTTTCAGAGCCATTATTGCAGTGACTTTTAACCAACTTGAGTGACAGATATTACCTAATACTTTTGTCTTAAACTGAATATCTGTTGTTTTATATCATATAATCTCCAACCTAGCAAATGTTTTTGTAAAATGTACTGTATCTTTATTTCAGATGCATGCATTTGGTTTGATATTTTGTTATCTAAAGCAATGATCTGATATTTTTAAGTGTGTCTTAAATGACTTTCATATATAGGGGAGTCAGAGGCTATATATTATCACAATATATGTAGCCAATATCTCAATAACTGTGAGGTTTTGAGTCAAAAGTCTAATTACACAAATGTGTGCGCATTTGTGCTTTTTTCATTCATTATTAAAAATTATTAAAAATTAATTATCTGAAAAAGAGAAAAAAATATATAACTCTAAACAAACCCAGCTGACACATTGATCTAATTATTCATTTATATATGTATATTTATTATATATTTTTAATTATTAGAATTATTCATATTCTCAAGATTTAGAATTTGGAATAAAAGTTAAGTCAACGTGTTTATTATATTTTATAATTAACATTTTTAGTTTTTGAATTTGACATTTCTGTGTTACTTTTTGCATTGTTGTTGTTTCATAATTGTTTTACTGTTTTCATTTTGTTAAAAAGCTCTATTTAATTGTGACAACTTGCCCCATACTGTGTGACAACATGCCCCTTTGCCAATAATGAGCATTCTTATGGTTCAATGTTCAACAGAAATATAAATGTGCGACAATTAGCCCCAGTCTACCCTACATACTGTACTTCATATAAAGGTAAAGTTTACACTTTCATGAGGAATCACACCATACGGGCTGTCAATAAGAACAGAAGTGAACATAACCTTGAGGAACTCGATCTCTGCCTCCTCTGCATTCATGTTTGCATTGTTGGCGTGTAACCGTAGCAACTCGTCTTTCAGGCAAGGCATTGCCATTTTCTGCAAAACACTCTTGGAGACGTAGTGCTCAGGCTGATAGTAGCTCTTCCCATAGACCTTCGTAAGACACAGAAAACATGCTTTTTCTTTGAATCTTTCGAAAACAAGTAAACTATTCACACATAAATATTATATAAATGAGTGCATTACATAACCATCTAGCATCAGCTAAATATAAATGTGAGCTGATGCATTCTCAATGCTTCCTGAAGATGTAATGTTGTTATTTATAAACGTTCGGCACCATTTATAGGTGTGACATCACTGAACAGATATACAGTATAGCACAGCAACACTGAGAATAAACACAAATCATAGAAACGTCGTCATGTGTTTATTCAGCTGAATGCCAAGGCAACATTTCTCATTTTCATTTAGTTTCGGTTGAAGTATTAAAATAACTCAAACTAATTATTCATCAATGTCAGAATTTGTCAGAAAAATGTCTTAAAATATATATTATATATCATTATTTATTAAATTATGTTTTTAAAAGTTATTTGAAAAAGATTATTTATGATTTATTTTTATTAAATATTTAATTTATTAATTTCAAAATATCAGACCAGGGTTTTAATACTTAAATAAAAAAATGTAAAAAAAAATGTGTTACTTGAAATAAAATAAATGTTAACTGAGATAAAATAAAATCTAAAAAAAAAAACGTTAGCTCATTTCTAATTTACTTTGACTTGATGTACTAAAATAGCTAAAACTAAAACTGAAATAAAAAAAATCTAATTAATTAAAAAATAAAACCACACAACAAAATGCCAAAAAGTTTAACTAAACTTAAAATGAAAGTGGAAAATATAAAAACAAAAACTAATTCAAAAATATTAATTTATATAACTAAAGTTGTCACCTCACCCAGGGAATGTATAAATAATCTTTTACAAATAATTGTAATAAATAAATAAATAAATAATTTAATATGAAATATATATATTTTTAATGTTTTAATTCTGATATTGATGAATAATTATTTTTATTTGTTTTAGTTATTTTTGTACTTCAACTTAAACTAAATGAAAATGAGAAATGTAATATAAGAAATTATAATTCATCTCAGTGGTACTAAGATAACACTGATCTGGAATACCTCAGGCATACTGTCCCCAAACTCGGCTTGAAGAGCCAAGGCACCAAGAAACAAGCAGGTCTCCTCGTTACAGCGCAGCCGTTCATCCAGAACGTCCCGTCTCAGCTGGAGATAGTACTGATGACGGGTCAGCTTGTGTCTGCCACGACGAAAGGCAAAGTTAGGGTACACTTACACGACAACGATGCACTAAAAGCGGAAATGTTTTTCATTTGCGTTTTACAGACGACAACCTAGTCAAAACGATCCCCGTTCACACGGATCTGCAAAAACGACTAAAACGACTAGAACGTATTCTATTCTAAAATGTATTCTGCTGCCAGGCCAGTAGATGGCGATGTCACTTTGTAAAGTTTGTACACTATATGCGCCTATAGACTGAACATGTAATACTGATGTCACCGTTTTCACAAATTTGTGGTTTTGTAGTTTACAGACGATAACGATATTATTTTCAAAAACTTGCACTTTGAAACCTGTTTTCAAATGTTTGCATTTTCAGGCCGCCAAAACTGTTGACGTGTAAATGAACGGCTAAAACGCAAAAAAAGTTTTCCGTTTTTAGTTGAAAACGTTGTCGTGTAAACGACTTAGCCAACAGGAAGTGGTAAAATCACACTGTTAAATGAGGGAAAGGAAGAGACTTACAGAAGAAAAGAGATGTCCGTCACAAAAAATTTGATGCGGAAATGAAGCACAAATGTGGTAGTGGGCACTTTTTTCCAGGCGTCAGGGGCAACTTTGGATATTTTCGTGTCGTTGTCAAGAAAGAAATATTCATCATCTGAAAAAGAGAAAAAAAAATGTGAACAAACCCAGCTGACACACTGACCTAATTATTCATCAATATCAGACATAGAAACATATACATGTATATATAATTAAATTATGCATTAAATTATTTATATAAAATATATTAAATTATTTATATATTAAAATTATTAGAAAAATCTTATTTATTTAAATTAAATAATTATTTTTATTATTATATTTAAAATAACAGACCAGGGTTATTATAGTTAAGTAAAACTAGAACTAAAATCATAAAATACTAAATCGTTACTTGAAATAAACATTAACTGAAAATAAAATCTTAAAAAAATCTCATTTAGTTTAACTTGATGTACTAAAATAACCAATAATAACCTGCACTTGCACGCTCAGACCATAGACTATAAACGGGCTCAGACACCAGCGCTTCCTCTGCCTGTGACGTCACTAGCAAACGACACAAATTAACCGGAAATATGTTTCCAGCAGTAAATAATTTGTTATATTATTAGTATTTTTTTTTTTTCAAAAAAAAAAAAAAAACGGCATTTAACACAACATTTCCCCAAAATTATGTTTAATCGGAGACACGAGATTTATGGCTTGGGAGCACGGAAATGAGGTTACGCTGTCATTGATTAGAATGGTACGGACACAGACGTCGCTGCCGTCAGCAGTAAAGGCTTCAATAGTTAACCAAAGCTAACGACTGTGGTTACATACATATTCCTAAACTTTATTTTAAAGGTTTAAGAGCTATAAGTGAAGCAGAACAAAAAAATTATGACGTGTCAAATAGACAGAAATTAGCCTAATCTGCTGCACGCAAACTTAACGTACCTTCGTGGCTCACGGGCTTCCTTCTGCACCGAAGCATTACAGCTATCAATTTCTAACAAAACATGCCTACTCAAATGTATCTAACCTAACTATTTTCACTCGTTATTGTCTAAAAAACATACAGAGTTATCCAAAGATAGGCTTACTTGGCGCCAGTAACTTTTCTTTCTCCCACTTTTCTCCCATAAATTAAAACCTGGCTACTTAGGGTATTTTACATGCACAGTGCCGACTTCCGAGTCAGTAAAATAATAATAAAAACAATAATTTAATGCTGGTATCCAAATCATTTTAAAACTTCAATGTACACGTATAATAAGCCTAATAATAAGTAAACATTTCAAATACATCAATAACTCATATCATAGTTTAACACAGATAAAATCAGAGTTAAGGCTTGCTTTACGTGTTGCTCGACGAGGATTTTTATATCGTCCGACTTTCAATCAAAGAGTATAGAAGTAACTTCTAAGTAACTTTTAAGTTACTTCTATACTCTTTGTTTCAATCCCGAGGAAACAAAATGGCGCGGAGTGAAGAAGAGGTGGAGTTACGAGCATTCTCAGACAGTTGAAGTGTCCAATGGAGTTAAGAGATTTGCTCTCAAGCTATTTTCAATACTTTAGATTGGTTAATAATTTGTAAAAAATAACAGAACCACGTGGGGACTGACCAATAGCATCGATTTGTGAAAAAAATATGAAATTGACAAAATTTGGACATACGAGGTTTCCGCCCGACAGCAACGATATATAATTATATGTATATACTTACAGAAACGATTTTTGCACGACATTGGGAGCTGTTCTCAATCCGACACGAACCACACTATGCGTTGATTGCAAGTGACGTCACTTGCAGAGGGCTTCAGCGTGCATTGCTGCGTTCCAGTCCACTTAGGCCCTGTCCCAAATGGCACACTCCGGACTTGTGGACTTCCTCAGAGTCCACACTTTTGTGACGTCATGTAGTGCAGACCTATAGGGCCCTTGGCGCGAGTCCACGAGGGCGCATTGAGAGGTATTTTTGGGACAGACTCGATCGGCACGCCGGAAATAACAGTCTGGTTGTTGTTGGACAGGAGAAATCACATTTTTGCGCTTCGACGTCTTATCTGCATGTCAACTACACATCCTAATTTTACAGTTCTATATTTTGATGTTGTGCATATCACCTGGGCATTAAAAAATAGATATATCATGCTTATTTAAATGATGTATACAGTTGTAATAATAGGCTACATAATGTTCCATTTGAACTTACAATTTTAAAACATAATTTAAACATAATTTTTTTCAATTTACAGGTTTCAATATTTAATACTAAGTTTACATATGACTCAGTAAAGCCCTGACATTAGGATCTATTTATTTAATGAATCATAATGCGATCGTATTATTAAACGCACAGTATTATTATGTTTGAGACATCAACCACTGGTCAATGACCATAATGTTTGTATAAACTGTAGGTACTGTAACAACTGGTAAAATGTGCATTTAGGTCATAAAAACCGTAATATTTTCTTCTCAGCCATGTCAACAATTATCCGTGAGTAAAATCTCCTCCCATCTGTTGTCTGATTGGCCTTTTGCAAGGATTCCTGGGTAGTTAAAGTGCGTGAAGCCTACATCTATGCGGGCTTCGCGGAAGACCGCTTCAAGGGTACAAAGGGGGCGCTGCTGAGCACACTTCAGAGCGGTAAAATGCTGAATGGGACAGCCTACGGACTCGTAGACTCAGCGAGCACGCGCAATTCAAGTCCACGAGACCGAAAGTCCGCATGAAGTGCGCCATTTGGGACAGGGCCTTAGACCGGCACTTGCGAACTTCCCTAAGCACTTCCCCTCGGGGGAATCCCCGCCGCCATTTTCCACTTCATGAAGTGGACGAGGGAAGTTTATATGGACCATAGACTGTAGATATGGACAGACCCTCGCTCCCTCGATTTTGACTGAGGGAGCGAGTCTACTTCATATGTACACTTCAGATAGGGTGACCAAATGAGATTGGCTGAAATTCGGGATGGGGGGGGGGGGGGGTTGTTTGGGGAGGTTTTGGCGTAGTCCTACTATGATATTAGACTACATAGCCTATAATAAAATGAATTTTCAAACCTGAACCAAACATATTTTTATTCAAAGATCAACAGTCTGTCATTAATAATTAGTCTGCCACAAAAAAAAACAACATTAAAATCATGAACTCAAATGTCATTGTGACCAAAAAAAAAGACTGTTGTAACAGTGCGTAAATCAGACATTTCAGGTTATAGTCTAAAGCCGCTTGTCCACCAGCGTCCGATACATTTTTGTTCCGACGCGACGCCTGTGACGTTTTCGCTGCTTGGGTGCGGGGTTTGTGGGCTGGAATAAATATGAAACCATAGCAACGGCCATACACAAAGTCTCGCCGCCGAGTTTCCATTGGCTGCTGCCCCGCGTTTTGACGCTCTCATTTGCATAAAGTATCCACCGAGATACTTTTTTGACGCGCTGCTGTTGACCAAATCGACGCGACGCGACCCATCATGCTTTGCGGGGGCGTTTTTGCTGCCTGACGTAGTTCCATAGGAAATGAATGGGCTTTGGCGTCGCGTCAGAAATCTCGACGCTGGTGGACAAGCGGCTTTAAGCCAAATGAGAGCGTCAAAACGCGGGGCAGCAGCCAATGGAAACTCGGCGGCGAGACTTTGTGTATGGCCGTTGCTATGGTTTCATATTTAAAGTACACACAAACCCCCGGCCCCAAGCAGCGAAAACGTCATAGGCGCCGCGTCGGAACAAAAATTGATCAGACGCTGGTGGACAAGCGGCTTAACGCTAATAAGCCTTATGCCAAAATTATTATTATGACGAAATTGTCGGTCATTAAATAATAAAAAAAAAATAATAATAATTGTGTAGATGATTTGCTTTGTGTAACCCAACATCAGACATTAGGCCGAAGTTTTTTTTTGCACACAGTGCCGCGACCAATCAATCACTCCTTTACGACTGGCTGCCTGCTGCACATTCACTGTACTCGCAGCTGCGACAACTCGCGCTCGCTTATCAATGCATTTTAATTCGCGCCTACGGTATCTTTGTAGAACTTTAAAAAAAGAAGAAAAAAAGATGCTGCAGCCAATGAGCAGCCGGCGGGGGCTGGCTGCAGGACGACTCAACCTCCACGGACAGTTTTTAATGTTTTATCAGACAATAACTACTCATGAATTTGATTTAGTATAATTCGGGATTCGGGACAACAGCTTAGATTTCGGGACTGTCCGGAATTTTTCGGGACGTCTGGTCACCCTAACTTCAGGCACCTATATGTCCCACAATGCAGTACGATTGTGACGTCACCACATATCTCGTCTAATCACCACCACAACAAACAACTCTATGATATATTAATTCTATTTTTTTTAATTGAAAACAACCCAAACACCATATATACATTTGGATGCTGTATTAAAAAAATTCTTAAAGGGGAAACAAATGTAAATAATAAATCAACTACACAGCTGATTCAAGGGCTTAGGACGTTCCAATTCAGCCCATTGCAATTTTTTTATTTTTTTATTCAAAAATAGGACATACAGGAGGAAAACAAGCCCATTGCAGTTTCCGCCAGTAGTGGGCACTCGCAAATCGCAATGACGTACATCCGAGTGAACGAGACGGAGGGAAGTTAGCAAGTGAAGGGCATGATAATTCTGGACTGGAACACAGCACAGGTCTGAGCGTGCAAGTGCAGGTCTGCAGCCAGACCCTTCTCAAAATAACTAAAACTGAAATAAAGATGAATAAATATAGACATATTTAAAAACAAAACAAAATGAATAAATATTTAACTAAAATTAAAATGGAATATATATATATA
Organism: Scardinius erythrophthalmus; assembly: GCF_964197995.2. Classification (NCBI taxonomy): domain Eukaryota; kingdom Metazoa; phylum Chordata; class Actinopteri; order Cypriniformes; family Leuciscidae; genus Scardinius; species Scardinius erythrophthalmus. The sequence continues at coordinate 37,356,329 of NC_138238.1, forward strand.
TAATATATATATATATAGAATTAATAAAAACTATAATAGTAAATTAATATTAATACATGGGGTAAATTACCATCACTATATGCAAGGCCAAAGTAAAAATGTTCCACAAGGTTTGCATGAGCGATGATCATATCAAACACGTCTCCTCCTCTGGACTTGACGTCACACTTGAGCAGAATGTTCTGTCCATTTGGCATCATAACTCTCAAGTCCCTGTGGTTTGAACTTGAACGCCCTTTGTTTGACTGTTCAGAGAGAGAGAGAGAGAGAGAGAGAGAGAGAGAGAGAGAGAGAGAGAGAGAGAGAGAGAGAGAGAGAGAGAGAGAGAGAGAGAGAGAGAGAGAGAGAGAGAGAGAGAGAGAGAGAGAGAGAGAGAGAGAGAGAGAGAGAGAGAGAGAGAGAGAGAGAGAGAGAGAGAGAGAGAGAGAGAGAGAGAGAGAGAGAGACAGAGAGAAGGGAAATCAGCACACATAACTGATCCTTCTTACCCAGGCTGCCAATTTCACTTTGGTGTACAGCCAAAACTCTTGCTCTAAGGATATCAAACTGACCACAATAGAATTAGGCAGCTCTAAAACGACGAGAGGCTCCTCCAGCATTCTGATGAACTCTGGACCCGTATCCTGAGAACGACCACACACAAGAAACAGTCAAAAATCCTCAACGGTACAATTTATAAGCCAAGAGATATGTAATAATAAGGGGACATTCAGGGCAGATTTACTAACAGCTTGCTCCAGCGCAAACCCTCTTTTGCCGTTAAAAAACTACTGTCGGGATTTACTGAAGACATGCAGAAAAGGCGTGAACAGGGTTCATTTTTACGGCTGATTTTATTGCATATGCATTTGTAGGCGTTTCCCTTTCAGACGCAATATTTCTCGGATGAAGATATTTAGATGAATCATGCTACGTGATTTACTAGGGTTTGCGCTCGTCAATTTACTGGTGTTTGTGTCATTATTTAATGCCCAAAAACAGTAAGTCCCACTGAAGTGCCTTGAAATGCGCAGCGTTGTTCAGTGAGCTGATGTAATTTCCCAGGAAACAGGAAGACATGGTGGGACATATCGAGCATATTTTTAACAAACATTTACATTTACATTTAAACAAGCTCGGCCAGAGCTGTTGAGCTTGGTAAAGCCGCATTTGACAGCTTATGATAGCCACAGTCTAATAGATTCCCCTTTTAGATTTAATATGAAACTGTTACTAAAGCAAAACAGTGATTATAATCATGCTGAGGATGTGTAGTTTGAAAAGTGTGTAATGTATGTTGGTGATTTATTTGAATTGGTAGAATTCAAATGGGTCTGTGGAGACTGCTTATATCTTATATAGATAACCTTAAGGCTAATATATTCATACTAAAACCAAAAAAACTTGATTCCTTGGGGACTTCAACCCAGGCAGAAACAGCGTCAGCCCAGATCCGGCCTGCTTGTTTGCAAATTGCAACCCTACGCGAATTTGCGCTGCTCTTGATTGCGTTGGTCATTATGGAAATGATCGGGCTGCGTCTGTGTTATTTAATGTGTGCAGTGTCAGTAAATCACTCGCAGAACTTTCCACTCCCATTTGCACTTTTAAGGGATTAAGCTCTCACGTTAATTTGCCCTGTAAATCTGACCCTTACTTCCCTACCTTTATTTTCCGTTCATTAAGGCTAAATGAAGAGCCAAACAACTGATTTGGCCTTGAGTTGAACTGACGCCGTCTATCAAGAATAGGACTTTGGGGCAGCCATGTGTTGTTTCTGCTCCTTTGGTGTGAACTATGACTTCTAGAAGACAAATAGCAGTGAATTTAGATCTTAATTAAAACCTTTGGTAACACTTTACAATCTGTTAAAGGGATAGTTCACCCAAAAATGAAAATTCTGTCACCATTTACTCACCAAATTGTTCCAAACCTGTTTCTTTCTTCTGCTGAACACAAAAGATGATATTTTAAAGAATGTTGGGAATCAAATAGTTGGTGGTAGCCAGTAGAAAAAAAAAATACTATGGAAGTCAATGGCTACGTCAACTGTCCGGTTACCAACATTCCATAAAATATCTTTTTTTGTGTTCAGTAGAAGAAAGAAACTCACACAGGTTAATGTTCTTTAGTCACAACAACTTTTCATTTTTCGGCGAACTATCCCTTTAACATTAATTAATTACATTAGTTAATGATGAAAAACACTTCAAAAAGCATCAATTTAATGTCAATTTCAACATTTAGTAATACATAAGTAAAAAACGATGTCAATAAATGTTATTTAATGGACCTGAGCTCACATGAACTAACACAAACAGTTGTATTTTTATTAAGTAACATTAACAAAAATTAATAAATACTGTAAAAAATGTATGCATTAACCAATGGGACCTTATTTTTTTATGGTGTAACAAATTATTTCCTCATCTTATTTAAATTAGAGACAGGAATAAATGCACATAAGCTCAATTAAATTATAAAAGTCAACATAAAATTAAAATTGATAAACTGTAATTCATCAGTGCAAATCACTTTAAATTAAATAAACTTGGTCTTCATAATCTTTTATCAAAATGGGTCTGGAAATGGCAGCTTTCCTTGAATTATGACACAAAACTCCTCCCATCCAACAATCATTCTGATCTCCCACTTTCCATGATCCAGTCAATTCCCAGTGGATAAAATCAAGTCCTGCCTTACTTTTGTTTTTCATGATGTTAAATGTATGAGTCGAGTGCCACTCACCTGCTGAAGTCTGCTGGTGACGGTGTGCTGTTCCCTTTCAGAGGCCAAACTGAGTTCTGACAGGAAGCACCTAAAGGATATAAAGATGGTATACGACAGTGTTTGCTTTCATTTTAAGAGAAAAGCCACTTGGTGAGGTTATTTAAAAAACTTCAGTTGATCAAATAATGACTTTTGAGAAACATACCCCGAAGTCTTTCTCTAACCATCTGGCTTCGGTCTATGAGATGAGCTGAATCATTTGGGTTTTTTTCACCCTAGAAAAAAAAAAAAAATGGTGCTCAGCAACTATTATTGTTAAGTAATTATGTCAGATCCGTATTCAAAAGGAAAGCTGCATACATTGTTTTAAAATATTTCCATTACAAACACTAAAATATGTAAGATAAACAGAACTTTTAGTGAACCTACACTCAAAAAAATTATTTTGGTAAAGATGGTTTTTAAGATTTACGAATTTCAGTTGTATAGTAAAATTCCATCAAACTGAATTGAATAATCCTTACATATTATTCATATTATCGATTAAGAATTTTAAATGAGTAAAAAAAAAAAGTTGTTCCTACTCATAAATTAAAAATTTAGAAATACGAATCACATAAACAGAAATGGTCCATTCCCTTCATCCATTAAAATGTATACAAAATGTTTTATTAAGCTTTATTTAAAATTCTTAAATGTACTGACTGAATATGCACTCTGTAACGTGTAAGCAGGAGCGAAGAGAGGTGTAAATCCAGTTGCAGCAGTATTTATTAAAAATGAAAACAAAGATAATCCAACTAGAGGGTTGAAACATGAAACATGATAGAAGCGCAGGAACGTAAATTATAATACATTTCCATTTAATTGTAAATAACTTGCAATTAAGTGTCTGAAAACATTGTTTCAGTGCTAGCTGGTAATCTACAGGGTGGGCCATTTATATGGATACACCGTAATAACATGGGAATGGTTGGTGATATTAAAGTCCTGTTTGTGGCACATTAGTATATGTGAGGGGGCAAACTCCTCAAGATGGGTGGTGACCATGGTGGCCATTTAGAAGTCGGCCATGTTGGATACAACTTTTGTTTTTTCAATAGGAAGAGGGCCATGTGACACATCAAACTTATTGGTAATGTCACAAGAAAAACAATGGTGTGCTTGGTTTCAACGTAACTTTATTCGTTCATGAGTTATTTACAAGTTTCTGACCACTTATAAAATGTGTTCAATGTGCTGCCCATTGTGTTGGATTGTCAATGCAACCCTGTTCTCCCACTCTTCACACACTGATAGCAACACCGCAGGAGAAATGCCAGCACAGGCATCCAGTATCCGTAGTTTCAGGTAGGGGTGGGCGATATGGCAAAAATATCATATCACGATTTTTTTCAGGAAAATCACGATTAACGATTTTATCACGATTCTTTTTATGTTGGTTTTACTATTTTGTGACTTAGCATTACAGCCAATCTAATGTCCATATTCTAAAAACAAAACCTTAGGTAACAAAAAAATAAATAAATGGCAGACAGGGGCAAAGATAAAAATATTTGTCATTATTTTCTTTGTTATTAAATATTAAGATCACAGATACGCATTACACATACACAACTTAATATACAAATTAAATAGGCTAAACAGTGTTTTATGTTTTCAGCTACAGTAGGTGTATTTAACAGTAGCATTGAAGAAAGTAATTAAATGAACAAATATGAAAATAAAACAAAACAGACTTCACTGTATAAATTAAACATTGATTCTTATTAAAGCTACTATTAAAGTTATCAGTCAAGAGCAGTGAGTGATTTTCTCTTTGCATTTTGTTGTTTTATTAACATTAAAGGGATAGTTCTCCTAAAAATTCAAATTATCATAATTTACTCTCTCAAGTTGTTTTAAACTCGAATAAGTTTCTTTCTTCTGTTGAAAATAAAAGTTATTTGGAAGAATGTGGGTAACCAAACAGTTGATGTACCCCAGTGACTTCACTATATTTTTCTCCTATGGAAGTCAATGGGGACCAGCTACTGTTTGGATAGCAACATTCTTCAAAATATTAATATTAGAAAAATATTATAAAATATTAGAAGGAAATGAATACAGGTTTGGAACAACATTAGTGCGTAAATGATGAGATAATTTTTATTTTTTTTAATTACTATCCCTTTAAGGACAAGCGACAGCGTGTTTACTATTGCTACTGTCTCTTTAAGAGTTGCGCGCGACGCGTCTAATATACACGCATTAGACAAGCAGATTTTCTCTCCATTTTCTCAAGTTTGCTTTCACTTTAGACATAAACGACTTTATGTAAACCTTGTGCGTATTTAACAGTATAAGCACAATAAGACTCGAAAGATAACTAGTCCAGTATCCAGGCGCTGGTAGACAGGCTTTTAGTGCATGTGAGCTTCACATGTACGCGCTGAGGAACACACACGTTAGAACAGCGCATCAGCGCGCAAATTAAATGTTTAACCGACAAGGCATTAAAGCACATGCAAATTATGAACTTTTGTGAACTGCAGTGTCCCGTTCCATTGCGTTAACATTTTATGTGAATATACGTCGCGTTGTTCAATATGTTGGGACAGAGGCGCCAGAACAGATATAGGCTAATGCACGATTCTACGATATTTCTTCAAAAGCAGATCGTGGAGACATTTTAATCGCCCACGATCAAAAATCGTCATATCGCACACCCCTAGTTTCAGGTGCTGCACATCTCGTATCTTCACACCATAGACAATTGCCTTCAGATGACCCCAAAGATAAAAGTCTAAGGGGGTCAGATCGGGAGACCTTGGGGGCCATTCAGTGTGTAAAGAGTGGGAGAACAGGGTTGCATTGACAATCCAACACAATGGGCAGCACATTGAACACATTTTATAAGTGGTTAGAAACTTGTAAATAACTCATGAACGAATAAAGTTACGTTGAAACCAAGCACACCATTGTTTTTCTTGTGACATTACCAATAAGTTTGATGTGTCACATGGCCCTCTTCCTATTGAAAAAACAAAAGTTGTATCCAAGATGGCCGACTTCTAAATGGCCACCATGGTCACCACCCATCTTGTGGAGTTTGCCCCCTCACATATACTAATGTGCCACAAACAGGACTTTAATATCACCAACCATTCCCATGTTATTACGGTGTATCCATATAAATGGCCCACCCTGTAGTGTTTTCACGCTGTTTAAAGGGATATTTCACCACTGGAAAGATGAATGTGCATTTAAATTGGGTCATTTATGTACCGGTAGTAGAAATGTGAAATTATTTTATTATATTGAAATTAAGTTGGTGCCTACTAGACTGAGAAAAGCCAGAAAATGTATTTTTGGCTCATGTGGATGAAAGACAACAACTCCCAGAATGCACTTGCTTCGCTGCCCTACGAGGACACTCCCAAGCCACGCCTACCGGTTACAGAGGGCAGTATCGGGAGAAATGATACAGCTAGGCTACTAGTCGACTCGAAACTGAAAAGACTGCGTTTTATGGTGAGATCCCCCTATGGGCGGGTTGAAGACATGCGGGACGAGCTCCTCCTACTGGCTGGAGTCTCTCGCCTCTGGACACAAAAGCCTCTGATGACAATTTTTGCGTCATCTGAGGTTTTTTTTTTCAGACACACAATACAGAAATCTCTCGTCTCAGGGGGACATGAGGGGGGGAAGCACGGTCATTAGAAAATACTACCGGGTCTCTACTGATACAAAAGTGTAATGCTAATCGGTGAAGTATCCCTTTTAGTGTTGTATTATATGTTTAAATCACTGTAGATCGGCACCGTTACCTGCAGCACATCCTCGGCCATCTGTCTGATGGCTTTCTCTGGCCGGGCCAGGACAGCAGTCTTATGGTGATGTTCACACGTCTCCAGCAACGTCAGGAGGTTCACCCGTTTGTGAGCCACATCCTCGCACATGCTCAGTAAAAGGCTGTTCAGGTCGTCGCTGAGCTGGACAGGCTAGCGGGAGACGAGGTGCAATAAGTGTTCAAAGAGTTTTACAAGTGTTCAAAGAATAATAAGAAGAATATAGAAGAATAATAAGAGAAGAATAATAAGCTCTGGACGTTAGCTAGTTTTGATCATTGATAAATATAAATGCTAATTTTAAGAGGGATTCCTGACATCAAAAAGAGTTCAATTTGATTTGATGTTGATGTTACCCTCTGGTATTCCTCACGGTCACACTTGTGATCATCGGCGAACAAAACAGACTGAACACAATAAGCTGAATTTAAAAAAAAGATAAAAAAGTACTAATGTTTGCTTCAATAATGTTTATTCTTTAAAGGGGGGGGTGAAATGCTATTTCATGCATACTGAGTTTTTTACACTGTTAAAGAGTTGGATTCCCATGCTAAACATGGACAAAGTTTCAAAAATTAAATTGTAAGTTTGAAGGAGTATTTCTGTGCCAAAAATGCTCCTTCCGGTTTGTCACAAGTTTCGGAAAGTTTTTTCGAGTATGGGCATGTGTGACGTCAGATGGGGCGGAATTTCCTTATACGGGTCCTAAGGGCACTTCTATCGGAAGAGCGCGGGCGCGCGCGCAACCGTAGACCAGAGCAAGAGAGTGAAAGCAGTTCGCCCATCATCACAGCGCAGGAGATATGAAGGATGCAGTACTACTCTATAGGTACTCAAGATTAACATGAGATTGACTGAAAATGAGTGTTTCACCCCCCCTTTAATATTTTGTATTTTGATGGGATTTCAAGCAGTTTGGTGCCATCTGGTGGGAGAAATAAGGAAAACATACGTAATGGGGTTGTGTATTCCCAAGTTGCCTATACAAGTATTTTCAGACATAATTAATAGATTCACATTTGGATATATATTTAGACATTATCAAAGAGTACTTCATCGTGGCTGATTTGTAGATTGTACCTAAAAAATTGCATTGTATTTTCATATCTTTATGTATTTCCCCAATTTATTTAATTTTTGGTAGTCATTTTTGACTGTGAAGATCCCAAGTGTGACGATTTTTATAGACCATTTAGCCTTTTCTATTTCTATTCATGTCCAGGTCCATTCCAAAAATTTAAATTACATTTTTTAAATATTTTCAGTCTAAAATGACCAAAGACCACCAGATGATTTTGTGTAGAAGAGGAACCCACCTGATTTTGTGGAAGTTGATAATCTACTGCCCAATAGAGAGTCATGCCTAGTGAGTAAACCACCATCTATAATCAGAGCAAATAAATGCTGAATTATTTGCCATACACCATGCTTGACAAGTGCATCTTCTACTTCACTTCAGAATTCAAATTTCCTGATAATTTACTCACCCCCACGTCATCCAAGATGTTCATGTCTTTCTTTCTTCAGTCGAAAAGAAATTAAGGTTTTTGAGGAAAACATTCCAGGATTTTTCTCCATATAATGGACTTCAATGGGGTCCAACAGTTTGAAGGTCCTAACTGCAGTTTCAGTGCAGCTTCAAAGTTTTTACACGATCCCAGCCGAGGAATAAGAGTCGTATCTAGCCAAACAATTTATATACTTTTTAACCACAAATGCTCGTCTTGCACTAGCTCTGCGATAAGCCAAGCATTACGTCATCATCACGTTGAAAGGTCACAATTGGACCTTCTACCCGTCGGTCCCTGGAAAAAATCCTGGAATGTTTCCTCAAAAACCTTAAAGAGGTGGTTGAATATGATTTGTGTAATGTTGCTGTTTGAGCATAAATAAAGTTACAACGCTCAAAGTTCAAAGCAAAGGGAGATATTTGCTTTTAAAGAAAACATTTTTTAAGGACTACAACAAACGGCTGGTAGAGACTACACCACATTCCTCCCGGGTTAGTGACATCACCGACCCTAGAATTTACATAAACCCCGCCCCCTGGAATGCGATTCAGTGCTAATCAATGACTAGAAGATAACTACACATACTACACACACTACACAAATTCACCAATTAAGCATTCAGAAATGTTGTCTACATGTCATTTCTTCTTGAGTCTCTCCATCTTTCTGACTTTGGTTTGAACATAAAAGGCTAAAAGTTTTAGAAATTTCCAATGCATGTGTGTGTGGTAAAAGGACACAAGCTGTTGTAGCTCCGCCCCCTGCGCCGGGAGCAGTAGCTCATTTGCATTTAAAGGAACAGACACAAAACGGTGTGTTTTTGCTCACCCTCAAAAAGTGACCATTTTAACATGCTATATAAAAATATCTGTGGGGTATTTTGAGCTAAAACTTCACATACACACTCTGGGGACATCAGAGACTTATTTTACATCTTGTGAAAAGGTCATTATAGCACCCCTTTAATTTCTTTTCGACTGAAGAAAGAAAGACATAAACATCTTGGATGATGTGGGGGTGAGTAAATAATCAGGAAATTTTAATTGTGAAGTGAACTAATCCTTTGAAGGTTTAGTTCACCCAAAAACTTTGGGTTTCGTGGCCAGCATCACACACATCACACACATGTCCAGCGTCGGCCAATAGTGAGCCTCCGTTCTGACGTACAACCCAGAAGCGCTGCGCTGTTACACTCCGTGAACTCACTCAGAGACACACAGAAGAAAATTAATAGTTGAATAAAGTCGTTATTTTTGTGTGTTTTCTTCCGCACAACAAGTATTCTCGTCGCTTGATAAACTTAAGGTTGAGCCACTGTAGTCACTTGGACTTTTAACGATGTCTTTACTAACTTTTCTGGGATGGCAGATATCGATTTATCAAGTGAGACAGCTCTCAGATTTCATCAAAAATATCTTAATTTGTGTTCCGAAGATGAACGAAAGTCTTACAGGGTTGGAACAACATGAGGGAGAGTAATTACTGACAGAATTTTCATTTTTGGGTGAACTATCCCTTTAACATTCAGGAAGAAGGTCAGGCTATCTACCATAATTGTAGGCCAACTCACCTTCTCTGTGGCCTGTGTCCTGGGGGAAGTGTTGCTCTGTGACAGTTCTGGGGAAGTGAAGGATCCCACGGCCTCAGATCGGCCACAGGTCTTGAAGGCAATCCTGCCGACTGCAGAAAGGAGCATGGAGCCGGGGCTGATGACACAGCACATGTTACCAGGATCTGGATGAAGGGAAGGAGGTACAATGTTGACAGATTATGTTGGCAATGATGGATAAGAGCATGAAAAAAGAGTTGAAAGAGCGTTCTACCTTTACTGGAGATGTCTATCAAGACTTCTGCAGCCCCTAGGAGGAGAGCCCAGACCTCGACCTCCTCCAGAGGTGCTCCTCGTGACTCCAGCACTTCCGCCAGGGTCACAAACATGCTCATTCTGCCAGACGCAAAACACACACAAGCACATTACAACAGCGCACACATGTATGAAAAGGTTGAGCTGGATTTCATAACTGGTTTTCCTTCCCTTCCTACACTTTAGCATACTTTTAAAAAGAGTATGGAATTAATACACTTTAAAAGTGTGAACTGAATGTAATGTTTTCAGACACTTAATTGCATGTTATTTACAATTAAATGAAAATGTGTTATAGTTTAAATTCATATTAAATGCAGTTAGTTGAACTTAAGAGTGCTTTTTTGATCGTTATGTTATTTAAAATGTACTTCATTTGTCTGTGGTTAAAGTATACTGCTGAATGCACTGACTAGCATTTATGGCAAACTAAAATATACTTTATGCCATTTCTGTTGTAACTTGTATGTCATGGTTATTTCATTTACTATATTTTTATATATATTTATGTTAGCTACACATTTGTAGTGATGAAGTTGAAATTTAGTACATTCAAAATATATTAACTTTAAAGGATAACTGTCGCCAAAATGCAACCTAGGGTCTTTTTGATAATCTAGCCTAGGCAGACTTTCGTTTAAAAGCATAAAAAGCTTGACCGTATTTTCGTTTTCGGTCAAATTGCCTTTTGAATGGGAGTGCTTGGGGCACGACTATGATAGCATCAAAAATCGCTATTTTTAAAACACTAAGGAGGCTTGACACAACATGAAACTTTGCTGGAAGTATCACCAAAGGCTCTACACATGAACTCCAGCATTGAGAACATTGTGTACACAGAGTTTACTAAAAATAAAGATTTTGAACAACTCACTGTAGTTGTGTCCGCCGGCATTTTGACAGTCAAAAATAGTCAATCTCCGAATGCAACGTAACAGGGAGAAGAGTAAAGATGGAAAGCTCCTAAAGCTTAGTTCCATCTAAATTCACGGATAATTTGTTGTTGTTTTGTCGTTAGTGAAAAGCAATATTGACCTTGTATTTGAAAAAGGATGCTCATATAAGAAGCAATACTAAAATTCTGAGTCAGTTCATTCACATTCGGAGATCGACTATTTTTGGTGGTCAAAATGTCGGCGGACACAGCTACGGCAAGTTGTTCAAAATCTTCCTTTTAGTAAACTCTGTGTACACAAACACTGTTCTCAATGCTCGAGTTCATGTGTAGAGCCCCTGGTGATACTTCCAGCAAAGTTTCATGTTGTGTCTAGGTCTAGGTCAAAAAGACCCTAGGTTGAATTTTGGCAACAGTTATCATTTAAATGCAATATCAAATAACACACTACAGTTAAATCATAATCAAGTAATTTTTAAATCAAGTTTTAGAATCAAGTATGTGCTTTGGTCTGTTAGTCAACACATGAAAATTAGTGTACTTCTCTAGTAAAGCATGACAAAGATTATCAAACTTACATTGTAAAAAAAGGTGGGTGCGTTAAGTAAAATCAACTTGGATGTTTAAGTCACTTCAACTTAAATTACATCTACTTTCTGACACTTGTATAACATAAAAAAGAAAAATACTGCACTTTTTTGATGAGTTAAAGCAATGTCATAACTTATAATAGCTCATAACTCATAATTTTTTACTGTGTAATGAGTCAAAATGTACTTTCACATTATGTACACTTTTTAAAGGTGTACTTATGAAACAGTCAGTTTTCTTTTTTTAAATATACTTTTAAGATTTGAACTACACTACAAAGTACGTATTCAACTCAATTAAGCAATTTTCCTAAGGGAACCCTTGGATTGCATAACTGTTTTTCCCTTGTTTATAAGGAAACACCTTCAATCTTTCTTTAGACTCCAGGTTCTTTGACTCGTAATGCCAATTAGCCTAACTTTTGGAGACATCGTCAGCCTAGGGGTTCACATACTCTTTCCACCCTTCACTGAGAACATTACAGAGTTTGTTCACATATCATTGTGTTTTACTTGCAGAAGTAAAAACTTCTTGTTAAAAACTTAACTTGGCTGTTGCTTATTTGTAGGTCAGGTCCAATTTATTGACCACCGTATGCAGAAATTCATGGAAAATCCACATTAATTCACATACTTTTTCCTCAAGTACTCACTTCCATAAGCTAGCAACATATTTGAGTACCATTTTGAGTGTCCATATGAAAGTCAATGGGGTCCAAAACAACACTGGACCCCGTTGACTTTCATTTTTTAGAGAAAAAGCATGGACACATGTTTAAGCATCTTCTTGTGTTACACAGGAATGACAAGAGTGTGAGCATAATTGAGATGACTGCAACCTAAACTTTAAAAGGTCCATCATTACACTAACCTTCATTGCATTTGCGTATATTTGCAAGCTATGATTAGCGAAAGCACAGTCTCCAGCTAACCTCTTTACCACAGGAGTTAACTGGGGGAATTACCTTGCTTGCATAGAACGTAAGAAAGCACTACGCACATCTTCTCTTCACCGTGTCAGTATCACGTTTGCACACTTGCATGTAAGACTTCTCCTCTAGTAATTGGCTTTGACAGAGCCTGGTGGATTTGCTCTAATGTGTCTTCTAACTAAAGTTAAAGCACCATAAAAATGCTAATTAAAAGACAGTTGTCATTGACATCCATGCTGTATGTTACAACATATGACATTTTCCTCCAAAAGAATGACTGAGGTTTTTCCCAGTTGTATGCAGGCTCAAAGAGTACAAAGGTTGAGTCTAAATATTTTCAGTATTACTTTAAAGTTGTTCTTGTTCTACTGTATAAGACTGGTTTATAGTGATTTGAATATATTTGTAATTGCATTTATGCAGTAAAATGCCGGTTGGTCTCCGTAGTGGATTAGCATGATTTGCCCCTCAGGACTGTCACTTGCATTGAATCATGGAGTAAAAACAGTGGTAACACTTCAGTTTAAGGTCCAATTCTCACTATTAACTAGTTGCTTATTAGCATGCATATTACTAGGATATTGGCTGTTTATTAGCACTTATAAAGCACATATGAATGCCTTATTCTTCATGATCATATTCTACATCCCTTAATCACCCAACACCTAAACTTAACAACTACCTTACTAACTATTAATAAGAAATAATTAGGAGTTTATTGAGGCAAAAGTCGTAGTTAATAGTGAGAATTGGACACAAATCTAAAGTATGACCGAAACGGTATTTCCTTTACTACAATACACTAATTTCAAGAGATTCACCTCAACCGTATACATTTTGAAATGAATGTTTGTCTGTTCTTGACAGAATGATACTGTGATTAAAAACTTGCACCAAGTTCAACTAGTCTTCTGCACTGAAATATAAACGTTGGCAAAAAAGCATCACCTATCTGGTCTGGACTATATGTAAATGTTGTGTTGAAAAGAATGAGATGTAGGCCTAATAGCCTACTGTTTCTCAAGCAAAGGATATTATAACTGCCATGAATAGGCAAACACACTCCAAACTTCATTATTGTACCTGCCGTAAATGGTATAACTGTGCCAGAGGGTTCAAAACCGTTTTGCTAAGGGAAAATAAATAATTGTTATTAATGCTGTTAAATATTTAATAGAGAGAAGATGGCCATCTCATTCCAGTTTTATGTTCGCCACTAATACTGTGCTTGCCACATTTCCGTGTGCTAAGACATTGTATTTATCTATGACTATGTAACGTTAAACGTTCAAGGACAAGTTGTAAAGCATGATTACCTTTCTACATTCGATATACGCAGAGTTGTCCTCCGGATATCTTCTGCTCTGTTAAAATCCTTTCAAGCATCTTGCTCTGTCCCTCTCAACTGCATACCAACAAAAACACTCCTTTTGTAATTATCGATATCACGGGTTATTATCCAGGAGCATTTCCTCCATTGAAATGTTGTCACAGCAGTGTTTTAGCTTAATTAGTCCTATTCTTAGAGCCCTGCCATAAGAACTCAATTGGATTAGAAAAGGCCAGTGGGCGACCAATCAGTGTGTCCAAACCCCCTGACCCCCCCAGACCTTCACTAATCTAACTCAACAGATGTGAAACGTGACTGTTTCACTACTGTCCTGTACTGTATATTCTCATAATATGCTGCATATATAATATAATATAATATAATATCTCATAATAAATGTTATGTATGACTGAAAGGTTTAAGAGGGATATCCCTCGAATGCCCTACTTTTGTCGCATTAATTATTGAATTATTATACACACAGCATTGACCTGTAAAAAGAAATAATAGGATGCAGCTTTCCAAGTGCAAAAGTATGTAAATATGCATTAAAACAAACACACACACACACAATTTATGCATGTTTCTATACTATAACATATTTTCTAATGCTATTTTGCTTCCACAACGTCTTTCTTCAGACTAGGTGAAAGAAAACATCTCAAAAATACACATTTAAGTATTACAATACATATCTTTAAAGGATGCTTTCTCAAAAATGATTTTTTTTCTTCAGAAATCTCCACTTCGGCAGCACTTTCATGCACCAAACTTTATAGATTTATTGCTATCTATATTTTATAAGCTTTTACAGGTTTGTTCAATTATCATTCGCCTGATTTGTGTAAAAAAAAAACATTTATTCTCTTTAAGGCTGTAGAATTTCTGATTTTATGTATTGATCCAAAAGAGAAAGAGAATTCCTTAACGTAAACAGCTTTAAATCTACTATCTGTCAACACACATTCTACAAATTAGTCCATATTTAAGTAGATAATGTGTATTTGTAGTATATATGTAAACAACATTTAACATTTGTGATTAATGAACTGTACTGGGGAAGTTAAACTTTTACCCTATTCACTTCTTGTCCAGTCTTGACATCCTCAAAGGTTTTAGAAGGTAAAATGTCGATGTACTCATTTCCTTCTCTTGTTTAGTTTCTGTGTTAGTTATGAAATCTAACAAGAAACACAAAAGAAAGCCTAGCTATAGCGATTTCTTTCAACAGTCAGTAGTACACAAGAAACGCGACGTCATCGCACGACCTCGATCGATGACGTCGGGAAGAACGCAGAAACTGCGCACGTCACATTCACGCAGAGTTACGGTGACGTAGTACGCAAGTGTCCGCAGCTCAAGGCCTGCCAGTGGACGGAAGCACAGTGATCGCAGAGCTTGTGTCTTCAAGTGGAAAACAAGACGAATACAACGAACTGCAGTGCTCTGTGTGAAGAAGACGCTTGTCCTTTTATGAATCATCTCTTGAATTGTCTGCATATCTTTTAAGAGGGTGAGTAAACACTTGCATTTTTTTTCCGCTGATGTTTTTAAGGTGGGTTGTGGGGGAGGGTAACCCTGAATTGCTGCTGTAAAACACCACAGTAAACACCGTTGACTCGCTAGTTTAAGCTAGTCAATTGGGAGAATAATATCTTAGCGCGTTATTTCACTCATTGTGTTTTACAATAATGTGTTTTACATATCGATATGGCACATGGACTGATTCCGTGGTACAGTGAATGGTAGTAATACTAAGTCTTATACATATATACTCCATGGTACTGGATACAATGATATTTACATGATCAAATATCATCGCAGATGTCTTAAACATGGTGTTTTATGGTACTAAAACATGGTAAATCTACTCATTTGTCATTCTGCAAATGACATGATGTGTAAGTTTGAGATCCTAGATTGAATACTGTGTCTCGAAACCTAGTGAGCTGACAGCATTTTTTCTTAACACGCCTATAATGCCCCAAAAATGCAGTTTGTGTATGAAGCTCGTTGAGTTTTGAGAGACAGCCATTTGTGTGCATGCATAACTCGCTGTGCTCTGATAGTACAGAACAGATTGTCTTTCACAGTATACATACAGCAGTTTTGATTTGATTTCAATGCAAGACTCATCTGGAGGTGTGAGGAGTCCAGATCAGAGAAATTGAGGTCATTGTTTGTTGGATGGTGTTGTGAGATGTTGAATTCAGGGCATTTGGGTGCGGTTCTCAATATTATTTTAGGAGATGATTGACACTTTCCATTCACATTGATGTTAAAGAATGCAATCTCTGAAATCTGAAGTATGAATTAAACTTCAATTGAAACCTGATCCCTCAAGTATTGATGCCCCATTGAACTGTGTGCTGAAATGTGTTAATTGATTTAAATAAGATTTAGTTCAATTTAGGGCTGCAACTACTAGGCCTAATTGATGATAATCAATAATGAAAATAATAAGCATCGAGTCTGATCATCAATTAAGTCTACAGTAGTGAATAACATTTCTATGGACAAACAAAGCGCATCTGAAATATAGCGGAGGACACATTCAAGTCATTTTGGAAAGATTGAATTTATGAGTTGAACGCCACCAAAAAGTGGGAACTAAGCTCGGGATTTTCTTTAAGCCCCGCGTTTACAAATTGGATGCGCGTCAGTGAGAAACATGTCGGAATACAGCAATACTTAAAGGTATTTAGCAGTGACAGTGTCAGCTTTTTTTATTTACAGCAAAATAAGCGAATTGAATTACAATAGGATTGTAATATGTGTAAAAAATGAAGTTTACAGTGGCTTCATAAATTGATTAAAAGCATAAAAAAGCAAATGCACATTCATTGTTTTTAATAGCCTACATTTTTTTAATTAAAAGTAGTAGAGTTTAAGATCATTGCTGTATTTAAGTTAATTTAGAGAAGGTACTGCGCCATCTTCTTGCACCGATGAAAGTTCCTTGAACGCACCTGACGTCGTAAATACGTACTTCCCTGGAGGACTTGAACGCACCAATAATATGAGTTATTTTGGGAGAAGTTAGGCTGGTAAGAGTTAATACGAGTTAACATTTTGTCTACGCTTTCATGTTTCTTTTTTATCATTTTTATGTTTAGTGATTTTAACTTAAATAATGTGGACAAATTTTGGTTTTACAATGTAATGTTTCCTTTTGTGTAAAGCGTAGCCGACACAGATAGAGATACATTCACTATATTTGTTTTCAGGATGTGGAGTAACATCTATTATATAAAAAAAAAGCGTTTTGATTAATCGTGGAAATCAATAACCAACAGATAATCGATTATCAAAACGATCATTAGTTGCAGCCCTAGTTTTCACTGTCTTCTATGCTATACTGTATAATGCTTTTAGGGTCAAATAAACCATCCTGCTCTTCTGATTCCTTAAAGCATTTGCCAAACACATGTAATGTCATGTTAGGGATCCTTGATATATGCCTTGAGTGGAAGAAAACACACCATGTGAACAGAAAATCACATGTACAGGCTGTCCTGTATACCGATGTAAAGAGGGTAAGCATAATATGCTAAATTTGAGTCATTTGTCTCAGCCTGGGTCATTTGTTTGCACTGTTCCCTGAGCAGTGTACCTGTTTAAATATGTATTTCTGCTTCAAGTCACTATAACGCTGACGATGCGTTAAGCTGATGCTTCTTAGGTCAGATTCGTCACCCACTTTCCACAGCGCTTTGGTATTTGCATAGACTTTCGTGGCAGTGCATGAATAAAATATATTGATATTTTGCACCATTTTGATGATATTTAATATTTATCTTGATATTTATGCCTTTGCTCTGGATATCTTTCATCTAGTTAAAAATAAAGCATGTATTTCATCATATTCTTCTCTCTTTATCTTCTTGACTTTCGGCTTCTTTCACAACTTGACGGTCGGTGGATAGGGTCTTGGCGTCCGCAAGGGTAAGACGACGTCTTCGACTTGCTTCCCCAGGTCTTCTTCGGCGCATAGCGGTGTTCCTACCTTCCACATTGGTGGTCGTCGGCACCAGAGTAGTTTGAATGGCGGTCTGGCGCTGTCCACTTGGCACACGTGCCCGAACCTCTTCTGTATCGCCTCTTCGATCGTTAAACCTGATAACCGATATATATATATTGGCTGATAAATCTAAATCCAAATTTGTATAGAATTTTGAGAGCCTGATTACAGAAACAAAAATCTCACTATTAATAGCCATGTCCCAAACACACAATTATAATGATGATCTGATTATGATTTTATGTAGCATGTATGACAGACTTGCGCTGCGCATGTTGTACACTTAACTGTAACTTCCTTTCTTTCTTTATTTTTTTCTTCAAGCAATCCAAAACCATCATGTTGAACATCTAAAGTGAAGAAAATCCATTACATATTGCCCAAAGTTTCTTATCGGGCTGATAACGATAACATTAAATGAACATATTTTGATCTTACATCTTATAAACTCACAGGTTGTGAAAGATCATGAAACTAGTCTAATGATAGAGAAAGTTTAATGGCACATTACATTAATTACAAAATGCAAACTATTGCTTTTTTATACTTAAATCTCTTCTATATGGTGCTGTATGTTACATGCAGCTGCTTTTATGAATTTTCCCTAACTTTGAAGGTCAAGTTTCTGCAATCACAAACCAAGTTAATATGTTGTTCTCTCTTTTCAACGGTAAACACACAACCAATCCAGACCAGGACCAGATGAACGTGTTCTACTCACTCATTTCTTTTTGTCTTTTCAGATTTTGAAGGTGAAGTTTTTCTTGAATGCCCAAGAAACAGTCAGTACGGTTTTCAACATGAACAGGAATAAGCGTGAGAAAGAGTATTACAGCATAGATGTAGGAGATTCAACATTCACCGTTTTGAAGCGCTATCAGAATCTGAGGCCAATCGGGTCTGGAGCTCAAGGCATCGTCTGGTAAGTTTAATGAATTTAATTAGCCTGTAAAATATGAAAGAAGCAGATTATCATGAAGATGGCTCATAAAAGAAAGTGTGTTAAATGAAAAACTTTTCTTTCTTTTTTTTAGCTCTGCGTATGACCACGTCCTTGAACGAAATGTTGCAATTAAGAAACTTAGCCGACCCTTTCAGAACCAAACCCATGCCAAACGGGCCTACAGAGAACTGGTCCTGATGAAATGTGTCAACCACAAAAATGTAAGACATGTTTTGTTCTGTTATATATGTAAATGTAATTTATTCTCTATGATCAAAGCTGATTTTTCAGCATCATTACTCCAGTCTTCAGTGTCACATGATGCTTCAGGAATCATTCTAAATATGCTGATTTGCTGCTCATTAAACACATTATTATTATTATGTTGTGCGGCTTCATATTTTTGTGGAAACGGTGATATGTTTTTTTTCAGGATTCTTAAAAAATATATATTACATAGAATTTTCAGCAGTAACATTATAAATTTGTTTGCAGACACTTTAGATCAACTTAATGCATCCTTGCTGAATAAAAGTATTCATTTAATTAAGAAAATAAATCCCCAAAGTTTTGAGTATTAGTGTATGTTGAAGTTAATTTTGTAATGATATAGTTTGGATAGTAAGAACTTGATATCCTCATAGATGTGACAAATCCAACCAGGTGAGCCTCACAGCACATGCACGTCTTTCACGCAGTGTGCTTTCATTTCACAGATAATTGGCTTGTTAAATGTGTTCACACCACAGAAGACACTTGAAGAATTCCAGGATGTGTAAGTTTTCTTTTCTGCTGTGAATTAGAATGGAACTGAAATGCCTTTTGACTTGTAAAATGCATAACGCGTAATATAAGTTTGGCCTTGGATTAATTCAATTTCACTGTGTGACAAGATCAGGGTTCTCATTTATAAAGCGTGCGTACGCACAAAACGGGGCTGGAAACATACGTACGCCAGTTCCCACGCAAAGGTTGTGATCTATAAAAAACAAACTTGACGGGAGAATGTGCGCACCTTTAAGCAAACTTTGAGCCGTGCGTACGCACATTCTGGAGACAAAGGGAATTGGCGACACCGATGGTGAGCTGGAGTTAAGTGTCTTTTTGGTCACTTTTAGACAGAAAATCTAAAGAAAATTTAACATATACAGAAAGATAATACAAATATAATTTCACTCACCAAGCCTGTCACTTGAAGCAAATATCCATCCCTTCTTAAAAGTCCGCGCCAGCGAGCGCATTGGGCCGTTTAGTGAAACTGACGCAAATAACAGTTTAAATAAATAAAATAATGATTTAAACTATGTTTTACTTCTGATATAAACATTTAGATTAAATATGCCATTCAAATTAATGGAGTTAAGCACTTAAACATGAAATCATTACCGAGAAGTTACAACATTTTTATATTCAAATTCAATCAATAGAAATATTTGTTGTGGATGCGGTGTTTTTGAACACTTTTCCTCTGGCATGCTGTGTTTTAATGTTTTAACCACAGAGATAACTGCTTATGATGATACTAGATTGTCTGAGAAAATAGTTTCGTGCAAATAATGCCCAAGGCCTATCTGCTTCAATTAAAAATATCAATTAAAAATACAATTCGGCCAGTGGGAAAGATTGAGAAAACTTTCTCTGAAATGTATTTTATACACTATTTGATTTATGTATTCAAAAACAAGGCAAGGATAGGCAACTACTTGATTTTTATTAATGTAATGTATCTTGTACCGTTAAACGTTATCACGTGGATGAATAATCATATGCAAATGATATGCAGATGAGGATCTGCATAGTAAAACTAGGCGTTGTAAGCTCCATATATGGTTATTTCGGGGTGGAGACGCATGTGCGCACAATCTTCCGCTGCCTGGGTTTTCTAAAGTGAATTCTGCGCAGGTTCTGGCGTACGAACGGTTTTATAAATCCGAATATTTTTTTGCATACGCCATTTTTGGCTTTTGGGCGCACGTACACTTTTAGTAAGGTTCCTACGCACAGTTTTATAAATGAGACCCCAGGGCTGTACAGTGCGACATATATATGTGACCCTAGACCACAAAACCAGTCACTTGGGTCGATCTGAAATTGAGATGTATACATTATCTGAACGCTGAATAAATAAGCTTTCCATTGATGTATGGTTTGTTAGGATATGATATTTAGCCGAGATGCAACTATTTGTAAATCTGGAATCTGAGGGTGCAAAAAATCGAAACATTGAGAAAATCTCCTTTAAAGTTGTCCATTTATGTTGGCGATTGTGCTGCATTCACTCACACAAATAAATGTTTTATATATTTACGGTAGGAAATTTACAAAATATCTTCATGGAACATGATCTTTACTTGATTTGATTTTTGGCATAAAAGAAAAATCGATCATTTTGACCCATGCAAAGTATTGTTGGCTATTGCCCGTGTGACATGGTTTAGTGATCCAGGGTCACATATATGTTGCACGTACTACAAAAAATCGGTCTGTGCGATTATTACATTTACCACAGTAGCATGCATACGTTTGTCATGTTTGTCAGAGCTTAGTTACCCACGAAAATCCCAAATCTGTGTGTATGTGCATGTATGCCTGTTTATTTGTGTGTTCCTCACTCCTTTTCCATCGTCTCCTGTCCTTAGTTATCTGGTGATGGAGCTGATGGATGCAAACCTGTGCCAGGTCATTCAGATGGAGCTGGACCACGAGAGACTCTCTTACCTGCTTTATCAGATGCTCTGCGGCATCAAACACCTACATGCTGCCGGCATCATACACAGGGTACACACACGTACACGCACACACACACACACACACACACACACACACACACACACACACACACACACACACACACACACACACACACACACACACACACACACTTCAAAGCCTTCTTTCTACATAGGCTGCATCTCCATAGGTTAATGGCTTTGAAATGCTTCAGTAACGGTCACATATGTGTCACAGGAAAAGCTCTTCACACTTAGTTGTTGCTAATAGAGTTTTATTTTATGATGTTGCTAAACTAATGAATTGATGCTCTAATACAGGAGTTTTCACACATTTTAATGCCAGCAGTATAATAATGCTCTGCAGTTTTGTCGTCTTGTCGCTTTAAATGCTCAAGCTCTATAAAGCAGGATGGATTCTGATTGGCTGTCAAAGTTTTTATCGTTCATCAGCTGAAAAAAAAAAAAGTTCTGTAAGCAATTTGGTCAGTTGTGGTGTGGACTCTATTTTTTTATAATATGAACGTTTTTTTAAAACTATATTTTCATCATTATAGTTATCGTCCTTGGTGGGAACGGGCCTTCAGCCTTGGCTTAATAAACACAAATTACCTAGAAAACTGATTTAAAGCGACAGACGACAAAACTGCAGAAAATCAACGTTTCCCCCCTACTCTTGTTTCGATGCATTGCCTTATTCAAAAAAGATTTATGTAATGATGCCTTGAATTTTGGCCAAAATAAGATATTTAATTAAGACAGCGTAATTTAGCTGCCAATTGTGTATAACAAACTTGATGTAGGGAGTGATGCTTTTACGACCCCCATCTGTTTCTTAGGGCATTATGATATTTTAAGGAATATCACATGATTGTTCTTTCATGTTTTAATTTGAACTGTAATCAAAAAAATAAAATCCAATTTTCACTTGATTACATTTTAAAATATTTAATTTTTTAATGCTTTTATTTGATTACCACTGTTTTTCTAAACAATGATAAATGTGTATTAAACCATAAATCTAGAAAAATCATAAATCGACAACACAGAATCTCAGATTACACATTCTTTTTGATTATTAAAATGTAAATAAACTTTAATAAAAAAAAATAATTAAAATGGGGAAACACTGAATTTGGGAAAAAAAACAGAATTTGGGAAAAAATAAAACTTTTAATAGCGTTTTTCAAGCTTTTGATAAATTGTTTAAGTCCATACCTTTCATGCTTTCAATTAAACAGATGTGAATTTTGATTGCTAAAATTTAATGTAATCATTACAGATTTCTTTTATTTATTAAAAACTAAAGTGTAAAAAATGGGCCATAGTTTCTGAACTGTGCTGTGCTCATTCCTACCTGTGAGACTGTGACCACTCTGCTGACCCTTAACCTCTGTGACCCACCCACTCTGCTGACCCTTAACCTCTTCTTCTCTTTCCAGGATCTGAAACCTAGTAACATAGTAGTGAAATCCGACTGTACGCTGAAGATCCTCGACTTCGGCCTGGCCCGGACGGCTGCCACCGGCCTCCTCATGACCCCTTACGTGGTGACGCGCTACTATCGTGCCCCCGAGGTCATCCTGGGCATGGGTTACCAAGCCAATGGTGAGTGCTAACCTGATGTCACTGGTTTGCAGCATGCCCACATAAAGGGTCCCAGACGACCCCAGAGCACCCTTCACATCATTCTGCTGAAAACAACCTTGATCTCACCAAATGGCTGTGGTGATTTAACATTAAAAGCCCTTGAGGGATTCTTTTGTCCAGCTGAACTAGTTTCTGCATGCCCGAGCACACTGGATGGGTTTGCCTGTAGCGCTGCGCATTAGTCACTGAGCACCAGTCTAACTTGGGAAGTGAAAGTGGTTCACTGCAGTGCGAAAATAACAGATCAATTTGAAGGCCGAAAATGCTGACGTTTAGTCCTTAGTCGGTAGTGCTGAGGAAAAATTGGCTGTGGGTCAAACTCAGAAAATTCTCAACCAGTCGCGCTGCCCTTTTTGCTTTGCTTATGTCTTCTCTCTTTCCTCTATGCTACACTCGTGTAGTGGATATTTGGGCTGTTGGCTGCATTATGGCAGAGATGGTGCGGCACAAAATCCTTTTTCCAGGGAGGGACTGTATCCTTGTTCAGCCTCTAGTCATTTGTTTTGTGAAGAGCAGGGCCACTTGGATGTCTTGATCTGTTTGGGATGATTGGCCCGTGATCCTGCCTGATGCACACTGAGATGTTTGCATGCACCGTCCTGTCACCTCTGTTGCATCCACATCAGTGCACCCTGTTCTTTGTTTGATATGTGTGTGTGTGTGTGTGTGTGTTTGTGCGTTTGTTTTTCTTTTTTATCTGCATTGATCATGCCATTTCATTTGTAAGATTTTTGACAGTTTAATTTGGTTGTCATTTCATTTTTCAGTTGATGTCTGGTCTGTTGGATGCATCATGGCTGAAATGGTCAGAGGTAGTGTGTTGTTTCCTGGCACAGACCGTATCCTTACCTGGTCGTCTTTACTGTCCCATTGTTAGTGTTTTTGAGTGTTTGTTTTGTTATTTTACCCTTTATATGTGTTTTTTCATTGATGTGCAAAAAAGGGTTGAAATGTTGAAATGAAGATCAAGATTAAATTTCTCATTCATTCATATATATATACCAGGGGTGTAACGATTCGTTTTAACAACGATTCGATTCGTATCGCGATTCGTGGTTGTCGATATGATTCAAGGACAATATTGGTTCATTTAGAACGATACGATCCGAAACGATTCAGTGACTTTTTAGCCAAAAATTCTTGTAAGGGAATCAGGTATCAATTAATTATGGATATAAACAAACAAGTAAACAACAATTAATGTCAAATGCATTCACATTTTATTTGAATAAAGAAGGGCTGCACGATTATGACAAAAATCATAATTGTCGATTATTCCCTTGAAATTGTAATTGCGATTATTAATTACGATTATCACAACATTGAATGATGTTTTGAATAGTTTGGCCATGGGACCCACATTTCCCCATGGTCATCAAGCTGCGACCCACCTTTTTAGGAATTATATAGGCCTGTTATAATACATTTGTTTACACAAAATTTGTTGACACGCTACGAGCACAGTATAACGATGACAGGACATGAAATTTCTTTGCGCCGCTTGTTGTCTTTGCGCTGCTGCTGGCGCGTCACGCATGGCGATGACGTCACAGATAGGCAGACTGAATCGAGTAACGTTTAACGCCTTCATCATTAAAAGTGCTAAGAAAAAACATCCATATAAAGTCTGACATGTTTAAATCCAATGCGTTATTTCCTAGTATTGATCAAATCGATTCATTACCTTTTAAAACGATGTTAGATCGATATATGTCGTCCGGAAGGCCAACTTGCCGAGCACAGATCGATGTAGTTGGATCATATGAATATAAATCGATACATCGATGTAGTTGATGAATAGTTACACCCCGAATATATACACACACAGTATGGGCCCTATTTTACACCCAGCACAATGCAGCGCGACGCAAGTGTTTTTTGCTAGTTTTAGTCCAACACAGTTTTCATTTTCACGTCCTGCGCTACGTTGTTTAAATAGCAAATGAATTTGCGTCCATTTGTGCGCCCATGGGCTGCTGGTCTGAGAACGAGGTGTGTTCAGGCGCATTGTTGCTATTTTGAGGAACAGAAATAGACTGCGCCATTGACCAACTGAAACCTGGTCTAAAATCAATGGCGCAATTTTTTTTATTTATGTAAAGAGCGCGTTAGTAATGTGCGCCTATAGGCGGGTCCACACCCCGCGTACACTCTGCTTATTACACACACAGGGACGCACAGCAGCACACAAACATGCCAAATATTTAAAGGTTGTATCAGCGATTTCAGGCCCAAACATAAATGATCACATTCTGTATCACATTCTCTGAGATCTGCACACAAAAACAATTGGGTTCACCAACCACTCAAAACCAAAATAAATAATGTTCCAACCAATCGCCGACAGGGCTGGGTGTTGTGAGGTTTTCGCGTGCAGCCGTCATAGGCAGCCGTGCATGAGCGCAAAACCTCACAACACCCGCCCCTGTCGGTGATTGGTTGGAACACTATTTATTTTGGTTTTGAGTGGTTGGTGAACCCAATTGTTTTTGTGTGCAGATCTCAGAGCCTAGGCTGCCTACAGAGACGCGTTTTTTTGACGGCATGCTTACGGGGCGGGCAGCTAGCGCATCTAATGTAAAGATTAGATGAATGTGATCATTTATGTTTGGGCCTGAAATCGCTGATACAACCTTTAAATTAAAAGGATTACAATGTAAAAGATTATTATTGTATACATAAAGATATGGTGGAATCCGGCTTGTCCCATAGATGTTCTGATTGCGCACTTTTACCTCACGCACGAGCGGATCCGCTTGCGTCCTGGAGACGGCGTCGGTATTCCCACTATCAAATTCCGTCATGTAAATAGCGAATCCGCCATGGCGCGAGCGCAACTGGCATTTAAAGGGAATGGGAGATGAAACTCTAATTGGTTTAACGCACGTAAATCCCAAAACACACCCATTACTCAATAAGAGAATAGGGACAACCCTTTTAGACCACACGACGGGAGCGCCGACCATTTTTCCCATCGTTAAACTAGCAAAAGTGGATTCCGACGCCCTAAATGAACTTGCGCCGTGCGCTTTAGACCATACGCTTAGATCGTTAAAATAGGGCCCTATATATTATATTAATGTAACATTATGACTTTCAGTGGAGACTTGTCACATCACGCTGGATTAGGAAATGTGCTAGTCTCATTCTTAAATAATAAAGAGGTTATCTGCTTAAAATGTTTCACTTTGGGTAATTATGTTTATGTATGTGACTTTGAAGGAAGTCACCCAGATCTTAGTCAGGTAAGAGAGAGACATGATGATGTGCCTCCAGTCAGTAGTTTTCCTTAGCATGTAATGTGAAGATATTGACCAGTGGAACAAGGTGATCGAGCAGCTGGGCACACCGTCACAGGAGTTCATGCTGAAGCTGAACCAGTCTGTGAGGACTTACGTGGAGAACAGACCTCGCTATGCTGGATACAGCTTTGAGAAGCTCTTCCCTGACGTGCTCTTCCCTGCAGACTCTGACCACAACAAACTCAAAGGTGACGGATACTTCAATATTTAGGCCTGCCTAAAGCCTTTTATTGTTTTATAGTGCTGTTACACTGAATGGATTATTGGATGTTTAAAGATGCAAATAGCAGATAAATGCAAACTTCTGACTGAATGTGCAACCGATCATAAGACTACCAAGAGTTAGGCGACTGATGCTAGACCATTGTGTTATATTTGTTGCAAATATTGTTTTAATTTGTACTTGTAATTATTTAATGAAAATGGTACATTTAACAAATAAGTAAACAAGTAAACAAATGCTACCTGCCACTGACTAGCAATAGCCAGTAGCAAAGTCAAACCTATGGGTTCTTAAGTGGCAGGTGTATTTATATATATTTATAATTTTTTATTTTTTTTTATAATTATAATAACAACTTTATTTTGTAAAGCGACTTTAAAAGTTGCTTTCTCACAGCACTTTACAAAAAAGACCACCAAAAAAAAACCACCCTAGCAGAATAAAATTAAACGACATTAAAACAAATGCAATAAAGAATTAGTAATCAGTTTTAAAACAACAGTAACAAGACAACAAATACAAATAATTATAAATGAAAATGCGTATTAAACCTGTAGACCAATAGTCAAGTATAAGCCATCCAAGAAAAGAAAATGTTTTAAGATAAGATTTAAAAGTGCTTCAGATTTTCTTGCACCATTTGATGCCATTTCTAGATAAGAAAAGTGTCCACCGAAACTAATTACAAATTTATTTATTTTTACGTACTTGGGTATTCTTCATAGTTCACAGCCATAAACTATTGGCTGTATATAAAAAGGCTTGAGCCTGTTAAAATGTGCTATTAAAAGGAAATATGTCAAGAAATTAAACTATCACAAAAAATTGCATGGGGTCTTCAACCGTTGTAAAATTACTGTAATCCATGACTCCCACTAGCTTATTGCTTTAATTAAAGGCGCATTTAATTCATGATTATGCTTTGCTGTTTCAACCTGGCTTCTTAAGACGCAGGATTTAGTTTTTCCCTTCATTAAACTCCCATCAAATTGCAGTAATCCTAGATCAGCATGATTGTCCATGGCGAGTTACCTCTCAATTCAGTTTCTGATTTAAATGCAATTATTTTTCAGCGAGCCAGGCCCGAGACTTGTTATCCAAAATGCTGGTAATAGATGCGTCAAAGCGAATCTCAGTGGACGAGGCCCTCCAGCACCCCTACATCAACGTGTGGTACGACCCGTCAGAGGTGGAAGCGGTAAGTGCTTCAGTGCTCATTATTTCGAGGTGCTCGTTGACTTCAGAGTCCAGATGGAGCCAACTCTCCCGAGCGCATTAATTATAATTTCCTTTCCTTTGTGACGTATCTGATTGACATTTTTCTGCTTGGTTTCAGCCGCCACCGGCGATCACGGATAAACAGCTCGATGAGAGAGAACACACAGTAGAAGAGTGGAAAGGTGCTTGTTTTTTAAAGTTATTGACTGTTTTTATATGTTGTTGTCATTCTTGAATTTTAGTCTCAAGATAAGACAAACACATGATTATTTTGCCTTTTTATTTAGATCTTGATGGACGCATGAAATATAAGATTATTTGTAATAAATCATGTAACACTTACATGAATCGTAACACTTGCTCCTCTGTATCTGTTCCCTGATCAGAGCTGATATATAAGGAAGTGCTGGACTTGGAGGAGCGAACGAAAAACGGGGTGATCCGAGGACAGCCGGCCTCACTAGGTTAGTTTCCTCCTTGATTTATGAAATGAACTCTGTATTAGGCTTTTCACACTGTGGTTAACCTTGGGTTAATTGTTTTTAACCCCAGGTTAAGTTATGTTTTAACCCTGGATTATGAAGCTTTGCTCCGAAGCAGGTTTAGAATTTAGTTTACTTACAAATGCGTTAACTGAAATCTTGACAAGAAAGTATTATGTTTACAATTATTTTCCGCAGTAGTTATTTGGGCTCTACTAGAATAGGTCAATAGATCATGCTTGAATGTTCAAAAAACACCTTATTTTCCACATATTCTTCATTGTTGCAGCTCCTCTCTTCCCAGTCTGTCAGTAACGCTCTGTTTAGTTTCTGTCCCTATGAAGCCCCTCCTTCTGAAAAGCACACTGTGCTCTGATTGGTCGGCTGGATCAGTGAGTTGTAGGGCTGCAGCTATCAATTCTTTTTGTAATCAATTAATCTAGCACTTAATCGATCGATTAATCGGATACATTTTTTTGTGTGTATTTTTAAACAACCAAAACAAATACGAAAATGATGTGGCTGTAAAATGATCAAGCATTTGGCTTTTATTTCTCAAAAAAACAGAGGTATTTATTCCAACTCCAACATTTTGGCTCCAAAACTAAGCCTATTTATTGCAATTTTTACCCATTTAGTGTTTATAAGTGCCAGTGCCAACAATTATATAACAATACAGTTAAGTCAACTTACTGTAAAACATGTATAACATGTAAAACTATGAATACAAACTTAAATAGTAAAGGCCATTTGGCCTTAGTTTTGTCTTCTTAATACAACATTACAAAAAAAGGATTGCACCTTCTGCAAATTACCCACCTGAGAACAAAAATAAATGAATATAAAATATCAGGCCAAACAGGTACACAATGTATACAATTTATAAAAAAATAAATGTAAATAAAACAATTATAAATAAGAATCAGGCTTTTTCAGCTGTAATCTCAAAACAAACATCAAAGTGTACTTTTATAAACTTTTATAAACCCAGCCAATTTAATCACAATGAACATCCAAAATAAAATCTTTAACATATATATATATATAACAACTGCAAAGCGTCTAATTTGTAAACAAAATGATTTACGCACTAAATCCAATTGCTGTGAGGTTCGGGATGTGACGTCTGTTTTGAGAGTTTAAAAATATGCAAATTGTGTTTATGCTGGATTTAATGCGTAAATAATTTTGTTTACAAATTAGACGTTTTGCAGTTGTTATATAAATGTTAAAGATTTTATTTTGGATGTGTTCATTTTGATTATATTGGCTGGGTTTATAAAAGTTTATAAAATTGAAAGGATATCTTTGCTTGGTGCATTTGGAAACAAAGCTTGTCTATTTCTAATGTAATCGCGTGCATCGCTGATGATTATACTGTCCGTGTGTTAAAAAAAAAAACTTTAGATTAAACACACTTGCAACAGACACACCCCAGAGCGGAGACGTTACAGCGTTGCCAGCGGCACTGAGCGGAGTTTTGCCGCTGTAGTGGACACGCACCGTTACTCTCCGCCATCGCGCCAACTAAATTCAAAATGTATCACGCGCTATGGTGTGCTTCCTGAACATTGAACAACGGTCCGTGTGAAACAATCAGGGCCCGTATTCATAAAGAATCTTAATGCAAAGAGTAGCTCCTAGTGACAAAATTCTAAGAAAATTCTTAGAAATGTGGGCGTTTACTCTTAAATTTAAAGAAAAAATCCTAGTAAAGAAAAAAGTAATTCAGAAAGCATCTTAACCCTTAAAAGAGGTCTTAAGGTCAAAATTGTAAGGAGCATGGACGAGGACTTTTAAGAGGCTTAAGAGTTTCTTTAGCAGAGGAGAAAATGGCAGAAAGACGAAGAAGGAGAAGAAATGTGTTGCAGACAATGGATGACAGTGAGTTAATTAGACGCTTTAAATTAGATCATGCAGGGATCATGTTTGTGACAGATCTTTTTAGAGACACGCTAATATCTCCAACACAGCGCAGAAATGCCATAGCACCAGAAATGAAAGTAATCACTACATTACGATATTTGGCAACTGGGAAAATTCCATGTTTGATACATTAAAACCAACATTCAAACCACCATTTAAATAGACATGCCAACAATCAGTGTAATTAGAAAGAGTGGAACAATTTTTATCATTCTAAGTCAAGTCAAGCTTTATTAAGATCCCTTTAGGGGCAATTTGGTTGCAGCACAGGCAAACAGACAAACAAACTGACACATACAGTACATCATGGTAATAAATAACAAACACATATTACGGATTTCAGAAAGAAATGTACAAAGAATACCTAAGGTATAAAAATAAAAAAAAAAATAAAAACTTAATAAATACCTTTAAGACTTATTTAATAGTCTGATTGCGCTCGGAACAAAAGAGTATTTGTATCGATTATTTTTTATCTTTGGTAGTCTGTAGCGACGGCCCGAGGGCAGCATAGAGAACTCTGAATATAAAAAGTGTTCATTATCTAAAAGCACAGAGTGGGCTCGACTCAAAACATTTCTGTTAAACAGAACTGTCAAGCTTCTTTGCTCTTTACCTATAATCTTCCCACTGTTATTAACTAATTTATTTAGTGCATTTTTGTATTTCACACCAAGATTTCCAAACCAGCAGCTAATGGAAAAAGACAACACTGGCTCTATATAAGACTTGTAAAACAATTCTATCAGTGTTTTGTCTATATTAAATGATCTTAATTTCCTAAGACAGAAAAGACGCTGCTGTCCCTTTTTACAAAGGGCATCTGTGTTCAAATCAAACCGCAATCTTTTATCAATAATTGTCCCTAGATATTTATAACTGTCCACACATTCCACCTTATTGTACTTGACAAATGTGTCTTGGGAAGGATGTGTTTGTATTCTGAAGTCAATACTCATGTCTTTTGTCTTGGATACATTTATCTGCAAACAAGCATCATCACACCACTTCACGAAATCATCAACCACTGGACCATGGCACGTTTCATTTTCTTCTAAAAGACTCACAATAACTGTATCGTCTGCAAATTTTAAGAAGTACCTATTTTTATGTTTGCTTAGACAGTCATTTGTATATAAAATATACAATAAAGGAGACAAAACACACCCCTGGGGAGAACCTGTGGATATTGTCAAGGGAGCTGAAAGACTACCGTTAACTCTCACTCTCTGAGTTCGTTCAGTTAAAAAATCTAAGACCCAACCTACCAAGTTAAGATCCAGACTAAAATTAGTAATTAATTTTTTTGCTAAAATATGAGGTTGTAGAGAATTAAAAGCAGATGAAAAGTCGACAAATAAGAGCTTAGCATGAGTTTTACTACCCTCCAGGTGCTGTAATACCATGTTTAGAAGAGTTGCTGTTGCATCTTCTACACCTCGCTTTGTTCTATATGCGAACTGAAGAGGGTCTAACAAATCCTTTGTTTTATCTAATAATTCATATTTTACTAATTTCTCAAAACATTTCATTATAAGGGATGTTAATGCTATTGGCCTAAGGTCATTTAGTGTTACAGCATGTGTGGTTTTCGGCACTGGCACTACGATGGCTTCCTTCCAGAGTTTTGGTACTCTCTGGAGGGCAATTGATCTTTGAAAGATGTTACAAAACACTGGCGCCAATTGTTCTGCACAGACCTTAATTAAACGCCCTCCGATTTTATCAGGACCGGGGCTTTTTCTCACATTACAACCCTTAAAAACTTTCATTACAGACAATTCATCAAAAAAGTTATAAGCACAACCATAACTCATTTTAGATTTCATAGACTCTGTCACTGGACCAAAATCAGCCACATCAAATCGTGAATAAAACTTATTTAAGTCCTCTGCCAGCTGACTACTAGAGTCATACTCAGGTAATTGAATTTTCTTAATCTCATACCCTTTAGTTCCAGTTATAAGCGTCAACCCCTTCCAAACAGACCCCAAATTGTTCATACTCAACTCTTTCTCGAGCTTTATTTTATAATTTAACTTTGCTTTCCTCACTTCTGTTTTTATTTCCTTTTGTAGTTCAAGTTTTTTGACCAGATTACCCTCCTGAAATGCTCTACACCTCTCATTCATGAGTGCTTTAAGAGAATTTGTAAACCATGGCTTATTATTTGAGAATATTTTAACAGTCTTGCGGGGGATAAGCATCTCTTCACAAAAGGATATATAGTTACTAGTAACTTCTGTAAGTTCATCTATACTCGAGCAAGAGTCATAAAAAACATCCCAGTTCGTACACTCCAAACATCCCTGCAAAGATACAGTAGACTCCTCAGACCACAGGCTGATGTTCTTGATCTGTGGCCGTACTCGTCTTAAAACAGTTTTATAAACAGGGACAAGTAAAACAGTATTATGGTCCGCCGACCCCACTGGAGGCTGAACAACAGACTTATATGCATCCTTAATTGATCCGTAACAGAGGTCAAGAGTTGTATTTTGACGTGTTGGGCAATGCACATATTGATAAAAATTCCGCAAACACTGCTTCATGGAACACTTATTAAAATCGCCCAGAATCAGGTTTGGAGCATCCGGAGAAATAGCTTGCAGTCTATGCACAACACTCCCAAGGGTCTCTACTACATCTGCTTCATTTGCTCTCGGATGTATGTAGACCACTGTTACAAAAAGTTGAGGGAATTCGCGGGGCATGTATTGTGGTCTGAGTGATACAGAGAGCAGTTCAAGGTCTTTAGTGCACACGCTCTCTCTCACAGTAACAGATCTACACCATTCTTGGTTTATATACAGACAAACGCCTCCTCCTTGTTTTTTACCCGTAACTAAGGGACAACGGTCTGTCCGAAAAGGAGTGCCAAAACCGTCGATAAAACCGTTCTAAGCCAAGCAAATACCTTATAGGAAATCAACAGCATGGTTAATAAAATAAGGATTTATATATATAATGTGTGTGTGTGAGAACGGTCAAATAGGAAAAATTACGCATGTAATTTCAAAGTGAAGGCTTAGAATAGACCCTATACTTAAAATCACTTTTTTCCCCTTCTTGGACAACCAACCAATCACAGTCTTCAAAAGATTGTGTCATACATAGCAACGGGGTCAACCCCGCCTTCTTACTAAGATAAAAGTTTTTGTCTTTTCCTTACTCAGAGTTGCTCTCAGATCAGTCCCGAATCGCTCTTAAGCTAAGACTCCTACGTAAAAGTTTTTAAGCTAAATTAAGAGTTTTCTGAGAGGATTCTTAGAATCTTTATGAATACGGGCCCAGATCCCTGCGCTTCATAGGAATTTAACGAGGCTTCGAGGCAGAGTTTTTGCCTCGAGGAATTTTTGTAATCGAGTTAATCGAGTAACTCGATGAATCGTTTCAGCCCTAGTGTGTTGTGATTGGTCGAGCGCTTCGAGCGTGTTTGGAAATGTCCCGCCCCTTCCCATAACCGCCAGTTTAACACACTACTAACTAACTCAACCAGGCCCCGCCCCTTTATTCTGCATATTCATTATTTAAATGAGGAATATTGTGACGTGTTCGTTCCCGGAAGAAACTCAAGACTACAATGGAGGCGTTTCAGGGAGTTCAGAAACACTGACACTGATATAGAGAAGAACTTTATCCTTTGGAACTTTTTTAGCAACAGCAACATTACACACAAAAGAAATATGAACATGTAAAAAAAAAGAAAAAAAAAGATAGAAAGCATAATAGGTCCTCTTTAATATCAATCAGTTTTTTCCCCCATTAAATGTGTCAACATCTTTAATACCTGATACATTTACTTGAAAAGCAACATTATGTAAGATATTAAGAATATGTATAAAGCATCTTGCTTGTGAAGTAAATCGATCATGCTGTAAAGATGTTAACACACACACACACACCTGTCTGATAAAACTGTGCTGTGTTCCTCATAGCACAGGTGCAGCAGTGAGCAACGACTCCCAGGAGCCCTCGACGACGTCCTCCTCCTCCACAAACGACGCGTCGTCCATGTCCAGCGACCCCACCGTGACCTCGGACACGGACAGCAGTCAGGAGACCACAGGACCGCT
This sequence comes from Scardinius erythrophthalmus, assembly GCF_964197995.2. Lineage (NCBI taxonomy): Eukaryota > Metazoa > Chordata > Actinopteri > Cypriniformes > Leuciscidae > Scardinius > Scardinius erythrophthalmus. Next base: position 37,390,560 of record NC_138238.1, read on the forward strand.
GGGCTGCTGTAGATGACCATCCTCGTTCATCCCGTTCCCGCTAACATCCCTCTTCAACTGGCAAACGGAAACGTGTCCTCCTTTCTTTCTAAAAACTTGACAAGTTCTTTTGAATCGAAAAAGTGTAAGAATGGAGGTAAGAGTTTTTGAGGGCACCTTGAAAGCTTTTACACCAAACCAGCATTACTTTGATTGCTTTCATTTGCTGTACTTTAATTTTGCATCAGATCGAAGCTAGCGCTACGTCATCTTGCCATTTGGACGTGGAATGATTCGAGTTTATTTGTAAAGATGGATGGTGAATATATTTTTGAGATGTTTTTATTTTTTGAGCGTCGTTTTTAATCACTAATTAGTGGAGGTTCTTTAAATGGCACGTCCATTTCCTGGATAAATTAATGTTTCCACACTGTTACTACTGTTTGGTGTATAAAATGCATCTGGTCTAAGATGGTTTTAATATGACCTGTGTACCTAAAACACAAGTTTAGTTGAACGTTTTATTTGGTCTGGCTTTACAAAAACACACTTTAAGCTACTCTTTCTAATTTCTAATTTCAGTGCACAAGATTTACTCTCTGTAAAAACACGTTTGGGTTTTCAAACGTCACCGTGTGTAATCTAGTCTGTACATATTTCAACTCGAAACCCACAGCTTTCTTTCAGCGCTGTACAGTCCTGTAAAAGGAACACAACACAGTTCTTGTTTGAACACTTCAGTATATGATATGAAACCGAAATTGGGATATTTGGTCCCTGCATAAGAAACGCTTTTGATTTCTTTAGTCTTTACAATCAAACTGCGTATAGTATACCAATGTGATCTTATTTATTAGGCTATGAGAAAAAGTTTTTTTAAATAATGTCATTTTAGATGCAGCAATCAGTGCTAAATGAATGGAGGTTCAAAATAGATCATAAAGGAACTAGCCCTTTTCATGGACTTGGCAATCTAACGTTAAAAAAAATCCCATCATGATCATTTTATAAAAAATCTTTGATTATGTAATGTTTTGGAATGTTATTATATCGATATCAGTGTATGTAGTGTAAACTCTGCTCCTCCTACTGTAAAGAATACAACACGACTCTTATGACTACAAGCTAAATCCATCACTAAAATCTGAAATGCCATTCATCATTGGGCTTTTATTTTGTTTTCGAAATGGAGAAAGTGCCTGAGTCCAGCATTCATTCCTGAATGATTAGAAAGAGGAAGAAATTTGGGTGAGGTTTTTCAAAGTAATACTGTTCATATCATGTTGGAGTGTCTATTTTTCTATTGTATTTGGATGTGTGTGTGTGTGATGTAGATTGAAAGGTTGGGGCATGTTGAGAAAATGCAAAGGGACGTTTCCTCAAGCAAGGTCTTTCATCAAAGTAATAGCAGATTGGAACATTTTTGGTATGCGTATATGGTTTGCAGCTTTATTTTGTTTAGGGAAATGTGCAAGATATTGCAACGAATGCTGTGGATGGGAACTACATTTCCCATGAGGCAATGCTAGCGAATGGACATGTATGTATGGTGATAGTTGAGAGGATGTAGGAACAGAAGGTTTGTGTTTGCATAATGATTGGCATATATAATCTTTTATTTGAGTTGCATCCCGGACAGTTTTTATTTTTATTTTTCATTTTAAGTGCTCTTAATTTTTCTTTGCTGTCTTTAGGCTAATGAATTTTAACTTCAGATTTTTCATTGCATTTGCTTTTATTTCATCTGTCAAAAATGTTATAATTCAGATCAAAGTAGGCTTTGATGAACTACCTCACTCTAAATTTCTAGTTTTTTTTTTTTTTTTTTTTTTTGACGTAGTTGCCCGTAAAATGTTAATACAGATTTCATTATTTATTTATTTCTAAAGTGAACTATTGTCAATAGTAGGCAACGTATAGTTTTGTACATTATGTATACTTCACCTAGAAGTAAAAGAACTGAAATGTAAATTTGATCTTTTTGTTTAATTTTCTTTGTACTCATTTTTTTACAGTTGATGTGCAATACCCACTGCTGTCATGCTAGTTGTAATCAGTAGATCTAGACTTATTAGTTTTAAATATGTACCCAGAGGTAGAGATATGTTTGGTACTGTCCGATAAACACTTTTTTTTTTTTTTTTTTTTTTTTTTTTTTTGTCTTTTTAAATCTGGATATATTTTTCATTTTGTGGCTTTTTTCGTCAATGTTACATAACCTGTCTTACCAAAAACTAAATTCTGTGGCTGATGTTAGCAAGGTTTCATGTTTAGCCACAGGACTTTGATCAACCTGGTAAGTTCAATTCAAAAACATCTGTAAAATATCTTGAATTACCAATATGTTAAGATTTGGTGTTGGCGTGTAATATTTGCTAGCAACGCCAGCCCAACAATTATTAAATTGCTAACTCTGTGTGCACTGAACAGCATACAGACAATGAGAAGTGCACTACTACAAAGAATGCACTGGGATCTTATGATACCAATTGTACATGTACTGCAAATAAACACCAGTTTGAATCAGAATCATTTTCCCATGTCTCATTGCAGCTCAATATACAAGGAGTTTATGTTTACGTTTTAGACAGAATATTGTCAGTTATTTACATTTTTAGTAGTGGCGTCACTGAATAAATCAGTTGAGTGAATGTTTCAATGACTTGAATGAGTTTGGAATAACATACTACTCTTAAAAGGCCAGTTTTTCCAATAATGATAACTGTATTGATTTCCACACTAACGTACAATAATGTTCTGTATATTACAGTGGTGGTCAAAATTGATGGCACCCCTGATAAATATGATAAAAAAATGGCTGTAAAAAATAAATCTCAAGCTCTTTAAAGTCGAGTGGATTCTGATTGGCTGAAAATGTTTTAATCATCTAAAAAAATCACTCAAAGCATTTTCTGTTTTGTTATCGCTATAGCTTATTCAAACCTAATTTTCTAGCAAATGAACGATAAAAAACATTGACAACCAATCAGACCAGGCACTAATGGTTTTGAAGATCAACCTATGGTGCTTTTAAGAAACGCTGTCCATAACAGTTGTTTCATGATCAATTTGAAAGTTGCACGGCAATCGTATGCGGATGTTGGAGATGGTGCAAAGGCAGGGCTGCGTTTAACTACATTTTTAGCACTACCCATACACTGTAAAAAAAAAAACTTCCTTCCATTGTAGAAAAATTAAGCCAAAGTATCCCAGAAACAGTCATTGCTGATTACGTCATTTCAAGCTCGGGTCTTAAAGGGGTGGTATAATGCCCTTTTCACAAGATGTAAAATAAGCCTCTGATGTCCCCAGAGTGTGTATATGAAGTTTTAGCTCAAAATACCCCACAGATATTTTTATATAGCATGTTAAAGTTGTCACTTTTTGAGGGTGAGCAAAAATGCACTGTTTTTGTGTGTCCCTTTAAATGCAAATGAGCTGCTGCTCCCCGTACAGGGGGCGGAGCTACAACAGCTTGCACTCACACACACACATGCACTGAAAATTTCAGAAACTTTTAGCCTTTTATGTTCAAACTGAGTCAGACAATGATGGAGAGACTCAAGAGGTGACAACATGTAGAAGCAACAGGACATTTCTGAATGGTTAGTTGATGAATTTATGAAGCTGATGTGTAGTTATCTTCTAGTCATTGATTAGCATATTCTGTCTTGATAATCTATAAATCGTGTTCAGGGGGGCGGGGTTTATGTAAATTCTAGGGTTGGTGATGTCACTAACCCGGGAGGAATGTGGTGTAGTCTCTACCAGCCGTTTGTTGTAGTCCTTAAAAAGCGATTTTCCTTTAAAGGAGACATATCATGCTTTTAAATTGTTCCTTTTTACATATAAATCATACATTTGTGGTCTATATAAAACGGAACTGCAATGTTTGGGTCTGAATTCCTCATTATTATAGCTCCACGGGCCCCTTTTTTACCCCTTTTCTGAGGTGCTTCTGAGATCAACTCGTTTTGGTGCGGTCTCTTTAAATAAAATTGAGACACTTCATACCCCGCCCCCTCTCCAGGATGCAGAGGTTCAACTCCACCCCGTTCGGCCATTTTTGTAGTCTGATAGCAGAGATGGGATTATCTTGCGGCACAGAAACTTTTTATTTACACGTTATTAACAAAATGTCAACAACGGAAGACTTGTCCATCCAGCCTTACATGTTCGAGCCAGAGTTGGAGCCGGCGCGAAATGAAAATGAAGACGACGAACCTGCAGAACAACATCTTCATATGGATGTATCGCAATGGTGTGTTACTGTATTTATACATGAAACTTTGGTCTTCCGACCTTTTATCACCGTGTCGATTTATTTTGATTAATATGTGCGAGGGAGAGAGAGCAAGACAGCGTCTTGTTTACACTTTCGCCGGGCTCCGAGAGAGAGTGCGAGCGCGCGCGAGAGACCGGGTCTCTCTCTCTCTCTCTCTGCTCGTTCTTTCAGTTAAACATGCGCCACAAGCGCGGCAGTTCATCTACATTAGACGGTGTAATGAAGCGTGTGGGTTACTACATCCAACAACCGATCATTTTAACTTACCCTCTCGTAACTTCTGCATCCTTTAGCTTGGACTACAAAATTGCAGCGAGAAATAATAATGGCGGATCGCTCGAAGTGTTGGGCTGGAAGTCAATGTCCTTATTTGGCAGTTCCGCTGCAAATACTGTGACGTGATAGTTCACGAAACGTCATAGATAACAGAAAAATCGGAACAGGTTGAAAAATAAGGCCAAAACAGAATATAAAGATATCAACGTAGCACCTGAAGAGAATAATTTCATCTTTTCTGTACTTCTAAACACTCCAAATATACAACAAATTGCATTTAAGGGCTAAAAAAGTGCATTTAGCATGATATGTCCCCTTTAAAAGCAAATATCTCCCTTTGCTTTGAACTTTGAGCGTTGTAACTTTGCAGATGTTGTTTATGCTCAAACAGCAACATTACACACTAACTAAAGTTAGAAAAGTGAAATCATAATCAACCACCCCTTTAAACACAGCCTTACTCTGCTGTATAAGCCGCGCTAGATGACAAAACAGCCACATAAAGTAGATGATCAGATCGCTTTTACAAGATGTACGTCCGTTTTTCAGTTTACAATTTAATTTAGGCCTTAGTGAATAATTACATACCACCACAGTGACACATGGTAACATTTCAGCACAGCACAGAAGACTAATCGTCATGTATGACCGCAGTATAATAGTCTAATCATAATGATGTATAACATCTTCACATACTCTAAATATGCATTAAAGACTTTTTGTAAAAGCTGTCATTCTAGTAACGACATCCAGATAATATCCAAACTGAAACGTGTTGAGCAGCAAAAAGCACTTTGCTTGAGGGCACAGTGGTGATGTCCAGTTTCTGGGTCTCTTCTTCTTGAGCTTGAACCTGAAACATTCATATTAGCAGCCTGGAAAGTTGACCATTAGGCTACGGCCATCATGCTAATATATATAATATGACCTACTATGCAATAGTTCAGAGAATGAGCCGAGTCTACGTAATCTATGACACAGTATTTGACCACTCGTTTTAAGAAACATCCACAGAGCATTTCTAGACTTTCTAAGCACTTAAACAGTGTAAAATAAATAAAAAATGAGCTCAATTGACAAAAGTCACATTTATAGCTTCTTTTAAACGTCTCAAAATACCACCGAATGCAAGAATAAGTATTCAATGCCAAGATCTGGAGCTATTTTAGTCAAGTACGCTTGCGTTACATTAAGACCTGGACAAAGTCACCGTCCCAATGTCATTATAAGTGACGCTTTTCTGCGGCAGTGGTTTGCTTAATGTGCCAAAGCCAACAGATCTGCTCTAATCGTCCTTATTAGCATTCAGTCTGGGAACCTCGAACATGCAAACAACGTGATTTCACGACCGGATTCAGATGTTCCACTCCTTTGTCAGCTGAAACCTCCAAAAAAGAAGTCGCTTTAAAACGACGGGTGTAAAATGGTTTAATGACACTGCTGGAATGATGGGAGCCGCCTTGAAAAAGTGACTGGTTGAATCAGAGTGATAGTGGAAATTGTCCATATAATTAATGGAGATGCCTGAGACAACATCATCTTGCGTGGTCCTTGTGTTTAATTTTTTTGCATTAAATGTCACTGGTGCGGCTTCCGAGAGCCAGATCCCCCAGCGTGGAGAAGAAGTCTTCCATCTCTTTCTCGAGGAGGCGATTGCGGTTTTCCGCGTCCTCACGGGCTCGCTCAGAGTTCCTCAGTTTGATCTCAAGCATTCGTTTTCTTTTTCTCTCCTGCTCCATCTCTTGCTCAAGTCTCTCCATCTGCGCACACAGGGCTGCACTTGAGTCTTCCAGCCTGTAGAGGGCAGAACACAGGCGTGAGTCAATACAACAGTTACTCATGCCAGGGGTTTTCAAACTGGGGTCAGGGGAAACTCAAGGGCTGCAATTTGAGAGAGAGAAAAAAATTACTTTAAAAAGTGTATTTTTTCATAGATCCTAGACTAGTCAAATTATTAGTTTTTTTTTTATCCTACTGACAAGACAAACAACAACACAATTGTATTTTCAAGGTTCGTACATCTAACACCAATAGTGCTTAAAGGATTAGTTCACTTTTAAAAAAACTTTTGCTGATAATTTACTCACCCCCATGTCATCCAAGATGTCCATGTCTTTCTTTCGTCAGTCGAAAAGAAATTAAGGTTTTTGATGAAAACATGCCAGGATTTTCCCCCATATAATGGACTCCAATGGGACCCAAACGGTTCAAGGTCCAGATGACAGTTTCAGTGCAGCTTCAAAGGGCTTTAAACGATACCAGACGATGAATAAGGGTCTTATCTAGCGAAACGATCGGTCATTTCAAAAATAAATAAAAAAGTGTAAGTTTTATAAGCACAAATGCTCGCCTTGCTCTGTTCTGTGATGCGCATTAGTGACGTCACGCAATACGCAATTACGTTGAAAAGGTCACGTTTGACGTGTTTACAAATGTGCGGAAGGAGGACCATATACACATACTCAAATGTATTTGTGTCAGTTTATCGTTTAAAATGCCCATTCCGCATTTTTCATTCTTTTTCAAGCGTGACCTTTTCAACGTAATTGCGTATTGCGTGACGTCACGAACGCGCATCACAGAACAGAGCAAGGCGAGCATTTGCGAGCATTCGAACATTCCCAAAAATCATGGAATGTTTTCATCAAAAACCTTAATTTCTTTTCGACTGAAGAAAGAAAGACATGGACATCTTGGATGACATGGGGGTGAGTAAATTATCAGCAAAAGTTTTTTAAAAAGTGAACTAATCCTTAAGTCAAATATGACCATACATGCATATACACACACACACACACACACATTTGAAAACCGCTGACTGATGCTCAGAACTATTTTATTTTTGTAATAATTATGATAAAATTCTAATTTATTTTCATTAATTAATTCAAATTGAATTTATCGAGTTAGAAAAGTATACAAAGGCCTCAAAGGTAAAGTGTATTTCTGTAATCCTTCACCAAAAATAAGTTAAAAAATACAGATTCTAGCAATACATTATTTTTTAGAGAAACACTATGTGGACAGAATTAATTCCTAAACAATGTTCTTATTATTACCAGAGGATGTCTGTGATTTTTTTAGAGGAACCGCGAATTATATTTATAATAGAATTATTTTCTAAAGTTTGGGTGGAAACAAATACTATCCCTTGGACCCTTGCAAAAGAGTCATATTATTTTGCGGTGCTTGACTTTTTTGTTAATAATTATGCCAAAAAGACGAGATATTTTCATTTGTTTTCCATATTCCTTATGAAAATTAACCATGGTTTTATTATAGTGAAAGTGTAAGCATGGTTTTTGGTGGATTGATTACCATTTGATTAACCACAGTTTTACTTCTACATTTAATCATTTAGCAGACGCTTTTATCCAAAGCGACTTACAAATGAGGAGAGCAATAGCAGCAATTAAACTAACAATAGGACAACCCTACCCAGTTTAGTCTAACACAGTATATGTAATTATTATTATTTTTAAATAGATATAGAGTAGAAGAGAAAAGAAAAGAAAGTGTTAGCATTAATGGATCAAGTGTTGCCTAAAAAGATGCGTCTTCAGCCGTTTCTTGAAAATACTAATACCATGGTTAAACTGGTTAGTGTAGCAAAACCATAGTTAATTTGTTGTTATTGTTAACTACAATAACCATGTTTTTGTTTTGTTTTATTTGTAGTAAAACCACGGTTCATTTCCATAAGGGATGTTTGAGAAACACAAATCTGACCTTCTCTTTTCCCTAATCTAGTCCCATCCCAACAGGGCGTGTATTTTCAAACAATTCGAGCCATCCTCATGGCGTTTAAGAAACGGCAACCTTACTTTTTAATTCTAGATTCGTAAGTCTGTTTCTGCTTCCTCAGCTCTTCTTTCAGCTCGGCCACGACGCTGACCAGAGATGAGGAGGTTTCTTCTGCGTCTTCGTCCACAACTCGGATGACCGGTGCCACGTTCCCACTATCGCTGCAAAACACAACGCTCGCGCGGTTCTCCTCAGTGCTGCCGATGTCCTCGTGTTCGCTGGGCTTCTCTTCCTCCTCGGCTCGTTCCTCCTGAGCGCTCGGCCCGTCGTCGGCCCCTAATGGCTCGCCTCCGGAGTCCGGGACCGAGATCTCACACGATGAGCTGGACCAAGGCGTGCTGTCCATGCTCAACACGCTGCCCAGACTTGAAGAAGATGTGACGTTATCATAGGTAGACAGTCTCTGAGAGGAGCCTGAATCTCGGGAGCGTTCTCCGGAGCGTTCTCCGGATGAGGTGCGTCGGTGTCCCCGGAGCGAGGAAAGCCCGTTCATGAGCCAGTTTCCGCTGGAGCCCGTGGTCACGTCCACCGCAGAGACTTTGGCGGACTGTGGCCGGGGAGAGGAGCCTTTAAAGGTGTACTTCCACCCTGGAAGAGTCTTAGCCTGCTTACTGGGGCTGACGGCCGTCTCTCCCTTTCCCTGAGGCACAGACTTCGAGGTGCAAACGGCATCCACAGATGAGGCACTGCTACTGGTCGGGTCATTCTTGGCTGTGGGTGGGCAGGTTTGGAGATCCTCCTCAGAGATCCAGTCAACCAGGTTGGACTGCTGATGTTGCTGGCTTTGGTCCTTCACCTCCATCTGGTTCTGTGATGTTTCAGAGTCTGTTTCAGTGTACAGGCGATCATGCTTGCTAATCAGTAACGTCATGAGATGCTGAACGAGGGAGGTGCCTGTAAAACACATATGCAAAGGTAATGCTGTATCCATCAGCCTCGTATAAGTCATATACCCTTGATGTACTTCCTACATTGGGATGTACATTTTAGTTAGAGATTTAAAGTGGTGAAAATCCAGGTTTTAATGTTGTTTATATGTCTATGTGGTGTTTTTAATATGCTTTAAGACAAACCATGTGTAAATTCATAAGTCGACAGCATTGCTGAGTATTTTCTGTTTAAAACTGCAGTGAACCAAAGACAGTCTCAAAACACAGTTTTAAATCGCTGGTGTTTCTGACGTCAAAAACTACCTTGAAACCAATCAGATCAACGAGTGGATCTCTGAGCTGCTGTGAGTGAGTGGAGGCGGGGCTCATTTGCATATTCATAGAACTGTGTATACTTAATGAGGCAAGGGTGTAAAGTTACATTTATTTATGCTATTTTAAGGCATGAAGAAATTGTTTTTCAAAGAAAAAACATTTAAATGTGTCATTTTGGTGATCAAAGATGAGTTTTAACGAGATCAAATTACAGATTAAAAAGAGATAAAATTACAAAATTACATTACTACAGGGGGTCGGGACTTTAAAGTAAATGTACAGTATTTCATTAACTTATAAAATGTTAATATACCAACCTATTGAAGTACTAATATCTGTTTTGTACCATTGTAATACACTGACAACCACCAAAAACAGGTGGTGATGAAGATACATGTTGAATCAAAGCTTATCACAAGTATCTTTTCCACAAGCTGAGGTCAACTCTAGTATATAAAATCTGCAGTGTCATTCACACAAATACTAAACACCATCCTGGTAACGCACACGACACTAAAGTAATGCAATAAACATTAATTTAACAAAATTAGACCTTAATGTACATAACTGGTAAGAAAAACTAAGAAGAAACAGTTATTTCAACGAAAATATATCAAATGTTAAGTGTCACGCAGGGAATTATGAGAATGTCAATTTACATTTTTTCACTGTAAATTATACAATGACTTGTTCTTTTTTACTTCCAAAACTGTAAATTTACCCAGTGTTTTACTGTAAAATTACATTAAATATAAGGTTAGCACTATAAAAAAAAGTTTCTGCCTTAAATTTTACAAGTACAATTAGCTTGTTTAAGTCATTTCAACTTAAATTACATTAAACTCACTTAGTGTACAAAAGTTTGTTGAATCTTGTATAACTTTTTATTTTGCTAAAAAGCAATGGAAAAACTTGTCATAACTTATTGATCATCTAATGTTTGACAGTGTATTACAGTTCTTCACCGTAGATAGTAATGAAACTTATTGTTAACCAGTTAACAGATTTTTACTGTACCATTTTTAGTCTTTACTGTTAAAATCACAATCATTCAGAACAGAGCATGAATGAAAAATCATATAAACAACATTTATTATTATACATTTATTATAAATACTACTTTTAATCCAAAAAGAAGCCTCCAAATTTGTAAACAAATAATTAGTATATTTAAATATGCAAATAATATTAATGACTGTATCTAAAATAAACAAAAGGAGCAATAAATAAATACCAATACAATTTTTTTTGTGTGTGTGTGTGAGCTATTTCTGGATATATATTTATATATTATGTTTATAAGTGGTACATGCTCAAATATTTAGTGGTGCATATTATAATTGCATTTATATCACAAATATACGCTACATTTTAGGCATAGCTGGTGCAACCATCCAACAGGTGTCCGGTTTTAAAGTGTGTCTTGTTTAACAAACTAATTGGTTTGAAATTCGACAAGAGCTTACCTTCCATTATAGCTACTGGATCCTCCATTTTAGGACGAAGGATATTTGGTCCAAACACGGTGGCCAAGTTCTGCACACCCATTTTGTTTTCATTTGAGTGAGACTGCACCTCATCCAGAAATCTATAAAAAATGGAGTTCACTTTGAGCACTGAACCATGAAAAGGACTAACAAGAATGTGTCTAAAATGATTATGTTGGACCTACTTGCATATATATTTCAGAAGGTTGTAATTGGCAGCTGGAAGCGTCATCACTAGCTTCCCTAATTCTTGTATTCCCTGTGGAAACATAAAATCACTGAAGCGACCACAGCATTCTATGGTTTGAAATCAAGTGAAAATATGATGTTTTTCCGCATTTCACGAAAATTAGGCTTTTTTTATGCCAAGTGTTTTAACTTTGATAATACAGTACCAGTCAAAAGTTTGGAAACATTACTATTTTTAATGTTTTTGAAAGAAGTCTCTTATGCTCATCAAGACATACAAAAAAAAAAAAAAAAAAAAAAAAACAGTAATATTATGAAATATTATTACAATTTAAAATAATAGTTCTCTTTTTTAACATACTTTAAAATGTAATTTATTTTTGTGATGCAAAGCTGAATTTTCATCAGCAAGTACTCCAGTCTTTGGTGTCTTATGATCCTTCAGAAATCATTCTATGATGATTTGATACTCAGTTATTATCAATGATGGAAACAGTTGTGCTGTTTAATATATTTTTTTGGAATACTTTTTTCAGGATTCATTGATGAGTAAAACGTTAACAGCATTTATTCATAAAAACAGCATTTATTCAAAATAAAAACATTTCTAACAATATAAATCGTTACCATCACCTTTTATCAATTTAACGCATCCTTGTTGAATTAAAGTACTAATTTCTTTAAAAAAAAATAGTTATTGTTCCCAAACTTTTGAACGGTAGTGTATATTGTTACAAAAGATTTCTATTCTAAATAAATACAGCTCTTTTTAACTTTTTATTCATCAAATAATCCTGAAAAAAGTATCTCAGGTTATAAAAAAAATAATATAGCTGCGAGCAGCGATTACGGGCCCAAGCCGGTGGCACCGCAACCCCGGTGCCTTTAGTTACCTAAAGGCACCGGGGTGGCAGTACCGCCGGCTTTGGCCCTTCATTGCTGCTTGCAGCTATATTTATATATATATATATAAAAGACCAAAAATATTGCTTGACTTACCTTATTCTGATTTTATGATACACTCAAAATATTCCACAACAAATCCTTTAAATTTAATGTAAAAATAAAAATGAAAGAAAGCAGTGTTGGGCTCACGTAACCCTCTCATTAGAATCAAAATGTTTCAACATTTGCGATGTATGTGGATGCTAAACTATTCTTTATTATAGGCTTTGTTCTTCACTCGTGTTCCAATATCGACGGAAAAAATCATCCTCTTCACATGCGCAAAAATGTGCTTGGAAAATTCATAGTGGAGCGGTGCTTACCGTGAATGTACGAATTGTACAACTGACTATTTAGAGCAGTGTAATCTTTATATGTTAGGTTGACCATTTTATTATTATATTTTATTAAGTCTATAATGAACAGGCTGCAATGTCAAGATTGCAATGCTGGAGTGTGTGTGTGTGTGTGTGTGTGTGTGTGTGTGTGTTCATGTTTTTCTGTCCCGGTGGGGACTTTAACCTGAATGCACACAGACTCATGGGGACTCGTGTCACAGTGGGGACCTAAATAGAGGTCCCCATGGGTAAACAAGCTTCATACAGAATGAGTTTTTTTGGAAATGTATAAATGCAGAAAGTTTTCTGTGATGGGTAGGTTTAGAGGTAGGGTTAGTGTAAGGAGATAAAATATACAGTTTGTACAGTATAAAAATCATTAAATCTATGGAGAGTCCCCACAAAGATAGTAAACCGTGTGTGTGTGGGTGGGTGTGTGTGTGTGGCGTTGGTGCGATTGAACAGTGGACACATAAAAACATACTCCGTCATTATACAGGACGACATTCAAACTGCAAAGTGTTAACTTGTATTTGTGTACAGTCGCAATAAAACACAACATTCTGCTTTTGTAAAATAATTTCAAGCAATCCACCCCCCGAAAGGCGCTAATTTTAAAATGAAACTAAAATGCTTATGGCTGCACGGGCATTCATAACGGTGCGCATCCACGGCGAGGAACGAGCAGAACAGAGTGAACGTTTTTCAGTTAATTCCTACTTCCATAGGAATTCATTTGAAACGCTCGCTCAACCACTATCAATGTCAGTGCGGACGAACATATTTTACTTTCGTTTTTAAGTTGGCGATTCAAAAGCCCCCAGTGGTGTCACACGTCGATTAACCGGTGGTAAAATATTCTCACCGTCACATACCTAGTATATTTTTATGTAGATACAATAAGCCTTCCTGATTTTGAACACAAGAGGGCAGTATAGCCCTATGTATGACTTGACTTTTATGGGACTAAATAGTACAATTACTATTTTTAAACTTGAAAAAAAAAAAGAATAAAATGGGTTTAGTTGTGATATTTTTATACTTTTATATAGAAATAAATGGTGTTTAATTACATTTTTAGAAGATGAGGCTTTAAGGGTTACTTTACTTTAGTCCCTCACTATAGCAAAACCGTTTGAGATGTTTAATATCCGTTCACAATTTAGCATCTTTAATGTATCTTTATCATTTTGAAAAAGTTTTGTGTAAATAAAATAAACCAGTTAGGAAGAGTAGCTAAAAACTCAATGTCTGAAATATCCAAAAAATCCACATTCAAACCAAAATATCTGACTTCCTTTTGCTCTGAGCTAATAACTGTAAATTAGAAAGTTGTCTGACTCGATGAGCCCAATATATATACTGATTTTTGGAACTGTTGGTAAAACTAACCCCCCCACTTTTGTCAAAAGCATGTTGAAAGTGACACACTTCCTGCTGCCAGTTGGTGGCGCTATAACTTTGGCTCACAATAGTTACATCCATCTGATCGGCCTCTTACCACGAACACACTGGTGAAGTTTCATGAAGATCAGTTAATGTATGCAGAAGTTATACCACTTCGTGTTTCTCTTTTCTCGCCATAATTTCGTTTCCTCGCCACGGCCAAACCGTTCGAGATATCAAAAATCCGTCCGCAATTTAGAATCCTCAATGTCTTGACTTCATGCAAACCGAGTTTGGTGGGGATTGGATGAATTCTCTAGGAGGAGTACTTCGCATTCCACAGCAAGCGTTTTCCAAACAACCCATAATAGCCGACTTCCTGTTGGGCTGGCGTAAAACTTGACCGGGGAAAGTTGTTCGGCCCGATGAGATCTATATGTGTACCGAGTTTCATATTAATTCATGCAAGCGTGTTTGATCTATGGACCAAGTTTTGGGACCCCTTTCAAGGGGGCGCTGTTGAGCCCCCCTGCCACGCCCGGGTACCAGCTTCAGCCCGTCCCTGATGGCAGGGGGTTCTGACTTGTGTGCAAAGTTTCAAGAGTTTTTGAGCATGTTAAGGACCCCAAAATCCCCTGAAACCTTGATTAACAATATAAAAGCAATAGTCAAATCCCCCCTCCCCTCACACACACAGAGACACAGAGAGAGGGAGAGAAAATTCTTCAGAAAATCCACATTCAAACCAAAATATCTCTCTTCCTGTTGGTCGGAGATAGATCATGTAAATTAGAAAGTTGTCCGTCTTGATGAGAACAATACACATACCAAGTTTTGTTGCTGTTGATAAAACTAACCCCCCCACTTATGACTAAAGGTGGCGCTACTGAGCCCCTCACCACGCCCGTTTCTGAAACTTTGCACATGTCTACTGGATAATAAATGTGATGTGTCTGTCGAGTTTCATGCAATTTCAAGTATGTTAAGAGTCTCAAAAGCATAAAAAAAGAATATTAAAGTTTGATGCGTTGCCACGGCAACAGTATCTAAGATATCAATAATCCTTTCACAGGTTTACATCTGCCGTGTGTCTACATTGTACACATAAAGTTTGAAGCAAATCTGGTAAAAATAAGACAGTGATTTCAAAGCATTTTAATAGTGATGTACTTCCTGCTGCCTGTTGGTGGCGCTATAACTTTGACTCACAATAGTCACATCCATCTGATCGGCCTCTTACCACGAACACACTGCTGAAGTTTCATCAAGATCAGTTAATGTGTGCAGAAGTTATAACACTTCGTGTTTCTCTTTTCTCGCCATAAATTCGTTTCCTTGCCACGGCCAAACCGTTTGAGATATCAAAAATCCGTCTGCAATTTAGCATCCTCAATGTCTTGACTTCATGCACACCGAGTTTGGTGGCGATTTAATTAATTCTCTAGGAGAAGTGTTTCAAATTCCACAGCAAGCGTTCTCCAAACAACCCATAATTGCCGACTTCCTGTTGGGCTGGCGTAAAATTTAGAGCACGAAAGTTGTTCGGCCCGATGAGATCTATATGTGTACCGAGTTTCATATCATTACATGCAAGTGTGTTTGATTTATGGACAAGTGTTCGGATCCCGTTCCAGGGGGCGCTGTTGAGCCCCCCTGCCACGCCCGGGTACCAGCTTCAGCCCGGCCCTGATGGCCGCAGGTTCTGACCTGTGTGCAAAGTTTCAAGAGTTTTCGAGCACGTTAAAGGCCCCAAAAGCCCCTGAAACATTGAAAAACAGGAATTTTAAAGAAATCTCACTCAAAAGACAAATCCCCCCACCCCTCACACACACAGAGACGTAGAGGCAGAGAGAGAGAGGGAGAGAATTCTCCAAAAAATCACATTCAAACCAAAATATCTCTCTTCCTGTTGGTCACAGCTTATGACTATAAATTAGAAAGTTGTCCGGCTTGATGAGAACAATACACATAACGATTTTTGTGACTCTACTTAAAACTAAGCCCCCATTTTTGACTAAAGGTGGCGCTACTGAGCCCCTCACCACGCCCGTTTCTGAAACTTTGCACATGTCTACTGGATAATAAATGTGATGTGTCTGTCGAATTTCATCGAATTTCAAGTATGTTAGGAGTCTCAAAAGCATCTGAAAAGAATATTAAAGTTTGATGCGTTGCCACAGCAACAGTATCTAAGATATCAATAATCCTTTCACAGGTCTACATCTGCCGTGTGTCTACATTGTACACATAAAGTTTGAAGCAAATCGGGTAAAAATAAGACAGTGATTTCAAAGCATTTTGAAGGTGATGTACTTCCTGCTGCCTGTTGGTGGCGCTATAACTTTGACTCACAATAGTCACATCCATGTGATCGGCCTCTTACAACGAACACACTGCTGAAGTTTCATCAAGATCAGTTAATGTATGCAGAAGTTATAACACACTTCCTGTTTCATTTTTTCGCCATAAATTTGTTTCCTCGCCACAGCCAAACCGTTTGAGATATCAAAAATCCCCTGGCAATTTTTCATCCTCAATGTCTTGACTTCATGCACACCGAGTTTGGTTGTGATTGGACAAATATTCTAGGAGGAGTATTTCAAATTCCAGAGCATACGTTTTTCAAACAACCCATAATAGTCGACTTCCTGTTGGGCTGACGTAAAACTTAGAGCACGAAAGTTGTTCGGCCCGATAAGATCTATATGTGTACCGAGTTTCATATTATTACATGCAAGCGTGTTTGATTTATGGACCAAGTTTTCGGACCCCGTTCCAGGGGGCGCTGTCGAGCCTCCCTGCCACTCCCGGGTACCAGCTTCAGCCCGGCCCTGATGGCCGCGGGTTCTGACCTGTGTGCAAAGTTTCAAGAGTTTTCGAGCATGTTAAGGGTCTCAAAAGTGCCCGAGAAGTAGAAAAAAATAATAATAATAATAATAACAAATAATCCTACCGAAAACAATAGGGCCTTCGCCCTTTCAGGGCTTGGGCCCTAATTAAGCAGCACAACTGTTTCCAACATTGATCATAAATCATCATATTAGAATGATTTCTGAAGGATCATAAGACACCAAAGACTGGAGTACTTGCTGATGAAAATTCAGCTTTGCATCACAAAAATAAATTACATTTTAAAGTATATTAAAAAAGAGTGTTTTTTAACTGCAGTCTTGATGAGCATAAGAGACTTCTTTCAAAAACATTAAATAGTAATGTTTCCAAACTTTTGACTGGTACTGTATGTATAATGTAATTAAATTTTGACTTCCGCTTCATGCATCTTCTGAATCTGTGCATCACATCATGTCAGCTGGGAAATATGTGGGAGGAACATTGGCTAGCAAACCGCATACTGACTGTAACAGCTTTCTGTTTTATGAGCACACAAACATACTTTTTGACAAAACTGCAGAAATAATTGGCACCAATACCAGCAAACAGCTCAATACAAAACAAATTATATAAGCAACTACAGGTCAGAGCAGCCATTATGCATTCATATGGTAAGTTTGTTCCCAACATAGCAATTTTTGTTGGTACTGTTAACATTTTCTTAATATTATATATTTGGTTCAAGGGGTTAGTTTGACAAAGTTTGCAACCCTTAACAATATTTTATAAAAATAAAAATAAAATTCTCCATCAGCAACAATCACAAAAACAACTGTGTTTAAACTAAACACTTCTTTCCACTAACAATTTGTGGAAAATGTACTCTAGTTAAAAGCCCTATTTGGACTGGATTAGTTTAACATGGAGAGGTGGGGTAAAGTAATAATTACCAGAGCTTCTCTGTGATTTTAGTCCCGTCCGAATGTGCATCTCAGTGATCATTACGAACAATGTCAGTAAAGATTACGGCGACTTTTACCTTCTGGAAAAAGGTCTGGAAAAATGGCCTCAGGTAATACTAATCCTGTGCGAATAGACCCGCTGTAAATATGTACGTAAATATTTTGTCATTTCGTGTTTAAAAGTAGTTTTCCGCAGTTTTTCAAGTATGGAGATGCTTGAAAAAGCATCAGTTGCGTTCTAGACGCTGGGACGAGTCTGTGGCAAAACTCAAGTGTTTTACAAACACCATTCAGATCAGAAAGAAGATCGACAGCACTTGTTAGAGGCACGAAACATCTTTTAGCGTTAGGTAAGTGCCTATTACCAACACAATCCAATCTGAAGTTAATTAATACATCGTTCGACCGGACATAACTGTTTTATATATATATATAAATATATTGTGCACGTGATATCAGGATGCAACGTAATGCACACATGACGACAGGAGAGTGACAGCGATGCGCAAATCGACTTAACGTTACCCCTCTCACTTCTGCTAGTTTACTGAGATATCTTATCCCGTGCAAATTGGCCATTAATATTACAGACATCCTGTGGTAAAATTACATTACTCCATCTACCCTTGTAAAGTTAATCCCGTCCGAATAGGGCTTTTAAAGGCACACTTGGATCATGTAGGTGTTTTCAAATACATCTAAATGTTGTTCCTTTAAGTTTACTTCTCTACATTTCATACATATTGTTCATTCACTAACCTCTTCCTCATCTTTGGCCAGGAGCTGAGCACAAGTGAGGAAATCCTCATACTTGCAGAAGGGAACGACTGGCTCGGGCAGCTCCCTGAGATACAGCTTCAGCAGGGAAGCCACAGTGTGGACATCAGTGTTACTATAGAGGACAATTATAGGGTTAGTACCGACAGTTGGAGAGGGTTAAGTGGTTCCATGTCTTTGCTTGGTGTAGCTGGTGGTACCTGTCAAACTGAGGTTTATCTCCACAGTCAAAGGCCTCCTGAAGGTCCTTGACGAGGTTGGCTTGTCCTGGCATCCGGAACAGTCCTTCTTCATCAAGCCCCTGTTCCCTAATGAAATCCACACACTGCTCAACCAAGAGAGGGGCGAGACGAGGGCCAAACTTCCTTTCATACTGTACGGTGTCCTCCAAACGCTGCCCAAATATGCCTGTAGAGATGAATCAAACGACAGATTCTTATACTGTACATGAGCAGTCAATACAGACCATGGCATTTACTCTACTCTAGGTTCTTTAGATTAGTAAAATGTTCTTCACACTAAAAAAAAAAATGTAAGAACGGTTCACTGAAAGGTTCTTTGGAGAAACAAATGTTTCTTCAATGCACAATCCTTTTCCATTGCACAAAAGTTTTGGAAAAAGTTTTTATTTTTATTTGTATATACTACTGTTTTCACTGAAAGGTTCTTTGGTACGGAGCTCCTAAAGGGACATGGTAAAGAAAAAATGTATAAAATGGGAGGAAAAATTATTTGGCAATGCTTTTGCGTTCCCCAAAAAAACTTTGTGTTCGCTCGCAAAACTTTTGAGTAAAAGCAAAGTTTTCTGGG
Organism: Scardinius erythrophthalmus; assembly: GCF_964197995.2. Lineage (NCBI taxonomy): Eukaryota > Metazoa > Chordata > Actinopteri > Cypriniformes > Leuciscidae > Scardinius > Scardinius erythrophthalmus. The sequence goes on from NC_138238.1 coordinate 37,409,835, forward strand.
GGGAACGAGAGAACGCAAAAACATTGCCAAATAATTTTTCCTCCCATCTTATATATTTTCTTTTTCACCAATCACCATGTCCGTACTTTGGGGAACCCAACATAACTAGCCTATTCTATGGTATCACTGCACAAAACCTTTAGAAAACTTTATTTTTAAGCATGTAATGTAAGGTAATCATAATTGTACATATCAGAAAAAAACATTTACCTATTGGCCAGGATGGATTTTTCAATAGCAGACTCCGATATTGACAACTAAAGAGCTAATTGACATAGGCTACACTATATGTTAGTGTAGCATAATAGGCAAGCTAAATGCAACCATATTTTCACAAAATATTTGCTTGAAATCCACTACAAATATGTATTATATATTTTATTATATATTTAATTATAGTACCAAAACATTACAGTACTTGTACATGCAGTCAGACAGGTAGTAAAAATCAGTCTGTGGTTAACTTACTGATCACGTGACTTTGTTCGTGCCGTTTCACTCTTACACCTGCAGTTTTTTGACTGACAGCTTTACTCCAAACGACAGGACAGCAGCGAGAAGATTCGCAATTACAGTGGCCATCGAAGTATTTCGAAGAACGCGAAGTACAAAGAAACACTCGTTTTTCAGGTAACGTTATATATTCTCTTTCCATCGATGTCCTGTCAGCGCATCCTGTGCATCCGGGTTCTCTGAGGGACCGTTAATCCTCTTGTCTTGTTTGAACCAGAAAGATGCGCGAACTATTGATGCGTTTCAACCGCACCAACGACAAGAAGACCACACAGAAAGAATGTTTTGATGTGGATAGGCTATAGTTCTTAAATTTGTCTTAAATCCAAGCTAAATAAAAAATCACGGTCTTTAAAAAGTCAGTTAATCTTGGCGTCAGTTTGGTTGACGCGAGACACTTAGAAACGTTCCCGCCTGTTTCGAGACCACGGTAAGAAAATTACTCTTTCGTGTTATTGTATGTCAAAAGATAACATCAACATATTGTACAAGCTTTTTCTGTTCAAGTTGCTGGAGACACGTTGCCACATTGTCTCTAACTGAGAGCAGATATCTTGGACTTGCTTACATTAGGTTACTTTGAACTTTCTATTAATAGCAGGGCCTTTGTAATTGAATCTCTGGATAGTGAGGGATCCTACTCTGCTCAGGGATATTTTTGTGAGCATGTCCTGGTCATAGCCTATCATGTGAACATACAAGAAATATCCAATGGCATAGATATGTATTCACTTGTTTTCCAACTAGCTATAAAGTAACGTTATATGTTATTTAGTGTGTGGCTTATATTGGTAGCTGTGGTTGTGGTCCACCTGGTATTTACCTCCTCCAAATGGAGCCCATATGACCCGTCTGATGGCCTTCACCCAGTCGTCCATGTCACTCTGGGAGTTGGCCATGAGCAGAAAAGACTCATGGCTCATCGCAGCCTTGTCTTTCTCACCAGCTGAGACAGAAATCAAGAGAGGCAATCTGTGAGATGATGGGATTACCTGTTTTACCTCCTTTACAGGTAAAATTTTAGGGTCCATTTGAAACATCCAAACATCCAAAATCGAGTCCATTGGAGACATCCAATGGAATTCTTATAGGCACGCAGAATAAACACCACAGACACAGTGTAAGAGTAAAACTATATGCAAAATAAGATACACCAGTGTTTTGCCAGTGTAGAAGTTTATTCTATGTATCATCTTTTTACTACTCTAATTAATTTTATAACTATCATTTATCTCTTTTAATTCCTTTTATAACTGTTTTAATTCCCCTTGCTTTTATTTTTTGCTTATTTTCTATGCAAAGCACTTTGAATTGCCATAGTGTGATATTTTAATTGCTTTCTATGTAAAGCATTTTGAATAACTTTTAATTGTCCTTGCTTTTATTTTGTGATTATTTTTATTCCTTTCTAAAAGCACTTTGAATTGCCATAGTGTATGAAATGTGCTATATAAATAAACTTGCCTTACCTTGTTTTTCACCTCTACATCACTGTTTATTACTCAAAGATTCATATCTCCCTACATATGTCTTGCTTGAGTAGATTCTAGCAAATTTATTAATTAGTGTTCATGTAAAATAAATTCAGCATAAGACATTTTTATTTACTGCAAAACTAAATAGTCTTTAACATGGCTGTTATAGCTTGCAACCAAGATTATTTGCCCAAGAAAAAATAGAAATGTGAATTTCTATGAGCAACATTCATTAGATAGTGCTGAAATTATGGAAGTGTTTTAGGCGCTGTAAGTGGTTATGATTTTATTTTCTCCATTTTCAGTCACTTTTTTGCAAGTTTTTTTTTTTATTTTTATAGGGTAATACATTTTATGTATCTCTAATTAGTAAATGTAATGTAGCAATAATATATATTTCAGTAAAACTTTTAAGGCTTTAGCATCAAACTGTGGTTCAATCCATCTGGCCATCATTGGCATGAGCAGTTGAACACTTCATAAATCATAATAACTTAAAGCAGACCTAGAAAGAAAGAGCCAAAGCAATACAGATGCTTTGCAACAGTAAAGGATAAAAAGTAGAACAACCTCCATAATGACATCAGTTTATAGCTTAACAATGATAAAGCTAAAATTATTTTTCTGTTCAGCCAGACAAAACGACTGAAGTAATAACTCAAGAGACGATAAGTGTTCACAGCAGACTCGACTGAACTGCTAAACAAAGTACTGATGCAATTAAGATAAATAAGACAATCAGACCCAGCGAGACCTCTGAGGCTAACGCTCTCACACAGAGTGGAAGGAATAATGAGAAGCCCTCATTTCTCACCATGGTGTGGCATTTTGTTTCGCATTCATGTCTCTTTAGGAAGTGTCAGAATGACTGCTGATATTCTGGGAGGGAAAAGAAAAACAGGCTTGTGGCGAAAGTATGCAACAGGTATCTGATTAAGTGAATCCTGGGGAATTTATTTAAGTTGGGTCCATCCTCAACCATTGCACTTTGGTGACTATCACCATTTTTTATTATTTTTATTATTGGTATCTGATTGATAATGGAAGGGTTTATTTTTCCTAATTCAAACAGTAAACATTTTCTATACACACTTGTCATACTGATATAGGCTATTCACGTGATTCATTAAAATACGTGTTTTGTTTGGGGTGGTTAGGCTATATGATCTGAAGAGAACTTACTATCTTCTTTTCATCTTACCTCGTATGATGCCTAATAACAGTGTTTATAAGCGCTGCTCTTCTTTGTGTACAGGGGTAACCACTGTATTTTTTTTTCCATAAGCACCACCTATTGTCAGAGTGAATGTGCATTTTCATTCAGCCTGTCTGCCAATTTTGTTCAGACCATTTATGTATTGTACATAATCATTTATTAGATTGAAAATGTGAGGTTTATCATTTTACAAAACTTTTTGTTTTTCTCAAAACTTCTCTTATTTGAACTACAAAGTTGTTTAAATCATATTTTTTACAGTCAGTTTTTACAGTTTAGGATGTTACCATATACATTGGTGTTGGTTTAAATGTTCATTGCAACCTAAAGAACATGTAGTTCAGTTATAATATCAGAATTTTCTTATTATAACTGCTGATTAGAAGAAACTTGTCACCTTTTTTGCTGTCTGGAGTTGCAGTTATGTGAATATTTAGATACAAAATGGACTAAAAAGGTAGGCCTATTTATCTTCTAATCATGTAAAACGGTTCCGATGACTGATTTTATTTCAGTATTTTTTTATGTATCGTAAACACTTGAAAATGGAATTCACAAGGGGTTTAGATTTACAATTTCGGACAGCATTTTTATTATCGGCCATATTAAAAATACCCCCAAATTTTTATATATATATATATATATATATATATATATATGTATGTATGTATGTATGTATGTATATTATGGCATCCCTACTGCAACTGTTCAGTAAGAAAATAACACATAATCAGAGCCAGCATGTCTAGCTCTTTGTATATGTTTGTATTGACCCATACTCTAACAATGCTATAACAGTATTATAAAGAAAATGGTAGAAAATCGTCGTCACTTCGATCTCTAAGTGCACGAATAAATGCATTACCTTGGGGTAGTGGTGGTTTGAGCCTCCGTGGCTTACAGCAGCCCTGTCCCATGATGCACTTGAGGGATTGAGCTTGTATAGAAGACTAATGTTGTGCCATGTCTCTTACTCCAACAGACTGGCATTGAGCCCCAACACGGCACATGCAGTTCTCACACCACACTGAATTCATGCTGAAGAAGTGTTTGCTTCAAACCATCAAATCTTCAATAAAACACATCTCAAACATGTCCCAGAGTTGATATAAAAAAACTGGAACACGCTAGTCCATACAGTACGCCCTTAAAACACAACAGCCAGTGAGTAGAAAGTACTTTCGTCGTCTCAGTTCAGCTCAAGCAGCAGCACTTCACTTCTGTTTCTCTCATTCCCACTGACTTCTCACGGTAGACTGACAGAAGGAGACGGCCTGCTCTGTTAGTCCTTTCTAAACACCTCACTGCACTTACGCAAACACACAGCACACCAGATGCATCAGTCTCAGAGGACCTGATACTTGGGGAAATCCTCACGAGCAGATAACTAACTAAATATCAAAACTTTGTTGAGGCAAGAGGAAGCAAGCATGGGTTAGAAGACCAGACTATGCTTTTGCATTCTGAATGCCACGCAAACACAGAAGCATGCAAAATAATTCCAGGCTTTTCCCATTGGTTTAGATCCCATTTTTTGTAGCACTTGTCATTTATCTCCCTGCAATGAATGGTGCAATTGTTGGATGTTTGTTGGATGTTTAAAAAACCCAAAACATGAGATTGCTTCAGTATTTCAGCGCAGTATGATAAAGATGTTTCCAAATCTTAGTTTTTTTAGCTGTAAATCACGTCTTTCCATTTCTACATTGTTTTCGGATCTTCAGTCACAACACAATCATTTCTATTTGTCACGATATTGTTCATTTTGCATGGAAAAGGGACTTTGTCAATAAGTTTGTTTGACTCAAAAGATCTGAATGAAGCATGCTGGTCATGTGGTCAAGAGCTCTTCTCTCGGGAGGAGATGGTGTGTTGACTGATCTGGCATGAGAAAGTGGTGTCGGGGGCTGGGTAACTGCTGTGTGTTTGGCTATTTTATTTATTTTATTTGGTGCATTACTTTAGCTAACGCAGAATTCAGTTATCTAAATGTTTATGATGCACTTTAGGGGTGAACTTTAATCATTAATTCTTAAATGATTATGGATGATTCTACAAAGATTCATAATCATACTTTAAATAAATAATAATTATTAGTATTATTGAAAAGCAGTAACACTTAAAACCTAAAACCTTTTTAGGTTACACTTTATTCAATGTCTACAGTGGACCATTATACTAGCTATAAGTACTGCAGCTACATGTCAACTAGCAGTCATTATTACAGTCACTATTAGTAAACTGTTAGGGATTAGGTTAGTAGAATACATTGATCTGTACTTCCAAAGTAACATAGTCAGTATTAAAATGTCTGTTGATGGACCATGATTAAAATAGTGTTAGCAGATATTAAGCAGACAGATTAATACTGTATTTCGAGTTAGTTGACATGTAGTTGCAAAGGTACTTGTAGTTAATAGAATGTCTAAAGTGGACCATTAAAAACCTTTATGTATAATGGATTATAAATACACTCATAATGTACACTGTAATGCATATATTTTCAAAAATATTTGTAACCAAAGTTAAAATGCATTATAATATTTGCAGATTCCTTGTCACATCTGAAACTGGTTGTTTGTCGTGTTGTAACGCATTATGCCTATACTTTCTAAAGATGTAGCATTTAATAGATCAAGGCAAGGCATAATTAATGTATTAAAATCATATCATATCATGTACAGAATCATATCATATTATTTAGTTTATGTGACTAAATATTCCCAACCCTAATGCACATTGCTCTTGATAAAAATACACCATAATACATGTTAACGAACAAGAGTTAAATTATTTTTAACCAGTTCTGCACAGTTAGATTTGTATTTTATTATTATTTTTTGGTCATATTGCTGTCTCTGACTTGAACAACCCAGGGCTGCATTTTCAGGGATATAAGAAATTCAATATTTCCCTTTTTAATATGATTATCATGTGCAAGAGAGAGAGAGAGAGAGAGAAAGGGGGATACACATCAGGCATGATCTTAAGGATTTAGAGAGAATTTATATCTTGTAAACACTGGAGGTTTGCTGCAGTTAACTGAGTGATAGGCATGTAGTTTACAGCACAGCTGTAATTAATTATTCTGTTTTCTTTGCTATATTGTTTAAAAAAAACTGCATGTCCCAACTGCATGTTTTCAAGAGCTCTGATGGGTGTCACACTGATGTGTTGTTTACTTGTCATAAATAAAACAAACAGACATTCAGCATCAGTAAATCAGGCTGACCCCAAATGACCCCTCTGCAATCAGAATATTCTGGATTCCCGTTTGATTTCCTGTCACTCAGAAACCATATAGACTGTGACATGCTGGTTTCGGTATAGGACAGCGATGATTTGAAGAGCTTCTCACCTGGCATAATCTCAAAAAGGTGTCGGCCGGGTTCTTCTGGGTTGGCTGTCAGCTCATTCACTTGGCTGCCCTTCAGTGAGATGCAGCCCTGCACAGAGACATACAAATGCATCACTTAACCTACATTGACTTAAAAATCAGTCAAACGTAATTACCATGCGCTCTTGAATGTAATTCTTTAATAAGCATCAAGTATTCATCTGGAAATGTGTAACCAGGGTACACATTTTCTGAGTGCCTCCTTCAATTAGATGAACTATAAACTGAATGAATTCCAGAGATTATTCACCAGGGCAACTAATTGCATGTAGATTTGGGGTCAGAATCTCCCCGGTGCTTTTAGCTATAGGCAGCTAAATCTATTTGGCAATATTCATGACATTTTCCTTTTATTGGACGCTATAATAAGCCCCTTTCACACAGCGCGTTGATCCCGGGAAATTGCCGTAAAATTGCTATAGTGCCTTCTGTGTGATTGCAGGATTGATGCCGGGATGGGGACCTAGTAACATTGCCGGGATCAGTCCCGTAATGCACCCTGTGTGAACAAAAGCCAGGACCAATGCCGTAAGGGGTATTTTGCTGCTCTTAGAAAAAAGTTTGTGTTCGTCATCAACAAAGAAAGAACGAAAAAATGTGTGCAAACTAGAAAGAACCCGAGACCAGGAGCTCCTTACTATCCGCGCTGAAGCTGAGAGCGTTCGTCAGCTTTGTGGAATGGTACGCGATGTTGTACGCGATATTGTACGAACGAATCCGGAAAAAAATGCTGGAGCGTGGTTTCTCTAGATCGAGAGTGCAGATCATTAGTAAACTTAAGGCCATGTCCACACTAATACGTTTTCGTTTGAAAACGTATATTTTTCTCTCCGGTTTGGCCTTCCGTCCACACTGAGACGGCGTTTTAAGTCAACGAAAACGTAGCTTTTGGAAAACGCTCTCCAAAGCGGATAATTTTGAAAAGGCCGTCATCGCGCCGTAGTGTGGACCAAGATGGTGAATGACATTGTACAGCAGTTGTTTTGGATGCTCTCCGTTTTGACAGCCTTGTTAAAGATTAATGTTTAATCTTAACATTAATCATAACAGTTTGTACATACTGCAGATTGCGTTTCTACAAAGGAGACGGAATGTTTACTAGCAGTTGTTGTTTAGAGGCGGAACTTGAAGACAGTTGCTTTTCAGAGCCGGAAAGTAAATAAACGCCTAGCGGAAATGACGCAGGTCAAAGCATCTTAGGATTTACTCCTGCGGAGCACGGGGATGTAAGCGTTTTCAGACGTTTCAGTGTGGATGCGCAACTTTTGGAAAACGATTGAAAATGATCGTATGGATGCGGAGCATTTTTAGACGAAAACTCAGTTTTCAAATTTATCTGGATTAGTGTAGATGTAGCCTAAGACGCTGCGTAAAAAAAATCCACCAAGTGCACGACTACAATGGAAAGAGCGGTAGCGGAAGATTAGACTGGCCTTTCTACAACACATCCTGACGTCACGTGTCTTTACGGGATTTTTACGGGATGTGTGTGAACACACTCACTGATTCCGGAAAATCACTGGCAGTGTGAATGAACCAAAATCAAACGATCCGGGGACAAATCCCGGGGCACATTATCCGTGTATTTTCCGGAATCTCTGTGTAAAAGGGGTTTAAGATGTTTTGACTGTGGCGAATTAAAACAATTCTTTTAAGGAATTAAAATTTTTAAGTTTTGTCTTGAGAACATTCTTGAGAAATGTTTGAGAATGCAAAATGTACTTTGTGAACCATAAAAAACAGATCATGATGCGTGGAATGAACTCCTTTTATCTCAGTGTGTGATTTGCTATGAGATTTTCCTACACAGCCCTTCCACTTTGAATCCCATTGATTAAAGGCAGGAAAAGTGGGTGGGATTGACATTTTCACACACATCCTGGCCAGCACAGCATGGGCTCAGATTAATGGTGCTTGGATGAGTATTGACAGTCTCCTGTGAGGGTTAGTTGCTCATCACACACCTCAGTCTGACTGACGAGGCTGGACGGTATTGATTGCTTAAAATAAATGGTCATAAACCTGTTAAAAAAGCAATGTGCAAGCTTGTATTGTGGTGGCAATGTAAAACAACAGGACATAAATGAAAGAGCTCACACTTCTGTTTGTCACATGCTTTAACATATAGTGCAGTCTAGGGCTTGCATAGACTAGTCGAGTAGTCGATAGATCGACTACTTCAACCACTAGTCGACGCTGTCGGAAACAATCGACTACTCGAGCGTCCATTAACCATAAATGACTTAAAAATGGCGAACGTCACCAACAGACACCACACGTCATATGTGTGGAAGTATTTCATCAAGGATGACAAAAATATTGTAATTGGCCAACTCTGCAAGAGGCCGTTCACATATTGCGTCTAAAAACGTGTGGAAAGAGCGCGCGGCCGTGCCCTACAAGCGCTTGCGCTCCTGTGGCGTCTGTCGTCGCTATGCAACCAAACTGCGCTCTCCATGATGACGACGAAGTAGTTATCATTCCGCAAAGGATTCATTTATTTCTAGCCCTTGCATTAGCTTTACTACTAGAAATATTTCAGGAGATGAGAAGGAAAAACCCGCCTGGAAAAACTAGTGCACCATGTTGCTTTCATTATGAGCGCGCTTGCCGCGGCCGCGCGCCTACATTTGAAATAACGACCTTGAAATGAAAGGCAAGAACGGCTATTTATTTCGCTTTAGACTGTTACATGAAATTTTTAAAATGAAATGTCATAATTATAATGTTTTGAGAGTTTACTAATGTAATTGTTGCATTAGGCTATGAATTAATAAATGTTTATTGATAAGATCTAGCTATTTCATGTCTTTTCATTTACACCACGAGTAGTCGAGTAACTCGAGAATTGTTTTGATAAGAAATCGACTAGCAGAAATCAGTAGTCGTGCAACCCCTAGTGCAGTCTAGCACCTTTCTTAAAGGTGCTGTATGTAACTTTTTCACTCTACTAAAGCATAAAATACCATACTGTGTTTGTTTGCATATATTGAGGAAACATGCTAAGTTCACATACTCGTTTCTCTGAAAAACACCTTTACAGCCAGGTATTTTACTTTAAAATGTGCGTTTCCAGGCTGGAATGTTTGTTTTTGTTTTGGTCTGTGATACTTCATGTTGCCTATTTGCCAATTTTCATTGTCAATTTGCGCTCGTTCCTGTTGCATGTGCTCAAACTGGCAACCCGTGTGAGCGCCGTCCAGTCTGAGGAGCAGGCGGCGGGAGAAACGACGATCTCTGATATTTTGAATTTGGACTGCAGAACCTATTTCGACCACTAGTTGTCATTCTTACAGACTGCACCTTTAAGTGTGTGTAGTGTTCAAGAAGCAATTTAGTTTGGGGTGTTACACTTATTGACATTTTTTTTTTTTTTGCCATATTTTGTTGATGTCATGTCACACTTAACAAGAGCCGGTTTGTGACATGAGAGATTTCTTTTTGTATTTGTGTTTGTGTAACGATGTTCAGTTCCCTTTCGTGGTCACTCCGAGTTACGTCGGATGACGACGATTGGGGTTTCGCTTAGAAAGCCTCTCACCTTCGAGTATATAAAACGAGCCAATGGCAATGAAATGCCATGGGTCTGCGGAATTTGCATAGCGTATCTCCGCCCACCGCAGGGGGTATATAAGGAAGTACGCTGCAATATGCAGATATGTTTTCGCTTCGGAGCCAAGTTCAGTACTTCACTCCACAAGCCTTTTGAGTGTCATCTCAAATCTCTTCGAGACGAGCGGCTCTTCAGTGTGTTTGTGTGACGGCGCTTTCCAGCGAGATCGCATTTCCTGCTGCTGATTTGTGCAGTAATCTGCCGACAGTGAGTGTGTTTCTCCCTGGGCGCTTCAGCACTCTGCTGAGCTTTTCCACTCTCTAAAAGAGCTGCACGCGGCACGTCTTTTTCAAGACGGTTCGCCCGTGTATTTTCTGGATGTGTGTGCGCACTGTGCGGTCATCTGCCTAACGGTCGCGAGCGCTGTTTTGCGTGTTGGGCTTAATCACGCTTGGCAGCGCTCGTTGATGAGTCATGTTTTCATTGCAAAAAAAATAAACTAAAAAAAAAAAAAAAAAAAAGAAGGGAACATGACCATCGCGATGTTTATAGATCAAGACTCAATGATCTCCATGTGAGTAGAGTCCCCTCTGCCACACCCCAATTTATCTCTTCCTCGAGAAGAGATACTTTGGCTGGTGGCCAGGGTGATCTGAGGGTTTGGTGTGGCACAACAACCGACGAGTCAATTCCTCGGGCCACACCCCCCTCCACATCGCAGACCATGCACTCACAGCATCACAAGGTGGGCTTGATTCCTCTGGAAATGAAGTTTCGACTGCGTTGCCTCCCACGGGAGTGCCATCGTTGCCGGGACCGATCCAGAGCTGTCAGCCATGCTTTCCCGGGCAGCTGAAAGCATCGGCTGGAGTGGCCCCGCCCTCCCCCCGAGCGCTGTAAGCTTCTCCCGGACGTGCATCAGGACGCCTGCGCTGCGCGAGACTCCACGTGACTTTCGCGGCTCGCGGGTGTCCTCCGCCTTCGCTGCTTTCGATCGCATGGTGATCATGGTCTGTATGTTCCCCGTCACTATCGTGGCACGGTCATGCAGTACTGTGTGTCGCCTGCGCCTTCGATGCAGTGCTGTCCCGGGAGTTCTGTCGAACCGGCCGCAGTGGAACGCTAGTCCTTCCCTGGCCAACCCTGGCAGAACGCGGAAAATTTTAACCACGCCCCTATGCTGGGACGCTATGCCTCCCATGCCCGGCCTGGTTGTTCCGCCACGCACACTACTGACCTCGCTCTCGGGCGACATCGGTACCTGCGTGATCCTGGGTCAGGTGATGTCCACTATGTGGTCCAGACATGGGCTTAGCCAGGTTGATGTGGTAGGGTCTGAGAATTAATTTTCTCAGCTCCCCCATGTCCCAGGCTGAGCTCTTTGGCGGGTGGCTTCGGCCACCTGAAGCAGACTCAGGTTCTGTACCGATGTTCATCCATCCGTGCGGTCTCCTTAGTCTTCTTCCCGCCAAGGCCCCCTCCATGCGGCTGCTCCCCTCGGGCCTTCACCAGCTCTGAGTAGGAGGAAGTCGCAGGAGGGTGGCGCTGCCCGTCTCCGCCCCTTAGACTGCCACGTCAGTCTAAGCAGCACCCTTGAGGCGGGCAGCCTGGTCGGCGGTGTGGTTGAGGACTGCGCCCAACAGTCTTCGATCACTCCAGAAGCGGACTGAGGCTATGCACTGACGGTCATCCGTTGGTGTGGTCTGCTTAGTCCGCTTCCCGCCGACGCCACCTCCATGCGGCTCCTTCCCTCGAGCCTTCACCGGTCCGAGCACGAGGAGGTCGCTGGAGGCTGGCACCGCCTGTCTCTGCCCCTTAGCCGGCTAACACCTGGCTAAGCAGCACTCCTGAGATGGGCAGCTTGGAGTTAGGGCTCAGTTCTTCGGGGAGTTGGGAGCAGGACCACTCCTTCCCCCAGTGGAGGGCTGGGGGAGAATGTTGTTCTAAAGAACTGATGCTCTTTCTCTGAGCTTTAAGAGGCAGTGGATGACAGCACGCGCCGCCCACGGGCCACGCTCCTCTCATCCCCCCTCTGTCGCCAGACCCCTGCCAGAGCACGCCCCCGTGGGACGCGCGCCCTCCCCTGGCCTCCTCTGGCAGGATGCGGTTATGACCGTGCCCCCGCACAGGGCCGCTATGCCACCCTCGCCGGTGCCGGTCATTCCGCCTCGCTGCCCCACCGACGGTACGTCTGTGGTTCGTATGACCCCGCTGGTGCACTTTCTGGAGGCCTGGTTAGAGCTTCCCAGACTGTCCCGCTGGGTCGCGAAAACCATTAGATTCGGCTACGCGATTCAGTTCGCGATATCTCCTCCCCGCTTCAGGGGAGTCCGCTTCACTATGGTCGGGGGCAATGCCCCTGTCATGAGAGCGGAGGTCGCCACCCTACTGGCGAAGGGTGCGATCGAGATTGTCCCTCCAGCCGAGATGAAGTCCGGCTTCTACAGCCCCTACTTCATTGTACCCAAGAAGTCCGGTGGGTTACGGCCAATCCTCGACCTGCGCGTCTTGAACCACTCCCTTCACAGGCTGCCGTTCAAGATGTTAACGGCCAAACACATCCTCCAGTGTGTACGGCCGCAGGATTGGTTTGCAGCGATCGACCTGAAGGACGCCTACTTCCATGTCTCCATTTTACCTCGACACAGACCGTTTCTACGGTTTGCTTTCAAGGGGCAGGCATACCAGTACGCGGTTCTCCCTTTCGGGCTAGCCCTGTCTCCTCGCGTCTTTACGAAGGTCGTCGAGGCAGCCCTTGTTCCCCTCCGGGAACACGGGGTTCGCATCCTGAACTATCTCGACGACTGGCTAATCCTAGCTCACTCTCGAGGCCAGGTTTGCGAACACAGGGACCTAGTGCTCCGGCACTTAGCTCGTCTGGGCCTTCGGGTCAACTGGGAGAAGAGCAAACTCTGCCCCGTGCAGAGGATCTCTTTTCTCGGTATGGAGATCGACTCGGTCGCCATGTGCGCGCAGCTTACGAGCGAGCGCGCGCAGTCACTGCTGACTTGTCTTCGCCAATTCGAGGGCAAGAGTGCGGTTCCACTGAAACTATTTCAGAGGCTCCTGGGGCATATGGCATCCGCAGCCGCAGCAACGCCGCTGGGATTGCTTCATATGAGACCGCTTCAGCTTTGGCTTCGCGATCGAGTCCTGAGGTGGGCATGGCAACACGGCACGCTCCAAGTCCCAGTGACTCCAGCCTGCCGTCAGACCTTCACCCCGTGGACGAACCTCAATTTTCTACGGGCCGGAGTGCCCTTAGAGCGAGTTTCCCGGCATGTTGTTGTATCAACAGATGCCTCCACCACGGGTTGGGGCGCCATGTGCAATGGTCATGCTGCCGCGGGCTCCTGGACAGGACCCCAGCGCCTTTGGCATGTCAATTGTCTCGAGTTGCTGGCTGTACGTCTCGCCCTGCACCGCTTCCATGCGCTGCTCAGGGGTCAGCACGTACTAGTCCGATCAGACAATACCGCAACAGTAGCGTACATCAACCAACAAGGTGGTCTACGCTCCCGCCGTATGTCGCAACTCGCTCGCCACCTCCTCATATGGAGTCAGAAGCATCTGAGGTCGCTTCGAGCCATTTATATCCCGGGACACCTGAACCAGGCGGCCGACGAGCTGTCTCGAGTTCGGCCTCTCGCTGGAGAATGGCGGCTCCATCCCCAGACGGTCCAGCTGATTTGGGATCAGTTCGGCGACGCACAGGTAGACCTGTTTGCCTCCCACGACTCGTCCCATTGCGACCTGTTTTATTCCCTGACCGAGGGCACGCTCGGCACGGATTCACTGGCGCACAGCTGGCCGCGGGGCCTACGCAAGTATGCGTTTCCCCCAGTGAGCCTCCTTGCGCAGACCTTGCGCAAGATCAGGGAGGACGAGGAGCAGGTCATTTTGGTTGCCCCGTATTGGCACAACCGGACCTGGTTCTCCGAACTAGTACTCCTCGCGACAGCACCTCCCTGGCCAATTCCTCTGAGGAAGGACATCCTTTCTCAGGGACGGGGCACCTTATGGCACCCTCGTCCCGATCTTTGGAACCTCCACGTGTGGCTCCTGGACGGGACGAGGCAGGTTTGAGTACCCTACCACCTGCGGTGGTGGCTACCATCACTTCCGCTAGAGCATCGTCCACGAGACATGCCTATGCGTTGAAGTGGAACCTCTTCGTCAACTGGTGTTCTTCTAAACATCAAGAACCCACGAAATGCCCGATCAGTGTCGTGCTTTCCTTCCTGCAAGAAGGGTTGGAGCGAAGGCTGTCTCCCTCCACCCTGAAAGTGTATGTTGCCGCCATTGCCGCACATCACGAAGCAGTCGATGGTAAGTCTTTGGGGAAGCACGATCTGTTCGTCAGGTTCCTGAGGGGAGCGAGGAGACTAAATCCTCCTCGTCCTCCCCTTGTACCCTCTTGGGACCTCTCAGTGGTTCTAACTGCCCTGCAGAGTGCTCCATTTGAGCCTTTGCAATCAGTGGAGCTTAAGTTCCTGTCTATGTAGACAGCGCTCCTGGTTGCATTGGCCTCCAGCAAGAGGGTAGGGGACCTGCAGGCATTTTCGGTTGACGAAGCGTGCCTGGAATTCGGGCCGGCTAACTCTCACGTGATCCTGAGACCCCGGCTTGGATACGTGCCCAAGGTTCCTACCACACCCTTTCGAGAACAGGTAGTGAACCTGCAAGCGCTGCCCTTGGAGGAGGCAGACCCAGCCTTGGCACTGCTCTGTCCAGTACGCGCCCTTCGTGCTTACGTAGACAGAACGCGGTGTTTCAGGACCTCAGACCAGCTCTTTGTCTGTTATGGTGGGAAGCTGAAGGGAAAGGCTCTCTCAAAGCAAAGGTTATCTCACTGGATAGTGGATACCATTGCTTTGGCATACCAGCAGCAAGGTCGTCAATGCCCCCTTGGTGTGAAAGCCCACTCCACTCGTAGTGTGGCTTCTTCTTGGGCTCTAGCGCATGGCACCTCGCTAACAGACATTTGTAGAGCTGCAGGCTGGGCGACACCCAACACATTCGAGAGATTCTATAATCTCCGAGTAGAGCCAGTTTCTTCTCATGTACTCGCTTCAACCAGCCAGTACTAGATTCTGCTCAGGTGTCTTCGCTTGCTCGCCATTCCTCTCCACGGACGGGATACGTGCGATCATCTTCTCAGGTGAGTCTGATAAGCTCTGAGTTCCTCCAGCACTGGTTACGTCAACGCCTGAGTTATGCCAATCTGCCATAACACAGCTCTTGCGCTTGACTAGGTGCCTCCATGTGCATGGTCCCCCCTTTGGGCGACCCCCACATGTGTATTCCACTATAAGTCTCTTTTGAGCGTGTGTCTTTCCCTTGGCAAGCCACCTTGCCACCCCTGGGGTTTAAATATTCCACCTGCGGCTGGACACCTCAGTGATACCCCATATGCATCCCTCTGGGTCATATGTGTCTCTCAAGTCCCCCCCTTAATGGTTGGGCATAATTGCATATTTCTCCTGAGATATGCTTCCCAGTGTACCTTGGTATTCCTGTGTTAAGTAGGACTCCTTCGTTCGTGCTATTCTCACAACAGGGAGCTCAGACTTACGCAGGGCACTGGATGACAGCCGAGGTGGCGTGATTAGACTGGAACCCCAATCGTCGTCATCCGACGTAACTCGGAGTGACAACGAAAGGGAACGTCTCGGTTACGGATGTAACCCTCGTTCCCTGAGTAGGGAACGGAGACGTTACGTCTTCCTGCCACTTCCGCTGTATCGCTGAAAAACGCCTGAGTTCAGTCTCGGCTCCTCAGCGAAGACATATCTGCATATTGCAGCGTACTTCCTTATATACCCCCTGCGGTGGGCGGAGATACGCTATGCAAATTCCGCAGACCCATGGCATTTCATTGCCATTGGCTCGTTTTATATACTCGAAGGTGAGAGGCTTTCTAAGCGAAACCCCAATCGTCGTCATCCGACGTAACGTCTCCGTTCCCTACTCAGGGAACGAGGGTTACATCCGTAACCGAGACGTTCTGTTAATGATTCTTGATTGTGCATTCTTTGCACTGAGATAAATAACAATGCTCTGAGTGGTTTCTCAGCAGCATCACAACACCGCTTGTGAATCTACACGAACGTTTACATTTGTGAATATACAGACGCTTAATTGGATGCAACACTGCATGCAAGATAAACCATTTATTCAGTTTATATGATCATTAAAGAATATCTTATGAGCTGGATCTTTTTACTGAATCAAACAAATGTCTGATTACAAAACAAATGGCTGTTATGAGATATTTATTTGACTAAAACAAAAATGTATACTGCTACCAATATGTTTGGCAAATGCTCTTTCATTAAAAAAAAAATCACGAAAATCTAATCTTTCAATAAAATAAACCAATTGAAAATAGGGGGGAAATTACATTATGAAATAAATGTTTTTCTTCAAAAACACATTAGTTACAATTATTGGCGGCCTTAGAAATTATTATGTGTAAAACATCTCTGAAGTACATTCCCCTTCATATGTAAATTTTTTTAGCATGCCAGGGTGACTAGACAATGCAAATTTTTGAAAAGTCAAACTTTTGCAAACTGGTTTCAAAGTGGAAGTGCAATCCAATCAGAAAACTTTGAGTTTCGTCAGGCCTTTGTGCATTCAAAGAACATGTAGGCTATGTGACAAGTTAAGTGGCTTTAGCACCATATTCAGCTCCGTAATCAGTTGTACGCTTTTGCTTTTACTTTTACTTTTGACTCAATCTTTGATTACAGTGGTCTCAGTAGCGTCTTTGTATGGTAGAGTTTTGGAAAGAGGCGTGTCTAATCGAATGGGTGTGTCTAATTCAGTTTGAGCTTAAAGTACAGGACTTGTAGCAACCATTGGAGAACCATCTCCATAGTGCAGTGGTGCAAATTCGGCAGTAGTCAAGCCCACATTGATTTTCATAGGTGCAAGTTTGTTTCTGCATAGTGTTCTGGAGTTGTGAAGAGAAATGCATGTAGGTCTCTAAAGCTGAACATACC
Organism: Scardinius erythrophthalmus; assembly: GCF_964197995.2. Classification (NCBI taxonomy): domain Eukaryota; kingdom Metazoa; phylum Chordata; class Actinopteri; order Cypriniformes; family Leuciscidae; genus Scardinius; species Scardinius erythrophthalmus. The sequence continues at coordinate 37,426,996 of NC_138238.1, forward strand.
TGTGGTTTAGTTTCCTCCTCATCCTTATAGAAGTAGAGATGGTCAGCACGAAGCACAAACCAGCGCAGCTGCCAGTTCTTCATGATGCTCCTCTGCTTCTTCAGCCAGCCGGCCTTTAGCACCCCCTCTTGGAGACTTGGTGAGGTGGGCTGACATGAGCCGCGTGATGCCTCTCCCATCACCATGCTCTTGGACCTGGCTGTAGGTGAAGAGAAGAGATGTAGAGTCAATGAGAAGTCAGTGAGACCTTTCTAGACTTCCATGATTTAAGGATGACAAACACAGAAGCAGAGGGGAAAATGGTCATCATTTGCTCACGTTGTTCTTGTGTGGAACACAAAAGGGGAATTGTAGTCTATTGTGTGCCTTCAGAAGACTTCATGAGTCATACCGACCATTTTTTATGAGAATTTTATTGTGGTTTTGTGTCTTTTTTTGAAGCTTGACAGCTTCTGTCTCCTTTCATGGCATACATGCACGGAAAAAGTGATCAGTACGTTTCTTTAAAAGTCCTCTTTCTGTTTCATGAACGGAAGAAAGCTTCAGCAAAAACATGTAGCAAGGATACTGTAGGTGAGATGTTTCAAGATACTAAATATATTTATTAAAGTATAATATAAATATATATTTTAGTGTCCTTGAGAGCAGATATCATGAATAGGTTTGAAACAGCTTCAAAAACACATGTTTCAACATCACATGGTTACAAATAATCAAATTATAGTACTGGAATAAAATTTGAATAGATCGGATATAAACACTATGTCTACGGTAGTGATTAAAATAGAGCAAATCACCTTTTGAAAGTAACTTGACTATATTCATTCAAGAGATTCGTTCTAAAAACACTGGTTCATCCAGGACTCAAACAAGTGAAGTCATTATAAGTAAATCAATGAATCATGCATTCACACTGATTAAAAAAAAAAAAAAATTTAAACATTTTAAATAGACTGCAGCAATTAAACTTGTCAGAACCTGTAGTAAATTACGTTATTTTATTTACTTGTTTGTTCAGAATTGAGAGAATCGTGATCTTGATAAAAAAAAAAAAAACACAATAATAATGTGATTCATAAAAAACAATAATAATGTGATCCTCAATTTATTCAGAATCGTGCAGCTCTTAATATTTATCTTAAATAACAAAATCGACCGTGCTGTGATGTTCTTTGTTTGCTTTGTGTTCAGCTTCATCCCCTGCAGCAGAATGCAAACCATCATCCTCTTTGGTCTGTACCAGTTACCCTCTGGTAAATTTATCTGGGCTTCTCCTGTATCAGGTGCTTGTTTCCCCATGGCCGAAGGGAGTGAGTTCTCATACTCTAATAGGATCTCCAGAGTGTAATTTAGTCAGAGGCGCACTTGATATAGAAACCTCTACAGTTTGCCAGTCTGCCATTTCACATAATATAGAGATCACAGCACTATTTCATAGTCAAACAAAGATTATTGGAGTATTACCTATTCGGTAATGGTAATATAAAATATTTTGGGAACAGATTTTGACTGATATAACCGATTTTAAAATGTGGCTGCTCTGACACATCCCACACACACACAAGCTGTGGTGCTCGAGGCTTCAGGCCGGACTATGAACAATCTATGTCACCATGGATTATTTATCGGAGTCAGTCCTGCACAAGTCATCTTATGCCTTTGGGCTGTAGAGTCAAAATCAATGCATGTGTGGCTATTTTATAGTATTTTTCACTCCCAATCCACTGGTGAGCGTCTCAAATTCATGCATGTAGCGTGCAGCAGTCGGGTTCGAAAAGTAAAAGTCCCATTCATTTCCTACATAGGGGAATTCATTTTAAATGATAAAATAAACCTTTAAAGACAGACCGACTTTCAGCTGTTTGCAATGAACAAATCAAACAAAAGTAATTGAAATGTCTCAACTCAACAAATGTTTCAAGTGGTTTCCCACTTTCAGAACCAACAGTGCTAAAATATGAGCAGTGCTGCTGCACTCTATTAAACGGCTCTCTGGAATACTTGCCTCTGATTGGTCACAGCTTCATACCAAAGTTTGTAATATTGTTATTCTCCTCGTAGCTGGTTTGTTCGGTTCTTGGCTTATAACGTTTTAAAAATTACTTTTTTAAAAACTTCCGGAACCAACGTTGCTAAAAGAAGAGGGCAGGCACTGTTGCTCTCTATTACGTGGTTCTCTCAAATACTTGATTCTTATTGGTCACAGCATTCTCAACTCTTTTTTTTTTTTATAATGACTCTAAATTGTATAATTTACCATTGTCCCGAACTTTTTTACAACATAGCCATGATAGATCTCTCGTATCACTCTTCCTATATGTGCAAGGAAAAGACCAAATTTTTTTGAATTGCCACTCTTTCTCTTTACTCTTTTCCTTAATTTTTCTTCTGTTGGTAACAACAAAAACAATCTGAACATTCGCATTTTCCAAATTTCAGAGATCAGAGAAAGGGATTTTGTGTATACATACTTTGCCATCTCCACTAGAATGAAATGTTTACTACAGAGGTGGAGGAACTGAGTCAGGATCTTAGTGAAACAAATGTGTGATGGCTGCTGGGTCTATCTCCAATGGCCTTTTCCATAATGTCTCCTCCTCCTCAGATCTGCAGGCTTCTTGATTATATTAGCTGTGTCTCTGGGTGTGGTGGGTTCAGTAGATGCTCTGTCTAATGGAGACCAGAGGAAGAGAGTGGTCTGCATTGGTAGAACAGGGGGGTTTATGCATGGCTTTCTCCATATGTGACCCTGGACCACAAAACCAGTCACAAGGGTCTTTTTTTTTTTTTTTTTAATTGAGATTTATGCATAATCTGAAAGCTGAATAAATAAGCTTTCCATTTATGTATGGTTTGTTAGGGTAAATATTGTATAGGACAATATTTGGCCGAGATACAACTATTTGATAATCTGGAATCTGAGGGTGCAAAAATATCTAAACACTGAGAAAATCGCCTTTAAAGTTGTGCATTTATGTTTGAGCTTTGGCTGCATCCACTCACAAAAACATTTTTTTTATATATATTTACGGTAGGAAATTTTCAAAATATCTTCATGGAACATGATCTTTACTTAATATCCAAAATTTTGGCATAAAAGCAAAATCGATAATTTTGACCCATACAATGCATTGTTGGCTATTGCCACAAATATACCCGTGCGACTTGTGACTGGTTTTGTGATCCAGGGTCACATATGGTTATGATATAGGCAGAACTTCCATGTTTAAAATCCTGAACTGCCAACATTTAGCCACCATTATACACAATTTTAGTTAGTTAGCCATCTTAGGCCCTGTTTACACCTGGTATCAAGATGCATTTTGGTTGATCGGATCACCAGTAGACGAGGGAGACACATTCCTGTTTGCACCTAGTTTTTTAATCTGTCTCTTTTTTCCACTTTGAACCATTTCTGTCTTGATTTCTTCGAGGGGGGGGGTCTATGAGCTAGTAAATAAATCTATGTTTTTTTTTTTTCCAGATCTTTCGATCTAATAATGGACAAAATAAGCCCACGCGATTTACATACAAGCACGACTAGAGACGACGGAAAAACATACGGAGAGCAGCAGCTTTCATTTCTGCTCTGGCAGTCGCAAGATCACACTGAACGCTGTGAGTGTGTGAAAATGCAAATCTCAAGTTTCGATATTTAACATTTTTCACTCAATAAATTTGTATTATGACTTGGTGTGGTGATCATTTTAGGCTTTCTTTCAGTAGTTAAAGTTGAACATAATGCTAAATTAGCATTTTATTCGATCACAGGTGAACACTAGGAACCAGCAGTGTGATATTTGCTTGTACGAGTAATTCATTTTATTTTCTGTTAATATTATGGAGAAATGAAACCTTTCGGCTTTGATGTGTTTAGCAGAAATACAAACATTGAATGTTTTTTAAAACCTTCCCTCACAGCGGTAAATTTGACCTCATGACTGAAACGTTTTCACTGCACTCAAACCAATTTTGTGCCAATTAGTTTTTGAAAGGATTAAGCATTTCAGTGCCGAAGTCAAATGAAACCAAGTGCAGACACCCAGTGTGCAAATCTCTCTACACGATGATTCATACCTTCCCACTTTGTCAGGGGCGTTTCTAGGATGTGGTCACCAAAACTGCCTGTTTTGGCACGGAGAGGATTAACTCGGAGAATAGTTGCCTCTAAAGTTGCAATTAAAATTTAGTGGAAAGAATGTTTTCAAGTTGTGCATGATGACAGTGGCACTGGCGCCACTTTTGTGGCATATAAATTTGGCACCTTAGATAAACTCCACCTCACATTAAAGGGTTAGTTCACCCAAAAATGAAAATTCTGTCAGTAATTACTCACCCTCATGTTGTTCCAACCCTTTCGTTCATCTTCGGAACACAAATTAAGATATTTTTGATGAAATCTGAGAGCTGGCTCACTCCTTCATAAGCTGCTATGTTATTGAAATTTTGGCGGCCCAGGAAGTAGACAATGTTTAAAATAGTCCAAGTGACTACAGTGGCTCAACCTTAAGTTTATCAAGCGACGAGAATACTTTTTGTGCGCAAAAAAACAAACAAAAATAACGACTTTATTCAACTGGGTTGTAAGTCAGAACGTAGGCTCACTATTGGCCAGCATCACACGCATCACACACATGACCAGCGTCGGCCAATAGTGAGCATACGTTCTGACGTACAACCCAGAAGCGCTGCGCTGTTACTCTACGTGAACTCACACAGAAGAAAATGAATAGTTGAATAAATTTGTTATTTTGGGGTTTTTTTGCGCACAAAAAGTATTCTCGTCGCTTGTTAAACTTAAGGTTGAGCCACTGTAGTCACTTGGACTATTTTAACGATGTCTTTACTAACTTTTCTGGGATGGCAGATATCGATTACCTAGCAGCCTATGGAGGAGTGAGCCAGCTCTCAGATTTAATAAAAATATCTTAATTTGTGTTCCGAAGATGAACGAAGGTCTTACGGGGTTGGAACAACATGAGGGAGAGTAATTACTGACAGAATCTTCATTTTTGGGAGAACTAACCCTTTAAGATTAGTAACTATAAGACACAAACTAGATCAGGGGTTTTCGAACTTTTCAACCCCATGAACCCCTAAATATGATGGACTCCCTTCCAAAATTATAAAGGCATCTTCATTTAAGAAAAATAGGGGTGATATTATATTGTATTATATGTTCTTTCCTAAATTAAAACATTGGCTTTTATATTATTATATAAAAGAAAATTATATCTAGAAATAGCCTGTTGTAGATATATAAAATTATATCTTTATATTATTAAAAGGCTACTTTAAGTGACTGTAACCAACAGTATATAACATTCCAACATCAAGCAAGTAACTTCAAGGAAATAGGGTCCATTCCCAAATGCATGATAAACTGATAAAATATATACCTTGCAATGTAAATGCAAATGGCTTTGGATTAAAGCATCTGCCATAAGTCCTTTTATAAATAAAGAAAGTATAATGTACAGTCAGCTGGTCGTTATTGCAAAACAAACCCCTTCAGGGTGATGCAAGACCCTGACGCAATTCAGAGAGGGTTTATTTTTTGCGAAAATGTCAAAGTAACTGTTAGGCTTGCGGCGGTAGTCGGTGTTACCGGTGATTGCATTACTTGGCCACCGCTGCACATCACCCACTGCCGTTTTGCCTTTGTATAGAAATAATACTTTTTTTAGTTCAGTTGGACAAAAGACGCTACAAGCAGCCGTGATTTCACTTGACGATCACGTAACGAAAGTAAAGAGACAAGAAGATGGCGGAAGATATGGTGCGCAGTGCAACAGATCTGGAGCATCATTGACAAATCTTATCTTTGTACAATGTGCGGTCAGTGATTGCAATACTCAACATATTGATAGCAACACCCTGATGTCCCCAGAACCCAGTGTTATTAGTAATACAAGTTTATTTATTTGTGTGAAAATTTCCTCTATAACATCCCTACTGACTGTTTAATATCCGGCAATATTACATGGATAGTTAACTTGATACTTCACCGATTAGCATTAAGCTTTGTATCAGTAGAAACCTGGTAGTATTTTCGAATGACCTTGCTTCCCCCCCCATGTCCCCCTGAGACGAGAGATTTCTATATTGTGTGTCTGGAAATTTTTTTTTTTACTTTCTCTCGCCTCTGGACAAAAATGCTTTTGTGTCCAGAGGCGAGAGACTCCAGCCAGTAGGAGGAGCTCGTCCCGCATGTCTTCAACCCGCCCATAGGGGGATCTCACCATAAAACGCCGTCTTTTCAGTTTCCAGTCGACTAGTAGCCTAGTTGTATCATTTCTCCCGACACTGCCCTCTGTAACCGGGAGGCGTGGCTTGGGAGTGTCCTCGTAGGGCAGCGAAGCAAGTGCATTCTGGGAGTTGTTGTCTTTCATCCACATGAGCCAAAAATACATTTTCTGGCTTTTCTCAGTCTAGTAGGCACCAACTTCTAAAATAATTTCACATTTCTACTACATAAATTACCCAATTTAAATACACATCTTTCCAGCAGTGAAATATCCCTTTAATAAATGAATGGAAATATTAATTTTAATAAGAAAGTGGAAAATTAACTGAAAATAGCACATCTTTGTTGGAAATCGGTTGGGACAGCGTTCAGTTTTACAGCTTGACGGTCTTTATACAAAACCATACGACCGAAGAATGCTGTGATTAACCAATCAGAGAGTGCCGTGTAAATAAATTCATGTTTCGTGCTTTAGCGTCTCCTCCCAGCAGATGCTTGATGTTCAGCAGGTACTGGGGCAGAAGGCAGATGGGGGATGGGCTATAAGCAGGTTTGAGGGTACATAAAAGGGTAAATCACTCAGCTTCTTTATACGCATTGAGCTTTGGTTATTAACACACTGTCATCCATCAAGTTGATGCATGATGAATGAAGCCTTGTGCTTCAGATCTTCTCCTGCCTGTATTTCACATCTCACCCAAGACTGTGCTATAGGCTGCTGATGAATGATGATCAGCCGCTGTGGGCGTGTGTGTGTAGAAGCTGAACAGCGTGTTGCGGATGATAGTGGAATGTGTGTCTTGATGTTCATCTGTTGAGGTGTAAATGCATCGCTGGATGGTCGTGGTTTGACGTATGGTCAGCCACAGCACAATGAGAGCCAAGCAATGGGCTCTATTTATTGAGGGTTTTCTTGAGCCATAGAGTGCATTATTATTATTATTAGTATTTTTTTTCGTCTTGCAGCTTGTTTTAAATCAAATTTTTGATGGTGAACATAGGTTGATTTATCAGTTGGACAGCCATAGTCGTCGATCGATGTGGGTATTTATCTCAAAAAATGGGTATTTATAATGGCAAGGCGAATCTCATCAATTTACACATACTCTGAAACTACTACATTATTATCACCAATAAAAAGCTGACATGGTTATCAGCCAATGCCAATAATTACAAAATGGCAAAATATCAGTACATATCATAATAATATGTCAAAATATTGGCAGTTTTATTAGCCTAGTCAAACGCAATATATATGTCACAAATAGGTATATCTTATGTTCACAATCAAATATTTATTGGATTTTTTATTTATTTTTTTACATTTGCTGCTTTTTTATGAGAATATTCAATTTTAATGAGAAGCATGCATCTCTCTATATAGAAATTTATCATTTATAGAACAGAATTATTTTGATGATGATCATACACATTTTAATGAGAAACAGGCATCTCTGTTATGAAAGCAGCAAATTATGAAATGTAATCCCATATATTTATCCCATAAAACTGTATATTTGTGAGATTATGCCACTGATCGATATATAAAAATGTATGTATATATATAAATTTTTGATTGATTGATCAGTTGCTTAATTTCACAGTTGAAGTATCAGGAGCAGATCCAGCCAATATGGTGAGAGCAGCTGAAGCAGAGATGCTGTGAGATCGAAGCACGTACAGTGTGTGTGTGTGTGTGTGTGTGTGTGTGACGCGGCCCCTGAGAGGTGACAGATGATGAAATACAAATGCAGCGTACTGTACCTCTCCTGGTCTGTCTGATCTTTGGACTCAGCATGGCTGCCATCGATGGGCTTCTCTTCCTCTGCTCTGCATATTCCTCTTCCTCAGATCTTCTCTCTGTACATTCTCCCTCTTCCTCTCCTCCTCGCTCTCTCCGCTCTTCCCCGCTAGCTCGCTGACCTCATGTTGCAGGCACCGGCTGGTTGGGGGCTGGGGGAGGGATTCCTCACACACACATTGACGCGTGCACATGCTCACTCTCCGGTTCTTACTCGCAGACGCACACACGCACGCTGGTCCACACCCACCAAGCGTTGCATTATTCATCATGCGCTCCTCTACATTGACCAGTCAGTGTGTGTGTGTGTGTGTGTGTGTGTGTGTGTGTGTGTGTGTGTGTATGATTACAGCAGGCTGCCCCAAGCCACTCGCCTTCTAATTGGTGGCAGGCTTGTGTGTCGCACTCCCTCCATCTCTGGGGAATCTCGCCCTGCATGCCTCCTTCACACATCTCCATTAGGGGTGTGCACTATTGGACTAGTCCAGTACTTATCTTGCAAGAAATTAGTCAACCGGTAAAATAATACTCAAGTTATTCACGAATTTTATGTGGAGGAACCAATCTCTTACATGAATCTTGCTGTTTCCTGAATGTGTTAGGTGCTGCTGATACAGTGCTTATATAGCCTATATATATATATATATATATATATAATGTGATATATACTATATAATATGATATATAATATACTAATATATGTGATAATAACACGCACACACACATAATTTTTTTGGGTGAAATATACTTTTAATTCATTTTTTTTATATATCTTATAAGAATTGTCAAAAGAAAAGATAAATCTCATGGAATGAATGTTATAAGGGTGACAGTCTAATGTTTGTGAATAAAACCGTATAATTTGTCATGTAGTATGCGTAATACTCCATATTTTTTTTTACATTTTAAGTGATTATACAATTTAAGTGATTTTCAAGTAATCCATTACTGGTTTTTACTGGATAACTGGTGTTGTTTTACTGGACACTGGAGTGCTCAACAGCTAAATTACTCAAATTGCCCGTCTCAAATCTCCATTTGACATTCGGCCCACCCCTTTTCCTCCTCTTGCCCTTGTCTTCCTTTTCTCCCCCTGTCTTGTTCCTAAGCCCCCCCCAGTATGGCAGATAATAGCAGCGGCTCCACCAGTGTGATTCGGGAAGCTCAGCCCTGTAGAGCGCAGCTGGTCCTCAGTTCGGATGGGGGCGGGAGGGTGGGAGGCTGCAACACCCTGACGGAGACCTAAATGAGACAGCAATAAAAACCTCATTCAACCGCCACCAGGGCGAGAGCCGCTGCTTCAGGCGCAGGGTAACCACCACTGACCCGCCAGTTCCCAAATATACTCTACCCTTCAAATACAGCGCTTTGTTCTCTCGCAGTGCATGTCTGTCAAACCGTGCCCTTCGAGACTCCAAAACTATGTTTACATTACAGATTAGATGGTGTGTTGATTCCATGAATTTGCACTTTGGCATTTCATGTGTATCTCTGTGTGTATCTTTCATGTATATATATTTCATAGATAGATAGATAGATAGATATAGTCAAACCAAAATTTATCCTTGCTATCCTAACTTACATAAATGAACTATAGTGTCCTGCACCCACTTGTAAAAAAATATATCAAAAAGTATATATGGTGTCTGAAAATGTATATATATTTATATATATATATATATATATATATATAGCATGTCACATTCTTTTTATTCTTACATACTTGGCTAGTAAGGACATTCTCTGATATATTAAGTAAATCTTTCTGGAATTGAATAATGTGGTCTATCTAATGTCAGTTCTGCCCGAAAAAATGCCCATCTGCGTTTTCACAAAATGATTTATTTCCTATAAACATCCCTTTCGGCAGATGCTTTTATGCTGCATCTATTTTGGAAATGCACACGTCCTAAACCACTCAGATGGGATGCACTTGACTGCCTGGTCATCCTATACCCTCGTGAGCTGTTTACATGATGTTTTAGCTGTTTGTTCAAAATGCTTCTTTGTCCATTCTCAAAATGCATTGCGAGTGGTCAGGATGTTTAGTCTCCCGGGGATGTATTTTTCCAGTCGGATGATCAGAGCACCACGGCTGGATTCTTTGATCTTGAGATGTTTTCCTGAAGTGGGCAATTTCTGGTACATGTCATGTCTTTCATATGGCTTTTTTCTTTAAAGACCCTATTCTGCTCAGGCTGAAAATACATTACTTTGTGGCTTTACCGAAAAGATTGGGTATGATGTGTATGTGTATATATATCGTGGATATGATAGGTCCTTGATTGTTGCTTTCAGATTGCAGTGCATTTAAAAAAACAAATTTGGTAACACTTTATTTTACAGTGTCCTTGTTACATATGTTACATGTACTTACCATAAACGTAAATTATGCATAATTACATGCAACTAACCCTATAGTATGTGTAGTTGCTTAATATTACTCAGTACTTAAATATATAATTACACTGTAACAATGACACTTTAAAATATAGTGTAACCAAATATTTTTACTGTATTATTAAAAAATGACATGCTAATGAAAGATCATATTAAAGAATATATATAATATATACAGTATATATATATATATATATATATATATATATATATATATATATATATATATTTTATCACATTGATGTTGCAGTGTCAAACCCTCAGTCTATTATGACATTAGGGACCAAATGTTCAATAAACCTTGGATTGTTCAGAAGAATTCTGATTAGCGCAGCTGCTGCTCTGTTGACTGAGATGCAATGTCACATGACTTATTGATTTTGCGAAGTATTAATAATTTAGGAGGGCACCTCCAGAGACATGACATGCGGTGATGGAGCAACAGGAGATGTTTGTGGTAGATTTTCAAAATGATAATGATGCAGACCTTAGTTTATCTATCTTTATCACAAGACTAGAGATACATCTCATTGAAATAAACTGTTATAATATAAGGACAATGTAGTTACATGTTTGTGAATAATACTACATAATTTCAGACGTAGAATGCGTTACTGGTGATATTTTACAGACCTCATGCTCGGACCACCAGAGTCTGAGACTATTTTCAAGGTAAAATATCTGTTCTTCCATACCATTTTGACTTCACTTTGATGCACTGTAGCCTAATAGCAGTGTTGAGTTTTGTTTACTTTGACTTCTGGTGGGAGTAATCGGATTACAGACCTCCAGATTCATTCAAATGAGTCATTTCAAGATGTGGAGCACCAAATAACAATACTTCAGACCTCATACCCTGGGCTTATGTGTGTTCATCCAGTTAAGAATAAGCATTTAAGCAAGATTTGGTTTGATAAGAGGAATTTAGTTCTTTCAAATTACATTATGCATGGTTTCTAACCCTTTACCAAAAGAAAATGTCATGCATCTTGAGATCTATTATCTCTCACAGTCTCACAGATTTTGGTGTAAATGTTATTTTGTGTATTTGTTGTTCCACTGCTTAAACAGAGAAATCTTAAAATGTCACTTGTCATGTCATGAGCAGATCTTCAAAACAAGCACGGATGTCGGGAAATCAATAGAATTGAGCCGAGTGTTAATTGGGAAACTGTTCCTCTAGAGAAATGAGAAGAGAAAAAAAATCAATATGGACATAATATTAATAATTATATTCACCTGCACCTTTTCTTCACAACAAGAACAGATAATTGTGAAAGTATAATAGTACATGAAGGTGTATTTTGGTATTGACAACTTTGTTACACGTTTCATTATGCTCAGTTCTCTCTCCATTTACAGTCATTAAACTCATATTAGAAGAACGTGCAGCCCTTTAAAGTGACTTAAATTTGTGATTGCTGAAGTAGCTAATTGTCCTTTGGTATTTCCTGAATAAATATCAGATGTATAGCTTCAAGTGATTTGCATTTATATTTATTTGTGTAGCATAAAACTTTTTCCAAAGCCGCACTTTAATGAAGTGTAGTGCCCACACTTTCCAGATGTGATTCTAATGTCATTAGAGCTCCTCTAGGGGGCAGCATTGAGAACGGAGGCTGTTTAGATATTTGCTACTCCCTAGTGGTACATAGAAGCTATTGCAGTATAAACGCCACTTACAACTCCATAAATACATTAACATGAAGTTCAATGAAGGTCCATCACTACGTACTGTCATGTATGATACAACAGGCTTTTGAGGAAAGTTTATTTGTACATCTCTCAATCATCATTGTATTGCAAATCGTGATTTGGACTAGTCTATATGTTCACCTCCATAACGCCTGGTTCTCTTGTGCGACAGAGTTTGGCGTTAGGAGACCCGCAAAGATGGACTTCTTTTGCGTAGAAGCTGCACTTATTCGACTGTCTAACTTCTCCCTGTCCTCCTTACACCTCTTAAGGCAGTCGGTACACAGACAGTCCTCTCGCACTAAATACAGACTCTCCACTCTCTGGATGCTGTCCACCTCTGGAGGCTCGTCTGTGGGGATGGGGTTGGATTTGATGTTCATCTTCTGCAGTTTTGGGAGGTTTTGGATGCACTTGGGCAACAGTGTCAGGAGGTTGTTGAAGAGCCCCAGTTCCCGAAGCTCTTTGAGAGCAGCCACGGATGGAGGGAGAGTCTCGATGCGGTTCATTCCCAGGTTGAGGATCCTCAGGTTCCTCAAGAGCCCGAGCTCATGCGGCAGGCCGGAGGTGGTCAGGTGATTGTTGCATAAGTTGAGGCTGTAGAGGTTCGGGAGACGGCCTATAGCCGCAGGAATCTGCTCCAGGTGGTTGCTGTGTAGATCCAGCAAACGGAGGTTCACAAACTTGTCGATGGTGTCGGGGATCTTCTTGAGAAGGTTGCGGCTGAGGTCCAGCTCGTCTACGTCGCTGAGCTTCAGGATGCACTTCGGAAACGTGGCGATCGCCATGTTGCTGAGGTCGAGGCGACGTTTGCCGTCTACTGTCACCTTCAGAGCGTTCTTCGCCATCTTGAGTGTGATTTTTCTACCTGACGGATCATTCGATTTCTTCTTCCCTTTCACCATTGTGTCTATGAACAAGGCAACATTGTGTAAGTTACTGTATTTCTGAACAATAAGCCTAGTGAGCTGCCTATGGGCATCTATCTATAAATTACAGAAACGTCTGTATGTCTGTGTGTGTGTCTGTATGTCTGTTATTCGCATATCTCTCGAACCGTTAGTCCGATGGATTTCAAACTCGACAGGTGTCTTGCTACGGGCACGAGTAAGTGCAGTGCCAAGTTTGATGTTGTTTCGATGAGAAATGCAAAAGATATCGTTAAATATATCGGTAAAAGAAGCACTTAGAAGGTTGTGGTTTAAGAATAAACATTCTGACATAAACACTCAGTCAGCTACACTGTTTACTTCTGAATATTATAGTTTGGTTCCAGAACGTGATAAATCCATTTGGATTAATTTGAGTAAAAATGTGTTTTCTTTACCAATAAAGTGGCAAGATGAAAACCACTATTTTCTGTTTCAAACTTTCACATAGCATCTTTAGGTTATAATAACATAAAAAATTCAAATCCAGATTTTGATTTTCAAAGATCTATTATAAAAACGGATTATTTTCCCCCAAAAATGCAATAAATTCATAACACTTTTTTTTTTTCAAAATGCAATTAATCCATTGAATCAATATAAAAGTTCTTTTTTATCATATTGAAACTGTTGAAATCAGCCATCGCTAAGAAATATCTCCTGAACTTTTTTGACGGCGATCAGCTCACAAAAACTGATTTTGCACGGGCACTTTGCACTGCTCCCTGAATCAACGCGCTTATTCATTTGTGGATGTAAACTGAATCTATAAGTCAGCTATGCTGTTTACTTCTGAATATTATATTTAATTTTGGTGCGCTTAACGTTATTGCTACTGTGTAATAGTAGCCTATGCTATTTACAAACTAAACATATCCTATTCAATGCGTTCACAGTCTCTTTCACGGCCATCATTTGTAGTAGCCTATTCACTTTGTGAGTTCACTGTGTGCTTTCTACCATGCACAAATAAAAATGTCACTGAACTTTTGCTGTGTAATTGTAACAATGAGCACTCAAATACACCAAACCAACAATTACTAAAAACACACTTAAAAACTATTTGGCAGCCTTTTATTTCCTTTGTAGAAGGCACGGCAGCTACTAACATGTCTATGTAACCCAATTGTGTGTGCATTTATTTTTTCATTATTTATTGATGATGTCTTTTTATTTTATTTTATTTAGATATTTGAATTATATATGTATGAACCTGCAGACTCATATCTGAGTAATTTGTTGGGGTCCAGTACATGTGGGTGGGGGGCATTGGGGAGCTGTTTGGGTTGTTTGTATTCACAGGAACTAGACTTGACTATTTCATGTGAGTATTGTATATCTTTTGTTTGTTATCTTTGAAAATAAAAGAGACCTTGATCAAAAAAAAAAACACACTTAAAAACTGATTTTGCACGGGCATTTTGCACTAGTCATTTAAATACAATGTAGATGTGATTTTGGTCAAATTCTAAGGTAACATCACATTTAACGTTTGTGAAAAATTAAATGATCTGACAAGCTCTGTGAAAAACGACCACCCAAAAGGGGAGAAAATATTGATTTCCTATGCTGAAGTCAACAAACATATCAATATTCCAATTATTGAGTACAAGGGGGCTAAAGGCAAACCTGAAGGAAAATCTGTTTTTCATTTCTCTCATAGTGTATGGTTGAAGAAAAAATATATTTCTTTTTATTAAGGATGCACCGAAATGAAAATTTTGGCCGATACAATAACCGATAATTCTTTATTTATATAGTGATTCCAAGCAATTCAAATGAAAACTTTAAAAATGAACATATATCAGCCGATACCGATATGGTGGCCGATATATCATGCATCCCTACTTTTTATTGAATATTGATGAAGCAACTATTTTTTTTTTAGGAAAAACAAAAGTAGAATCAGTCAGACTCTGATGTTGAATGACAAAATAACCATGTAGTGTATAAACTTTATAAGGTTGAGTTCATCGTTTACTAGTGTATAGTGTATAGTGTGTTATTTGGGACACAACTATTATTTATACCTATCAGAGTATTATGTTCTTAGCAATTATCGATCATGACAATCAGTGATCATCTCTTGTGAGTCGAGTCTCTCATGCGCTTCAGTTGAGGAGTGATATGTGTACTTTATCTTTAGAGTCTTGTTTTATAGATTATATTTATTCTTATTGTTACCTTAGCAATATGCGAAGGGCAAACGTGAAATTCCAATCAGTCAGTCAACGTTATGCAATGTTGATGGTTTCCTTGTGTAAAAACACAAGCTGTCCTTTCTAAACCAAGAAAAATAATGATTAGGAATAAAGTCCCTGAAGACTCACTCACTATATTGGGACGAAGTGTGTGAGAGTGTGTCTGATAGAGGTGACAGTCATGCATCAGTGCTGCTGTTGAAGGACAGACTAATGAAATGAAACGCTGCCCAAATCAAAAGGCCAGTGTTTTTCCCAGTATGCCACCACACAGCTCTCTGTGCCAACTTAAACAGGCTAAATTCCTCAACAATAGTTAATGCATTTGAGATCTTGAACTGGTATTATTTATACAGGTAAATGTACAGTTTTAAAAATAAAATTTTTTCAAACTTGCAAGATGCACATGGAAATGTGGCGGATCATTGACGCGATCATTAAAATTTGATTCTGCACTAATTTTATCTAATATTTGATGTTTTAAAAAATGTTGTAGATTTAAGTAGCAAATGAGAATCGCTAAAATGATTTAATGTAGTATTTTAAAACAGATGTCTTAATGATTTTGAGTTTTGTTCAAGGTAATGTTTTTCAATAACGGAAGAATATGTAAAAGTATGGTATTTGGGGTAAAAGGGGCTAAAGACACAATAATTAACATGGTAATAAACAGCCGGCTGACTTTCCCATTTGTTGACACGATATGGTTAGATTCAGATGGTAAACATCATATATTAAGCTAGGTGTCCACCTTAGAGATAATCACCATATATAAAAATATGATATTAATCATATAATTTAATAAAATATAATATATTGTTACTACTGTAAATCTATATTTATTATATCTCCTTCAATGCTTTCAAAATCTTTACTTTTTAAAATAATTTTGTTTCTGTATTTTTAATATATATTTTTATATTAACATATTTTAATGACAGTATATTTATTGAACAAAAATGATTTTTTATTTATTTATCAAAATAAACCGAACCTAGTGCACACTTTGCTAAAGTGATTGTTTTGAATAAGTATTAACAACATTATTTTAGCTAAAGTATTTTTACCAATACTGTGTGCCCACCTTGCCACCTCATACATTTATAAGAGTTTGAAACAAAAAAAAACACTTTTTTTGTTTATTTTCACTTAAAATCTGTTGCTCCATTAATGTTCAATACAAACATATATATATATATATTTGCAATCATAAACTATGTAACCTAGATCATTTTAGCCCCGTTGTACCCTACATTTAACTAATTTTGATTATAGCTACAACTTGAAATGTTGCAAATGTATTAGTATATGTAGAAATTATTATTAATCAAGATTAATAAATGATGTAAAAGTGGTGTTCATTGTTATTGAACCTTATGGTAATGTGTTACCAAACAAGCGTCTGTTATCTGACACAGAATCCAAGCATGTTGGTGACACTTTACAATAACGTCCCATCATTCAAAGTGCATTAACTAACAACGAACAGTACATTTGTTACCGTATTTATTAATCTAGTTAGTCAATAAAAATACAACTGTTCATTGTTGGTTCATCAGGTCCTTTAAACAATAATAACTTTTGATTTTAATAATGGGTAACACTTTATTTTTAGGTGACGTAGTTACACATTACTACCTGTACTTACTATAGTAATAACAGTAAATTATGCATGATTACAAGTAACTAACTCTAAACCAGACCCTAACCCTCTATAGTAAGTACATGTAATTAGATATTACTCAGTACTTATTTGAGTGAGTAAAATGTAGCTATGTCACCTTTAAAAAAAGTGTAAATTAATAATGCATTATTAAATGTTAAAATGAACAATAGCTAATATTAATAAATGCATTAAAAGTTTTTTTTTTTCATTGTTATTTCATGTTAACTTAATAAATGGAACCTTATCGTAATTGCATAATTGTAAGGCAAATGGCAATAACATATTATGTCTGTAACCTAGCAATGGAAAACAAAACAAAATGTGTTGCAGACTATAGTTTAGTGCCGTTTTCACAGGTCGTAAGTTAACTAGTCTTAAACAGCTATAGCTAAACTGTGTTCAAAATGGCAAGCATAAAGCAACATTACTACAGAAATTGTGCTTTCTTACCTGCTGTGATTGGATCTCTATCTCAGAGCTGTTTAGAGCTGAAGACAGTCTCAGAGACTACAGCATGTGTGCACTTCATTTCAGGCCGTCTGTGTCAAGGATCCGTCCATGTGAATAATGCACAAGCTTCTCTCAGAAACCCTGTAAGTAAAAACCAGCAGGGTAAGCGTGACTCACTTCATTTCCTCTGAGTAGAGAGCTCTGCTTGTCGAGTCTGAAACCATGGCCTCCATGAGGACGGCTTTGTGTTGCTCCATCTCCAGGCAACAGAGATGTGTCGTTCTGCCTGCTGGTTTTATTGCTTTGTTGTAGGCTTGCTGAGTGAGGAGCACGTAATGGTTTTCTTATTAGATGACGGATATGTTCAATTAGATTTTCATGCATAAATGTCAGTAGGTACAGTATGCATGCTATTTTAAAGGGGTGGTATAATGCCCTTTTCACAAGATGTAAACTAAATCTCTGATGTCCCCAGAGTGTGTATGTGAAGTTTTAGCTCAAAATACCCCACAGATATTTTTATATAGCATGTTAAAACTGTCACTTTTTGAGGGTGAGCAAAAACACACCGTTTTGTGTCTGTTCCTTTAAATGCAAATGAGCTGCTGCTCCCGGCACAGGGGGCGGAGCTTCAAGAGCTTGTGTCCTTTTACCTCACACACACATGCACTGAACATTTCAAAAACTTTTAGCCTTTTATGTTCAAACCGGAGTCAGAAAGATGGAGAGACTCAAGAAGAAGTGACAACATGTAGAAGCAACAGGACATTTCTGAACGGTCAGTTGATGAATTTATAAAGCTGATGTGTAGTTATCTTCTAGTCACTGATTAGCATATTCTGTCTTGATAATCTATAAATCGTGTTCAGGGGGCGGGGTTTATGTAAATTCTAGGGTTGGTGATGTCACTAACCAGGGAGGAATGTGGTGTAGTCTCTACCAGCCGTTTGTAGTCCTTAAAAAGCGATTTCGTTAAAAGAAAATATCTCCCTTTGCTTTGAACTTTGAGTTGTTGTTCAACCACCCCTTTAACATAATATTTTGCAGCATTATTATGGTGAGGTTAACCCTTAACCTTTCTGGTTTTCAAGTTGAGACCAGACCTGGCTGGCAGAGAGCCAGTTAGAAATAGATTTTAAACTATACCTTTAAACTCAACCTTTTACAGTATGATTTTAAATGATTCCATATTTAATGTTCCACACATACAAAGAGACGTCAACAACTGATTTTGTTAAAACATGTAGATCAGGAGCGCTTCCCGGATTCACTTAATATCTTGGTAGAGGTGCTCTTTGGAAGAGGTAGAGTAGATTTTAAACAAAAGAAAAACTCCAAGGCACTCTCCTGGAATATTAAAAATGCCTTTATTTTATGGCATAGTCAAAAAAGACTTTTAAAATGACTCCAACTCGTTTCAGCACACTGGCCTTCGTCAGGGAATCAAACGATGATTTAAAACGAAATTTAAACGCGTTGGAGTCATTTTAAAAGTCTTTTTTGACTATGCCATAAAATAAAGGCATTTTTAATATTCCAGGAGAGTGCCTTGGAGTTTTTCTTTTGTTTAAAAACTGATTTTGTTAGTTTGTTGTTGTCTGGTCATTTTACATAGTATGATCTAGGCTATATTTTACAGTAAGTGGAGAAAACAGTTTCTCTGTTAGGTAAGTATACAGGTATGCCAGAGTATCGTCATACATTGAATATGATATATCTGACAGTATGAATCCCCAACTAGATTTATTTTTGACCTGTTAAGTATAACATTTCACTTACAGTCACAAAATATCACTACATTTGCCATTGCTTTTTACCACCAAGAGAGGGCAGTAAACTGCTGTGATGTTCATTTTCCTGATGGATGATGCAAATGTATTTTGCACGCATGCATAAGAGATCATGCAACTTGCATCATTATTTCACTACTCGAGTAAGTAAAAAAAACAACAACTTGAAATACAATTCCTGGTGAGGAATGTAATATGAACAATTAAGATGTGCTTTATCTTTAACCCCCGTTTTCCCAGATGAGGCTTAAACTAGTCCCTGACTCAAATGCATGTTTGTGCTGTCTTAAATGAAAGCCACTTACACAGACAGACCTTAAAACATGTCAGTGCCATTGTTTTGTCTCAAGATGCACATTAGTAATGTTTTTTTTTTTTTTTTAAGGCACATTTATAAAAGCTTTTTAAATGCCCTAACTGACCTAAGGCGTAATCCTGGCTCAGTCTACTAAGTCCTGTCTG
Organism: Scardinius erythrophthalmus; assembly: GCF_964197995.2. NCBI lineage: Eukaryota > Metazoa > Chordata > Actinopteri > Cypriniformes > Leuciscidae > Scardinius > Scardinius erythrophthalmus. The sequence goes on from NC_138238.1 coordinate 37,446,637, forward strand.
TGAATCCGACCTTAAAGTCTTGTTTTAAATGGCAGATTTAGCTTGTTTTGCTTCACCTCAATCTTTAATCTCTGAGTCATGAGTAAAGTTGACCTAAAGATGTCTAGGTGTGTTGTGACTCACTTACAGTCATGCAAAAATATCACTACATTTGTCATTGCATTTAGCCACCAAGAGAGTGTATAAACTGCTTTGATGCTCATTTCCCTGATTGATGATGCATGCACAAATATTTCAGAAGCATGCACCTGAGATCATGCAAACTGCATTGTAATTTTACTATTTGAGTAAATAAAAAACTAAATGCATTTTCTTGGAAATCACTTGAATATTGAATATCTTGAAATGCTAAAGTCTTGTTTTACTTTGCTTCTCCCCCCCCCCCCCCAAACTTTAAACTCTGAGCCATTAGTGAAGTTAGCTATCTAGGTGAGTTATGACTCACTTAATCCATCTACTCATCAAAGTACATTCAGTGTGACTAAAGGCAAGACTTCACCTCATGTCAACTGCAGGTCTGATCTAGGTCATCTGGGTATACGGTGGTGACGGCATCACATACAGTATATCCCCTCATTTTACTAAAGGACGCGTGTCATTCTGCTGAGTAGGAAGTGTTCCCAGATCAACGTCCTGGTTAGGGTTTGGAATAATGTCTATGTTTATTTGCTCCAGGACCAACAAAACATTATGATCCAGGAACACGTAATACTTGGCGAAATCATGGTCACTCACCCTATGGCTATATATTGAGCCTGTTTATGTTGTTTATTCTGTGTTATTTGGCTACAGATGAATGCAGACTGCACAATTCTGAGTATTTCAATTGTAATCATGTATTTTTGAGCATTAAAACAAGATTAAATCCAAAGCTCTCTTTGAACCTTTTGCGCACTTTGAACCTTTTGTGAACCTTTAGTGTTTCTTCAGATGCTTTCGTGCATCTGTCGCTAAATTAAACATTAATATCCTCGCCAAAAGACCATCAGCAAAGTGCATGTGTGGGAAAGGTGATCTAAGGGACGTTTCAGAGCTTCCTCACACACCGCTGCTTCACACTTACACAGACACGCAAGGATCTGGTTTCTGCTCGGAGAAGCCCGACACCCTCTTGTTTTCTCCAGCTCGTTCTGTGTCATCTCCAGTTAGAAAAGCTTGGATGATCAGTGATGATGGGACACAGGAGATTTGTGATGACTGGGAAATGATGAGAAAGTAATCACTGTACGAATCTTGCCATGGAGGTGTTTTGTCTTTGCAAAATTCTTTGAATTTGTCATCCACCAGGAGAAGGCCAAATATTTTAGCAAAGTAAAAGCTGCCCTAAATAGAAATGATGGTATGTTTGGATATGCTGTATGTAAGGATCCATGGTTTTAATGTATTCTTATTTATTTATTTATTTATTTATTTATTTTCACATAATCATTTGACCAAAAGACATAAGTCTCGCACAGAAGTTACTTTTCATTGTCCAAAGATTTATTTTACTTAACTGGATTAAGGATAAACCACCACCAAATCACTAGCAAAAAATATAGAATTGCATAGAGAAATAAACTTAATTCAAAGAGAAAACAAGATCGGCAAAAAACATTCTCTTGGTTTCAGCATGAACTCACTTAATTTTGAAAAAAAAAAAAAAGCAAAAAAAATTAGGAAGCAAGGCTTAATATGTTAAGATTTACCCTCACCTAATCACACACTTCATAACTGATGCACTGTAAAAAAATATTTTCATGATTTGTTATCTTAACTTTTAATCTTTTTTCAAAACAACTTAGATAATTAATGTGGTTCAGATAACATATATTTTGAAGTTCTATTTATTAAACCATAATCTTTTGTCAAATCAACTTAGATGATGTTGTTCAGATAACATATATTTTGAGTTTCTATTTATTTCTATTTAAAGGTTTCTATTTATTTCTATTTAAAGGTTTAACTTAAAAATGTAAGTTACCTGGTTGCCTTAAAATTTTGAGTTCATTGAAATTAAAAAATTGAGTTAATGCAACAAAGAGATTGGTTTAATAAATAGAAACTCAAAATATATGTTATCTGAACAACATCATCTAAGTTGATTTGACAAAAGATTATGGTTTAATAAATAGAACTTCAAAATATATGTTATCTGAACCACATTAATTATCTAAGTTGATTTGACAAAAGATTAAAAGTTGTGATAACAAATCATGAAAATATTTTTTACAGTGTGTGACTTCAGGTTTTATGAATTCGTACTTTCTTGACTTAGCTTGTAGATCTCCTGTTTTGAAATATAGATTTAATTCTGTCTTGTATTATCCATTAAACTCTTAAGGTGTGTTATAAGCTCTAAGATGGTCTCTGGAAAACTGGCAAATGGAAGTTTGTTTGAATCAAGGATGTGGTTTTCGCTCAGACCTCCGCTGACCTGCTTCATAAATGTTTACCTGGATCCCGTTCAAAGAATCTCGTCTGAGACTCATCCCATGGTCGAAAATGGAAACCTTTCTTTTATGAGTTAATTCGAACCGTGTCTACTTTTAGTATAACGTTTCACTGGTTTTGGCGTGTCTCCCCACAGTCCCCAGACTTATTTTAGGTTTATTTAGGTCATGTTAAAGCAACACAAGCAATGTTTTTTTTTTTGTTTTTTTGTTCCTCAACTGGTGAAATATTGAAGGTGACACATGAGTGTTACAGATTTCAACAAACTCTAGTAGTGTTGGGTGTAAATCACCAGTTGTGTCCTGCAGTCCTGCACTAAGACTATAATTGATGGCATATATACACTGGCATTACTCTTTTGTTTGCTGTGTTAAAGGGATAGTTCACCCATAAATGTAAATTCTGTCATCAATTTTCCACCCTCCAAACCTGTACGCAATTCTTTATTAAGAACAACACAGAAATGGTTTTATTTTGTTGCGAAATATAACTATTTTATCACCCCGCTCTTTATGTAAAGTTGGATAAATAAGTATGTCCAACTTCATCAACATACAAACAGTTTACATGTGTAGGCAGATATATATTAAATAGCAAATCTCAACTGCTTAATTGCTTGTATTGTCGCCAAATCTGTGACACTAAGGCATGAAGATATTAGGATATTATAAACATCATAATCTTCTGAAAAGCACTATAAAAAAATAATAATAAAAAAAACTGACTTGATTTGAAGATACTTTGAAAAATGTATTTTTGTTGTTGTTGTTGGTCCAGTGAAAGTCAATGGGGTCCAAAATGTTTTAAAAGATTCTTCAATATATCTTCTTTATATCCGAATAAAACATTGAATATAGGTTTTGAGAGTGAGTAAATGATGTCAACATTTTTGGGTGAAGACTACAATAGTCAACAGGAATAGTAAAAGATAGCATGAAATATCACGGCTTGACACTATGTAATGCTTCATCTTTTTGATTAACCATTACATTAATATGAAAGGACTACAGATACGTATTTTTCTCCACACTGCTTTCTTGACTTATGAACGAGACCTCCCATTTAAACACAAACACATGTGAAAATTTGCCTCATGCAATCCCACAAATCACAGTTCACACACGAACCCTCAGAAACTGAACATGACTCTTTTCTTTAGATACAGAGTTTGCAAATGAGGCACACAGTAAAAGCATTAAGAGGTTTAGTCATGTTCTTTCACATACAAATGTTTAATTTACAGTACACTTACAAAGAGAAGAGAAAAACAGTTTGTGTTGAGCAGAGGGTCTCTGTACGTCATTCACAGATGGTTCTTGTTAGTGGTGAAGGCAGTGGGATCTCATAGGACCCTTTACATTTCACAGTTAAAGAACTTACTTACACATTTAAAGTCTGATAGTGTCAAAAACATTGGAGTGAGAGATTGTGTCTTATTTATTCTTAAAGAGTCAGACAGACAAGGGTCGAATCAACGGTGCTTGTATGTCTGTTCCAGATATGGATACGCCCTGATATTTCATTAGCGTTTCCATTATTTAATCCAAAACTTTCTTCCATTTAAAAAAAAAAAAGTAGTCATAAAAAAAGAAAAGAAAAACAAACAGGCTTGAGCATTTCGACAGATTTAAAGGAATTTTCTGGGTTCAACGTAAGTTGAGCTTCTGTGGTCTGTTTTCCATTACCACAGAAATAATCTTGAGTCTTCATTCACATTAACAGTTATATATTTACACTGCAAAATAACAACAAACCCTTACTCAGTACATTCTTAAATCAAGAAAAGCAAAAGGACATGAGATATTAAGTCTTGTTTTCTTTTTTTATATATAAAACATGAATTGAGTGTAAGCTTAAAACAAACAAACAAAAATATCCTGCAATGAGGTTAGAAAAATAAATTAGTTTTTCCTTTGAATAAAGTTTTTTTCTACCCCAATTGCAGATTTTTAAGCTTGAACTCACAAAATTTTCATACATTTTCCAGAAAGCAAGACTTGGCCAATAAGTATAATTAAAAATAAGTTAATTTATCTTGTATTCTGTAACAGAGTTTAAATATATTACTGCAAAAGGAAAAAAATACTGAGTAAGGGGCCGTTAGCACGACACTGTTTTCAACTAAAAACGGGAAAACTTTCATGCGTTTTGGCTGTTCATTTACACGACAACTGCGTTATGGGGACCTGAAAATGCTAACTTTTGTAAGTGGGTTTCAAAGTGCAAGTTTTTGAAAAGGATACCGTTATCGTCTCAGTGGAAACTACAAAAACGTGAATTTGTGAAAACGGTGTTCAGTCTGCAGGCTCGTATTTACAAAGTGACATCGCCATCTACTGGCCTGGCAGCAGAATACAGCGTTTTTAGTCGTTTCCACGGATATGTGTGAAATGAAAGTCATGCACCGGAATAAATGTTAAAAAGTGTTTCAAAAGCCACAAAATTTACATTATTTTTACTCATTTGGCAGATACACTTTTACATGTTAACTTGAGTAACTCTAGTGTGATAAAATCACTATGCAATGTTATATCAACTGTTTCTATTCCATGATACATAAAGCTTTTAAACTCAACAACATGAGCAAGAAACCAGCAAGGTTTCGAGATGTAACTAAGCACAAACTCAATGTAAAAACTCAATGTAAAAAACTAGAGTAAATGTATGTCAGTAATGCATAACTAAGTTCCTCTGCCTAGAAAAGTATAGTCTCTTCATGAAACGGATGGTTTACACAACTTTACAACTCAAATAACACATATTTTTACAGAATAAATCAAAATGGCCCTATTATGCTTTTTTTGTAGTGTGGTCAGCGAATGTAAAAGGTCTACAAAGTTTTAAAGATATAAGTGCATGACAAATAAAGTTATTGTCTCCTAAAAGACAAGATCCTTTCTGAACTGCATAAATGAGTCATCAGCACTTCCAGTCTCACTTCCTGTTACACACCTACTTAACAATGGAGCAAATTTGCATAATGCCAGGCTGTGGTCCTGATTGGCTGCCAGTGAACAACATCTCCATTGCCCCGCCCTCAAACACTGTAGTTTCTCTGAGACTGGAAGAGTTTGGTTAGTGTTGTTCGTGTGGAGAAGACGCTGTTTTCTGCTGCCAAAGCAAATCCACTTTGATGCACTTCTAAAGGATGAGATTGATACGGTAAAACCGACGCCACTGTTACTGTTTGTATAATTTGTACAAAGTGCTGAGGAAGAGCTGAAATTCAAATGAGCGTTTGGTATCCAAAGTGTGCTGTTGGCAGGCGACCAATCACAGCAGACTGGGCCTTCTGACCAATCAGAGCAGAGCAGGCTCTCGGAAAGGAGGGGTTTAAAGAGACCGAATCTTTTATAGAAGCGTTTCAGACATGTGAGAAAAGAGCAAATGCTGCAATATATATTATGAGAAAATTAAAGTGTTTTGTTGGATGCATGTAAACCTATTGTAGGAACAACCTTTAAAATAACATAATAGGGCACTTTAATATAAGCAAAAATACTGCAGGACACAGACGATGTGCATAGAGATGAATTTGTAATGAACCCAGACTATTCCTGAGATGATTTTTTTGTGGCTTAAAGTGTTTTGTGCAAATGTCCTTAAAATTATTAGTTTATTAAGAGATAGGAGTCCAATTTGCAGCAAATTTAAATAGGTAACATTTGTAGTTTAGTTTAGATTTTTTTTGTGGCAGTGGTTAAAAAAAGAACAGAACGGTTTTTCATGAACAGATTTTTTTTCCCCTCAAGACTACTTGGCTTTTATACACCTTTTTAGTAGCTGTTTGCAGTTTTCAGATGACAAATAATTTCATGTGTATTTTAGATTTGCTAAATATTAAACTTGTGTCACAGATAAAACATCAACATGTGAAAAAAAGAGAAAGAATATACATATACAATATGTACAGTTCACCATCAGAGGTTGCATGTATTAAAAAAGGATGAGAAAAAAATCAACATTGTGTTATTATAAATAATTACAGTTACAGTTACAAGATAATGTAATGCTACACAGGCTTGTCCTCAAAGAAGATCTGCGCGTACACCGTTCCTGTCTTTGACGCTTTGACTTCAGGCAGTGGCTTTATCAGTTCAAGCTCGGCGTACGTCAGACTCTCCTCTGCAATTTTGGGCTGTTGGGACGGGAAAACACTAGAGGAGTTACAGCTCGCATATAAAACATTAAATACAACATTTGGCAGTTTTGCAATACAAATAACAAACTTCTGTGTGTTTCATAAAAGTAACTTACCAAAACCACTTTTCTGGGCTGAGGTTTTAAAAGCTTTGGCTTTCGCATTTTGTCTGCAATAGGGGCTGAGATGTAATATTGTAGTTATTAAACTGAGGTTTACAGTATGCACTTAAGTGATATATAGAGGTCAGTAATTGTACTCTACCTTTAGCCGGTATCTCTGGTGGCACATCTGGCTGTTCAACACTTTTATTTTTCTTGTACTTTCTCACCTTCTTGGGAAGAGCTGGAGACAGACTGACCACACTAGTGACCGTCTCCCCTGAACTGGACACACACGGACACACTCTCAGTTTCTGAGGAAGGTTGTCCTCCTCCATTTTTACATCATAGAAAATCTAAACTACATTATCACCCAGCGATATAGTAAGTTGGATATATAGTATATCCTACACTGCAAAAGAAAAACTCTTATTGAGTATAACATTCTTAAAACAAGATACAAAGCAAAATGACTTCAGGTATTGAGTTTATACTTGAAAACAAGAAAAAATGTCTGCCAATGGGATAAGAAAAATAAACTTAAAATTAAAAGGAAAATTTGTTTCTTTTTTTACCCCATTGGCAGATGCTTGTTATTGTTAATTTGTTTTACGGACTTTTATTTTGAAGTGTTTTGTTCCCATTTTTCCTGTATTTTGTCTTTTACCTGCATAAATACAGTCGTAAAGCAATATATTCTATATAGCAAATCTCAGCTGTGTGATTGTTTGTATTGTAAACTGTCTTACAGCTCTCTATGTAAAGTTGGATATATAAGCATGTCCAACTTTTTCCACATACAGCAACTCTCGTAGGGTAATATGAACTATATATATCTATAACGTGATTGGTTATATCGTCTCAAAATGTAAATTATTGGCCAGCTCTATTCTGCTATATGCAACTATAAGGCACAAAGATATTGACATCATGGTTCCCTTTCAAGGGAACTCGCGTTGCGTCGAGTTTGACGCTATGGGAACGCTTTGCGTGATGACGTCTTGAAGCACATGTAAAATCAGTCCAATGGTGTGGCGGAACGTCAGAGGCGGGTGACGTCACGTACCAGGAAGCTATAAAAGCCGGTCCGAAACAGAAAACGAAAGCTTCTGTGTCTTCAGTAGCGCTTTATGTGAAATCTGTCTCTGTCTATTTATTGTTGTCTGTCACATTATTCAATCCAGCGATCAGTTCAGAATGTGTGTGCATCCCTGCCCGCGTTTTTATTACGGGTAGGGACACTCATGTTCTGTGTATTGTTTGTTTGGGAGAGGAGCATGCCCAGTCAGCACTCGAGGGTGCTGGCTTGTGTGCATTGTGAGGCGCTGTCCATGCGCTCGCTCCGATCCCGGCTGAGTTTCTTCCGGGAAGCTCGCGCTCCCCAGGGCTCGGGTCCCGCTGCTGCCGAGGCACAGCGGCGATCTCAGTCCTGGGGTTCGCAAATGGATCTATCAGCGGGGTCTGAGACGGGCTCTGCCTTATCTCAGCCCTTGCCTGATAGACCCGGTGTTTTTCATCAGGGTGCGGAAGCACGCGCGGCGGTTTCTTCCCCCCTGATGGTTACACAAACACTGCAATTGTCCAGTTCTGAGGAACTGGATGTTGTTAATGTTGAAGAATTGCTGGATGTAGTGACAAGAGCAGTCGATAGACTATGTATTGTGTGGCAATCTTATAAACAGGACGTTCGTTCGTTCAAATAAATAAATAAATAATAAACTTGACGAACGCCTCCTGCCCTCACGTGCACAATCACAACGCCGAAATCTGCCGTTTTTCCCCGATCTCCATACTGAGGTGTCGAGATCGTGGGAGAAACCAGTGTCATATAGAGTGTTTAATTCCACATATATCTGATTATTCCTCTATTTTCTGGTTAAAGAGACATGGTTATGAGGAGATGCCAAAGGTGGGAGAGACGCTCGCGAGCTATCTCTCTCTAGCAACAGCATCGTCCCTAAGTGTTTCGGCATTGCCTAAATAAGCCCCTCAGAGTGACATAAAAAATAAAAAATATATCTCTGGTGGGCAAGGCTTATTCCGCGTGTGTTTATACACGATGTCTTTGCCATTTATGCTAACCCTGCCACTTTGTGTGTTTCGGGGCGCAGTGGTCTCCGGCGAGCACATATCTCAGGGTCCACCCGGAAACGTAGTGGTCCTGGGATGCTTGCCCCCTCCGAGGAGGGTCCTAGAGCAGTCAGTTCAGTCGTTCCCTGCCGGTTCGCCATACAGGGCACTGAATTGGTCGCTCGAGTAACATCTACACCAGTCTTGAGAGGCTGGTTCTCTTAGTAAATTTTTTGTCCTGATGCTCGAGGGCTCAGGACAATGAGGGTAGTCCCCCCCCCCCCCCGAAGTGCAGCGGTCAACACCTCTTTTCACGGTGCCCGTCTCTCTTCGGTACCCTCAGGGGACCGTTCTGCCAACCCTGCCACCTCTGGTGTTTCAGGGCGCAGCGATCTCCGGCGAGCACATATCTCAAGGTCCACCCGGAAACGTAGTGGCCTCGGGATGCCCGCCCCCTCTGAGGAGGGTGCTAGAGCAGTCTGTTTGGTCGTTCCCTGCCGGTGCGCCGTTACAGGGCGACGAACCGACTGCTCAACAGCAGGAGAAAAATACGGTGCCGTCTCTCTTCGGTGCCCTCAGGGGACCGTTCTGCCAACCCTGCCGCCTCCGGTGTTACAGGGCGCAGCGGTCTCCGGCGAACACATATCTCAAGGTCCACCCGGAAACGTAGTGGCCTCGGGATGCCCGCCCCCTCTGAGGAGGGTGCTAGAGCAGTCTGTTTGGTCGTTCCCTGCCGGTGCGCCGTTACAGGGCGACGAACCAACTACTCAACAGCAACAAAATCCAGAAACCAGTCTCGAGAGACTGGTACCTCTAGTAGAATCTTTGACAGCGTGGAAGCTACTGTCAAATGTTTCTCGTTGGGTCCTGCAGACCGTGGAAAAAGGGTATTAGATACAATTCTGGTAACGCCCACCGCGGTTTATGGGGATCCTGCCCACAATGGTGGGCCCCGAGCAGGTTCTGGTTATGGAACAGGAAGTAAACACTCTGTTAGAGAAAGGGGCCATAGAATATGTACCTCCCTCCAACATGGAAACCGGGTTTTACAGCCGGTACTTCATAGTTCCAAAGTAGGACGGGGGATTGCGTCCCATTTTAGGTCTTCGAGTTGTCATGCAGCTCAAGTTCAAAATGTTAACATTGAGACAATCGTTCCACAGATTAGTCCGAGGACTGGTTTGTCACGATAGACCTCAAGGACGCATATTTCCATCCGTCCGTGTCATTGGAAGTTCCTGAGGTTTGCTTTCGGGGGCAAAGCATACCAATATCGAGTTCTTCCTTTCGGCCTGGCTTTATCACCCCGCACTTTCACCAAATGCGTGGATGCAGCTCTGGCGCCTCTGCGCCTCCGGGGTATTCGCATCACGAACTACATCGACGATTGGTTGATTTTAGCTCAGTCGCATTAGATGGCGGTTCAACATCGAGACGTTGTTCTCGCCCATATGAAAGAGTTGGGGTTACGGCTGAACGCCAAGAAGAGTGTGCTTCTCTATTTTTGAGGACCACTTTTTTAGCCGTGGTTTGGGATTCAGTGTCTATGCAGGCGCGCCTGTCATCGCCACGCTTCGATCCTGGCAGCTGTGAGAAGTGTAAAGCTAGGCCAGCTACTCACTGTCAAACAGTTCCAGAGACTGTTGGGTCTCATGGCAGCAGCTTCCAACGGGATACCTTTTGGACTGCTGCACATGAGGCCCCTGCAGTGGTGGCTCAGGACCAGAGGGTTTTTCCCCGAGGGGCAACCCATTTCGCACAATCAAGGTCACGCGGTGATGCCTACGTGCCTTGGTTATGTGGAAGAAACCTTGGTTCCTGTCCCAGGGCCCAGTGCTGGGAGCTCCTTGTCGTCGCAAACTGCTAACGACGGATGCTTCCCTCACGGGTTGGGGAGCGATCCTGAGGGTCGCTCATCTCAAGGTCTGTGGTAAGACCATCATCGTTCCTGGCATTCTATAGCCTAGAGATGTTAGCTGTCTTCCGGGCTCTGAGGAGCTTTATCACAGGTCTCAGGGGACACCATGTGTAGTACATACGGACAACACGTCGGTAGTCGCCTATATCAAGGGGGTTTGCGCTGGCACGCCATATCCTCTTGTGGTCCCAGGGGAAGTTGCTGTCACTCAAGGCAGCCTACATCCCCGGGGTCCAGAATATAGGAGCAGACACTCTGTCGAGACAGGGGCCGAGGCCCGGGGAATGGTGGCTCCACCCCCGAGGTGGTGGAGCTGATATGGAAATTATAAGTGGATCTGTTTGCGTCTCGAGAGACGTCTCACTGTCCACTTTGGTTCTCCCTCACGCATCCAGCTCCTCTGGGACTGGATGCTATAGTACAGACGTGGCCGAGGCTACGTCTGTACGCCTTTCCCCCAGTTACTCTGCTCCCGGGAGTTCTGGAAAGAGTTCGCAGGGACCGGGTTTGCCTGCTTCTTATAGCCCCGCGCTGGCCGGGCAGAGTATGGTTTCCCGATCTGGTATCCCTCCTCGACGGGCATCCTCTGGAGTTACCCGTCAGGAGAGACCTTCTGTCCCAAGCAGGGGGCTCGATTTTTCACCCCCGACCAGAACTGTGGAACCTGTGGGCTTGGCCTCTGAGGGGGCCCAGCTCATAGAGTCAGGTCTCTCAACTGAGGTTGTTGAGACCATTCTACAGTCCAGAGCTCCCTCCACGAGGAAACTTTATGCCCTGAACTGGAGAGTATTCACCTCTTTGTGTAGTGACCGTCGGTTGGATCCAGTCAACTGCCCAATTGGTACAGTTCTGGAGTTCCTGCAGGACCGGTTCACTGCAGGTCTGACCCCGTCCACTTTAAAGGTTTATGTGGCGGCCGTAGGTGCTTACCACAGTCCTTTGGGTGGAATGTCTGTGGGGAAAGACCCCTTTGGTATCTCGTTTCCCTCGTGGCACTTGGAGGTCCTCCTCCCTTTCGAAATCGGACCAGGAGGCGATTAATTTGCTTTGCCCTGTTCGGGCGTTAGATGCGTATTTCCACAGAGCTGCCCTGTGGCGTAAAAGTGACATTTGCTCCCCTAACAAGGGAGGTCCAGTGTCTAAGCAAAGGATGAGCAGTGGGTGGTTGAGACTATCTCACTTGCTTATGAGGCGGCTGGACAGCCTTCTCCTGTAGGCTGTCCGGTCGCACTCTACGAGGAGTATGGCGGCCTCTAAGGCCCTTATATCAGGAGTTTCGTTACAGGACGTCTGTGATGCGGCAGGCTGGTCCTCACCGCACACTTTCGTCAGGTTCTACTCTCTGGATCTAGACTCTGCTCCAGGGTCTCATGTTTTGTCTTCCTAGTGCTGCTCACCAGATTTCACACAGGACAGACATTTGTAGCTATGGAGGCGTTGGTATAGACGTTCCCATAGCGTCAAACTCGACGCAACGCGAGTTCCCTTGAAAGGGAACGCCTCGGTTACGACTGTAACCTCGGTTCCCTGAAGAGGGAACGAGCGTTGCGTCACCTTGCCATATCTCCTTCATGCCTGTCAACACGACTTCAGACTTTACGAAGCTTTCGTTTTCTGTTTCGGACCGGCTTTTATAGCTTCCTGGTACGTGACGTCACCCGCCTCTGACGTTCCGCCACACCATTGGACTGATTTTACATGTGCTTCAAGACGTCATCACGCAAAGCGTTCCCATAGCGTCAAACTCGACGCAACGCTCGTTCCCTCTTCAGGGAACCGAGGTTACAGTCGTAACCGAGGCGTTTTCTGTAAAGCTGCTTGTGTTGAGAAAAACACTACACAAATACATTTGACTTTACTCATCTTTTCATCTTTTCTCACCTGTTTTGTGGGCTCTTGACCAAATGATAGTTTTCTAACAAAAAGGAGCATAAGAAAAAATGTCAATGAGCCGATTATATGATGAGGAGCATGCACATTAGTTGTTTATCAGATGGTTTTATATCAACAACAGCAAGAATCCTACCTTTTAATCGTCTCTTCCTCTGCAGATACTGACAGCTCACAGCTATAGTGAACATGCACATGCACAAGAGCCCAACACAACACACCAGCACAGCACACAGATACACATCTGAAACACAAGGGAAACAGTCGAAATACATGCATACTGTACGTTCACTGCGCAGAAAGACACAGCAGTGCCTATAATACAACATTCTGTGTACTCTTTTTGTATTATCCATATCCTGGCAATAAAGAGCAAATTAAGAGAAAAAAAATAAAATTTCACCTAAAGTAAAAATTCTGTCATTTACCTTACGTTTTTGATGCACATTCGGACGGGACTAAAATCATTGAGAAGCTCTGGTAATTATTACTTTACTTTCCATGTTAAACTAATCCAGTCCGAATAGGGCTTTAGATATACTTTAGTATAAATTGACATACATGTTATACAAAATACATGAAATATATAAGGAAAACAAACAAAAAGACTCCATTACATGTGTTAAAATGGCACCATTACATGTGTTATTATACTGCTAAATTCAAATCTGCTTTTGCTCTGAGCCAGAGACGTCCTTAACGCTTGTCATACGTTATAGCTGTTCAGTGTTTTCAACAACCTCATAATGTTTATTTTAGGTTTCAGTCATTTAAATACTGATAGGTACTAGAATAAAAAACATTTATAGCTAGCAAAATGCACACTGATGTTGATGGAAGCGGCAATAATAATCCTTTCAAAAATACTTTGATGACATATTTTATTCACGTCAGACATATTGTTATATTCTTCTCTTCACTTTTATGTCTTTCAGAAGAAGTGGAGGAATTTACATGTTGCAATTCCAACAGCTCTGATTCTCATCAATGCAGCGCAAACATGACGGCACCTATCGCGTGATATATGTATCAACTAACATAATCATTATAACGGTGATTAAACGACAAAAACATTTACTTGCACATATTTGAATATTTACTTACACATTATATCAGATATTTCATGATATATTTAAGTTTGTGATTATTTTCTAATAAAAAGGAAAAAATAATTAAAACCGATTCATCAGTCATACAGTGCTATTGATGCATTGCCATTGAAATAGTAAGGTGATACAATCTAAAATAACAAAATGCCGGTGGCTCAGCTAGAGTGTTACTTATATGTGAAAGGGTAAAAGAGATGAAAAATTTTGTCATTATTTACTCACCCTTTATGTAATTTCAAACCTGTATGCATTTCCTTTCTTCTGACAAACACAAAGGGAGAAATTTTGAGGAATGTTGTTCTTCAAATCTGAATGTTGTCCAACATTCTTCAAAATACCTTCCTTTGTGTTTGTCAGAAGAAATAAAGTCAAACAGGCTCGGAACGACATGAGTGTGAGTAATATTAGAGACAGAATATTCATTTTTGGGTGAACTATTCCTTTAATGACAGATCATTATTCTAAAGTGGTACCAATAATTTTGTGAATTTCTGTTTTTCGTTAAGTTTTTTTTTTCTTCTTCTTCACAGCTGTCACATCAGAAGATTTGGAACATAGTGCATGTTGTCATTTTATTTTGTGATTTTGGAGCTTAAAGGCTGTAGTACCCATTCACTTTCATATGGAAAAGAGTCATATGGGAAAAAAATAATTTTGCGTGAACTATCCCATTAAGAAAAGCTGTCATTCCTTCCATTTCTATTAGATTATTTGCTGCATCTGAAAGAATGTGTTTAGTGAGGTATTTTATTTGTAAAAAAATTGGTCCAAGAGAATATGTCTGAACATAGTTTTGTGGCTTACCTTCAAACAGACTCCACAGTTCCTGCTTTGGTCTGCCGGCTGGGAGAACATGGACTGCGAGAGGAAGAAGAGAGAATTGCACACTCATCACTGTGGCTCCAGACCTTCATAATTACATGAAACAAGCAGTTAAATCAAGTAAATTGCAGGGGAAGATGTGTGTGGGATGACAGCAGCAAGGCTTTCCCTCTCTCTGGATATGGTCCTGGCTCATGGTGGCTAACACCCACTGTGATGCCCTGAAATACCCATAACCACGGCAGCTGACGACAGAAAGACTCGCGGGCCGAACAAACACAGCCACCTCGGCTACTGAGGACGTTTAGCCACATTTCTGGGTGTGCAACAGACCACTAAAGAGCTCATTTGAATTGATCCTGTGTGTTCTCCACTGTACAAAAATGATATGATCAATAAGTTATGACAACATATATTTTTACATGGCTTTAATACGTTTCTTTTAATAAGTTATACAAGCATACAACAAATTTTTAAGTCAATTTAATGTAATTTAAGCAGAAGTTTAAGTTAAGCAATGTATATTTTGTGCTTCCCTAGTTACTGCATTCTTAAAAAATATTATGGAAACAAATATTCTATAAAACATGATTTTTTTAACTGTATCATTACATTCATAAACTAAACTCAGGCTCATTGGAAAAATTGTGACTGGCGACATTTTTGCAAAATGAAATTACATTGCTTTTTGCATGTAACGCAATAATTTAAAAGAGATATAACGAATGAGTGCCGCTACAAGCATGTTCAGTTTAATCCAAAACAGAAAAACATGAATCTGCCAGTTTTATTACGTTGATACGATTTTTTTAAAACAATTTTCACTTATATATTTTACAATTAATTAAAGAAACTGCAAAAAACACATTGAATTATGAAGTAGAAAGACTGAAATAATATTGTAAAACATGCAACATACAACAGTGTTTTATTTACAACTGAATAATTTTTGATTGTGTATCGCGGCAGTTCAGAAATAAAATGTCCAGTAAATATCGCTGTATCGCGTTTGAAAATAACACAGAACATAACCAATAGAGTTAACAAAAGCAAACGTGAGATAAAAGCACACTTTCTGAAGCAACCGTGTCATTATCTTGCTTCTTCAACTCTTATCGTGACTCGTACCAAGCGCTTCACATCACGAGAGTAGTGCTGTACCAGCTGAGCAACCGAGCATGTTTATATGTGAGAAAAGGCAGATGCGTTAGTTTACAAACCATACACTATGGGAAAAGTGTTTTGAGGTCATGACGCATTATTGTGTAAGGAACTGCATGAAAGTATGTTGAATCTTCTAGAGTTTGTCACAGAATTAGAATAGAACATTCACACCATTTCCAGTTGGCTATATGCGTTCTTATTAACCACGCTGCAAATGTCTTCTGCTTTTTCTGCTTGCGCACGGACTACTATTTATTTCTCTATTCATGGCTCTTGCAGAAATGTGCTTATTTTTGGAGCCCTTGCTCATGCCTGACTGAACTGGGGAGGGACAAAAGCTCTATTGAGTCATGGCTTATATCTGGACAAAATAAGAGCCAGATACAAACTCTTCAGTGGTTTACTAAAGGCTAATGTCGCTGTACAGTTGAAGACCTCACAGATGCATGAATAGAGAGGCATGTTTCAATAGAGCAGCTGCATCAATTGACATTAATGATTTCATTGCACGACCACAACACATTCAACTATGAAAAGAAGCAGTGAATATATGAAAGAGTATAAAAAAGTACGGAATTTAACATCTTCCTTTGTCTCTGCAATATGAATGATCACATTCTGTGACATTTACTCATGACAACTAAGCCTTAATGGTTGGCGTGCCTTTTATTCAGCATTGCCATTTTAGCATTGGAAATAAAGATGTGCACAGCAAAAATGTTTAAAAATACAACCCATTTACTTCAAATCTAGGCTTTTCCACAGGGACAGCCTTAAAGGCTTTATTGATTTGCAACACGTGCTGACAAGATTCATACAAAGCATCTCGCTGTTGTTGTCGAACCCAGAAACACGGTCAGTATTCCCTGCTTTCTCTGTGCTAGTGTGTATTTAAATCTGCACCACATCCTCCCTCATGGCAGAGACACTCAGTGGCTCTCCTTACAAATACTCTCAGTGGAAAATGTGATTGTGTTAGGAACAGAGCGTTTTGAGCTTAGTGGTATGGCCTGGTTTTGGGACTACCTCACTCATATGGTTGGATGACCTAAAATCAAAAACACAAATTATCATTTAAATTGAGTTTAGTTAAAGCTATGTATCAACTGAAGTATATAATTGTTCCATACTATGTAATTACTAACAGTGAGGTCTTATCTTGTGTAAATCTATGGAAGAGTTTATACAATGATCTACAATGTGTTTGTAATTTTTTTATCATTGATATGAAATGACTTTCCTTTTTTTAGCTGACGTCATGAATCCCTCTTTTAAAGCTCTCCACTCAACCGCTTGAATCTGTTCTCACTTGTAATCCCCACTTTTCACAATCAGATCAGTTCCTGATATCCCGTTTCTCTCGCCAGATTACGGCACTTAAATTGAAAACTTCATTTTGTTTCGACTTGAACGTGTATTTTGACATGCACTTAAAGAAAAAAAACCTTTGTCAGACTAATATATAGTTTTTTATATTAATTCATTTGAATAATATTTGAAAAATAATAATTTAGAAGTCTTTTTTTACACTTTTAATAGCCCATGGAATGGCTTGACGAGCTCCATTTCTGTACTTACACTGTCTATACCCGACCCTAAACCTGACCGACAGCATTAACAAAAGCAAACATGAGATGCAAAGGCATTTGCTGAAGCAACCATGCATTTCAGCTGCGTCTACAAGTCTTTGAGCTCATATATCATGAATTTCATGGGATTCGTACCCGAGCACTTCACATCCCGAGTGCGATGCTGTAGCAGGTGAGCGACCGAGCAAGTTTACTATAGCTTTCCCCAGGAACTATACCCTGGAAATCCAGAGTTCCCGCGAGAGCACAATTTGAATTTGCTCTGGCGTCGAGTAATGATGCTCATTAAATATGCCCTTGTATCCGAGCTGCACCAATCACATTGGGTTATCTGATATACTGTAGGCGGGCCAGAGGCGAGCTAAACAGAAGACGACAGCACTGTGACGTCGAAGTCATTAGTAAACATTGCAAGATGGCTATGGATGAACACCAGTTGTCTGAAATGGCTTTGGCCGCTACAATGAACGAGTTAGACTTGGCTTTTTATCTAAAAGAGGAACAGAAGACGGCGCTCGAATCCTTCCTTTGCAAGAAGGATGTTTTTGCTGTTTTGCCGACCGGATACGCCAAGAGTCTAATCTACCAGTTAGCTCCGCTGGTAGCTAAGCGTATGGGGCTTGTTGTGATTGGTCGTAGTGTTATCCAATTGCGTGCAGTGAGATTTTCAAATGCATGCTTGGTGCCGGCCCTCGAGCTGGACGATTTTTATCACTCAATGCCAGACCCTTAATCTTTCAGATTTGGGTCTGGATTTCCAGGCTACAGGAACTAGGAACTTTGTGGTGGTACTCAGTGTGTTTCCACCGCAGGAATCGGTCTAAATGAAGTTCCGGGTAAATATTTCCCCCTCCGAAAGTCCCTGCTTGCGAGGTAGTACTTTTTCAATGTTCAGGAACTTTCAGGGGTGGGACTTGGGCACTGAACATGCTGATTGGTTGAGTTCATGCCGCATTTTGATTGGTTGACTCCAAGCAGCATTTTATTTAAGACGAGCTTCAGGCTTTATTAAGCTTAAATTCAGAGGATGAAATCCAGCGGTAACTGTAAAGTAGTGTGCAGTCTTACGCCACCGGACTAAGTTGCCTAATCTTCATGGTACTTTAAACCACGGTGGAAACGCAGACAGCAACAGGTCTGGAGGAAAAAAAGTTCCTGGGACAAATTGTTCCGGGTAATTTCAGTGGAAACATGGCTTATGTGAGAAAAGCGTCAAAAAAACATCAAAATGTGTTCGTTTACAAGTCATGCACTATGGTCAAAGTGATCCACACGAAAATAAGTCTCCATATCAATCGATAATTCGCCCTTGTTGTAGTCATAATTTGTGTAAAAACTGCCGTTTTACTGCTACTAGTGTTCATTTCAGCAGGACATTGCAGTGAATTGTTTGTATAGGTACGTTTTTCTGCAGAAATGTGGGTAGAGGCATGTTTTTCCAATGAGCCTTTGTTGGATTTGCTTTCTTGAGGCGATTCGACCAAAAACAAATCGATACATCCCTTTGTTCAGAGTAGAGTCAACTATAGTTTTTGTTTGGTAGTACACTCACATGTAGATAACACACAAAGCCACAAACATCCCATGTTGATTCCTGATGTGTTTAAGTAGGCCATGCGACGGCCACCCACAGTGAGCACCAGTGCCCCTTTTTGGGGAAACTCTGATCTGTTCCTGACCTGGTTTTTCTCTTCGCCTTTTATGACTCTTGCTGCTTTGCTGTGAACCCCTTTATACATTAAAAATATGTCTGGACTTATTTAGTCTTGGATCCCGAGAGCGACAGTCTCTCCATCCTCTTGTGTCTGCAAGTTAGTAAAGGAAAACTCCACTCTTCAGCCAGTGTCAATAGCGTTTGGCTGTCACTCCGCCAGTGTTCACTTTGTTTCTGTCAACCCCCGACGGCCAAAAGACAGATATATAGCGCATAAATATTAGATCACATTTCCACATGTTTTTAATGGAAAATCTAACACATACAACCCCAAAACAGTTTCTTCGACATGTCGCTTATGCGGTGAGTATTTTGACAGATGTTTCAAACCTCGAGACAATTTAAGAGTCTAGATGAGAGAAACTCTCAACGAAAAGTCACAACAGCATATGGAATAGTGCTAGTGATGGGTGCTTTTGTGAAGCTTCAAAGCCTTTATGAAAAATAGATTCGGTGAATTAAACAGCAAAAGTCATGTGATTTCAGGAGGCTTTGTTACGTCATAACGGTTTCGAAACGTTTAGAAATGTCAATAGTTATCAGTGTCTAAATTTGTAGATTTTTTTTAATGACACAGAGAGTAGTTATTAACCAAGCTCTCCATAAATCAAACAACACGATAATAAAATAACTCTTATTATACATACACTTTAAATTTAGTGGTATTTGATGATTTGTTAAAGGGGTGGTATAATGCCCTTTTCACAAGTTGTAAAACAAGTCTCTGATGTCCCCAGAGTGTGTATGTGAAGTTTTAGCTCAAAATACCCCACAGATATTTTTATATAGCATGTTAAAATTGTCACTTTTTGAGGGTGAGCAAAAACACACCGTTTTTGTGTAGGACCCTTTAAATGCAAATGAGCTGCTGCTCCCAGCACAGAGGGCGGAGCTACAAGAGCTCATGTCCTTTTTGTGTCACACACACATGCACTGAAAATTGCAAAAACTCTTAGCCTTTTATGTTCAAACCGGAGTCAGACAAAGATGGAGAGACTCAAGAGGTGACAATATGTAGACAACATTTCTGAATGGTTAGTTGATGAATTTATGTAGCTTATGTGTAGTTATCTTCTAGCCATTGATTAGCAGATTCTGTCTTGATAATCTATAAATCGTGTTCAGGGGGCGGGGTTTATGTAAATTCTAGGGTTGGTGATGTCACTAACCCGGGAGGAATGTGGTGTAGTCTCTACCAGCCGTTTGTTGTAGTCCTTAAAAAGCGATTTCTTTAAAAGCAAATATCTCTCTTTGCTTTGAACTTTGAGCGTTGTAACTTTGCAGATGTTGTTTATGCTCAAACAGCAACGTTACACACTAACTAAAGTTAGAAAAGGGAAATTATAATCAACCACCCCTTTAATTGCTTCTATAGGCTCAACATTTGCAATTGGTTTCTAAAAGGTGTTTTTAATGCATGATTTGGGCTTTTGTTGCATTCACACCATACTGACCCACCAGCCTGTGGCGTTTTGAGGAGTTTGAAACAGTGAAGCATTTTGCGAAGCAATTGAAGCTTATTTTTTTCTCCCATCACTAAACCGTGCTGTGCGTTAAACAAACCTCTGAGCTGCGTCGAGGCCGAGCCGTTGGTCAAAGCTTTCCATCGTTCCCGCTGCTTCTTAAACTCCTGCACCCTGCAGCTGTAAAGACCCCTGTCCTGCTCGCTGATGTTCACGATGAGGAGGTTGTATATCTTGCCGTGTTTCACCACTGTGAGTTTCATTTTGGGCTTGTGGAAGCTCTTGGTGTAGTTCCCGTAAAACTTGGCCCTCTGCATGTTGACCCGGGCCACCAGCAGCTCCTCTCGGCCCGACTCCGGCTGAAACATCCAGCGCACCACAGGCAGACTCGTGGACCGGCGCCGCGGGCTCACCTGACAGGACAAGGTGACGTTCCCCCCCTCAGACACCACCGTGAACGGAGAGGGAGTCACTGTGACGTTGATGGCCCAACACACATCTGGAAATTATATGACATTGATGAGAGAGATGCAACATTTCATGGAGGCGCAATGTTCAAGAAAAACGACTGAAACTGGATGAAAAATTATTAAACACAATTTTTTTTATTTTTTTATTCAGCGTCTCCGTTATGTAAGCCAGCAATTTGTTTGAGGCTTTAAAGAGCATTGTAAAGCAATGCATGCTGGGATATTAAAACTGAGAGCCTTTCCAGACCCTGTTGCTTCTGCTTAACGAGACTTTTTGACAGGCCATCTGGAGAACATTACTTGGGTGGATCTCAGACAGACATCGCCACAAATTTATATATACTGTATCTATACTGGTTTTCGAAAGTTTGGGGTCGGTAAGATTTGTTAATGTTTTTGACATAAGCCTTTTATGCCCACTAGACTGCATTTACTTTATCAAAAATACAGAAAAAAAACAGTAACATTGTGAAATATTTTTTACAATTTAAAATAACTGTTTTCTATGTGAATATATTGTAAAATGCAGTTTATTCCTGTGATCAAAGCTGAATTTTTAGCATCATTACTCCAGTCTTCAGTGTCACATGATCCTTCAGAAATCATGCTGATTTGCTACTCAAGAAACATTTCTAAATGTTATTTGTAAAAAAAATAAAATAAAAATTGCTGCTTCATATTTTTGTGGAAAGTGTGACATCCCCCCCCCCCCCCCCCCCCTTTTTTTATTGTGGTGTTTGAGGTCAGTTCCCCAAACATCATTTTGTGAAATATATGTACAAACTGGAAATAATTGCTGAATATAAAACCATAATATACAGACATAAGTTCTATAATGCATACTTTATACGTTTAGTTATATAAATCTGAATATGGACTTGTAAATCCTAAATATAAAGTTATAAATAGATGTAAACATACATCTACAAAATCTGTCACAATCACAATTTTCCATGGACAGTAAGCATTTTTTTAAGGAAGAAAACAAACTGGTGTGTCAGTTCTTTCTGAGGATGTTGCGTTATTTATAAACTCAAAGTGACGCACACACACACACACACACACACACACACACACACACACACACACACACACACACACACACACACACACACAGAGATATGATTTAAGTTACAAAAAGTGAGGATGTTCCTTATATACTTGTGAAGGAGGAGTCAGAAACCACAGCATACTCATAGCCGAAGAGAAAAAGTGAATTATCAGGAAAAAAACAAACAAATGAACAGTTGAAACTTCATTCTGCCCTAGCATTTATACTGAGGCGTTTATATTGTGCATATGTCAGCTTGGCTGACTGGGACAATACACAGACCACATCTAGTCTGTCTGTATGATGACCTTCAGCTTTATATTCAAACTCTCAGAACCACAAAAAAAAACACAGGAACATTAAAAAGAAACATGCATTAGATGCACAAACAGTTTGCAGTCACTTGCAACACCTAGGCTGATTTTCTCAGCTATACTGAACAATCACTGGTGATCACATGTTAAAATCAAACCCACTGCACTTACTTCCAAAGAGGAGTTTAGTCAGGAGAGCTGTCACCACTGCAGAGATCTTCATTCTCCAGTCCGACGGGCTCCATGCAACTCCACTTCAATCTCTTCGCAAAAACTGCCTATGAATTCCTCTACTCTTTTTCTCTCTCTTCTGTGTAACCCGAGACAGGACACGCTCTGTTTTTACTTAGTGTACACCCTCTATCCTCCCCCTTTGTACAGGACTTACACACACCACACTCAATGAAGGCGATGTCATTTCCTCTTCAGAAGGTGGACATCCAGTTTTAGTTGGAGAAAGTTACAAACAAGGTTTACTGCCAGTGAAACATCTCATACTCAGGTTCTTTATTGGCTTCATGAAGAAACTTTAACATCCATTCAAGGAAAGTAATGGTTTTTAATAGTATTATCTACACATGTTGTGGCTGGAGTGTAAAACTAATCCATGCATTTCACGTTTCAATGATATCATTTGTCATGAAAATGGTCCGATGGAAGCTGTCAAGATGGATATTGTTGAAATGGCTAAATCTGCTTTTGATATTGTTTTGGATATTGCTCATGTGCAGGATGTAAATGGTCACAATGTCCTCAGAATAATGTCAAAGCGCAGTGTTAGCCCTATATGCTCAATGTGAAGTGTGTGGCTGGTCAAGGAAGACTAGTGAGCATTTTGACATTAGTTTTATCTACTGCAAAAAAACACCTTTGCATTTGCCGAAGAACATAAGGATTGGAGTTGTGTGTTCTGCAGTCCGAAGAGTCAAACTTTAACAACCTTGCATTGAATGATGTCAGGTATGTTCGTAGGAGACGACTGGAGTGTTATAATACCAAATGCATGCACCATTATTCGTACATAATGGTACTGACCGCAGAAGGATCTGCAAAGTTGCTTTGAATGTAGAACAATATTTGGGAATCCTGCATCAAATGTGTATTTTCCAGTATGATAATGATCCCAAACACAACACGCCTGCAATGGAAGTGTTCATGCTCAGCATTTTGAAGCGTTCAAGTGGCCGCCTCAGTCTTCTGACCTTAAAGACTTTGAAAACATTTGGGAATACAGGTCTTCCAATGAAGCTCAGCTTTGGAAAGAACTTAAGGAGGACTGGAAAGATGTTAAGCACGACACATGCGCAAAGATTTATAATTCGATGGGAGAATAGCTAATAAAAAAACAAGAGAAAACTTGGAAAATATTAATTATGCTTGCATGTTACGATAATACACACAATACGATAAAAGCCACATTTAATTATATGCTGGAGTTTGCCTTTCTTGCCAAATAATTTTGTAATTTTAATACCAAGTTTATTGTATTCTTCTTCCCAATATAACATAGGCTACTCATATTTTGATTGGTTAGAACCGGAAGTGTCATTTCGGATGTTGTGCAAATATCACTTTTGGCCACTACTGTGTGTAGATGTACATGTAGTTGCCTCATCATGATGTTTCAACATAAAATATATATATAGTTAAATGTGTACTGACATTTCAGCTAATAGTGCAAACAGTTGTGCAACAACAGTGCCCTCCTCTGGATAAAGTGAGACATTGTCTGATACAGTTTTTAAAAAAGCCTCCACACATTATATATATAAAGAAATGTTATGTAAAATGAAATGAGATTCTGCACTATTCTGCTTTTGTACATACAAAATCATGAGTTGCAAGACTGTGGATTTTAATATTTTAATTAAATTGAGTGTAACGATTAGAAGAAAACAAATGCAAGACTCAAAAGTGACACTTACACTAAAATATTATGACAACATATGACTATTGAGTATATTTTACTTGTGCTCTTTAGTTCAAAAGGCTTGTAAATCACCCAAAGCATGTTTTCCTTTAAATCATGAAATCATGTGTTTTGCATATGTTTCTGTTATAGGGTTCAGAGGTTGAGTTATGCCTAACATCATTAACCTAATATGAAACCAATAAAATGTATAATTCTATGCAATGTCCTCACTATACAGTGAAACAAACGTGTGTGTGTGTGTACAGTGTGTATGTGTGCATGTTTGTGTGTGTGTGTGTGTGTGTGTGTGTGTGTGTGTGTGTGTGTGTGTGTGTGTGTGTGTGTGTGTGTGTGTGTGTGTGTGTGTGTGTGTGTGTGTGTGTGTGTGTGTGTGTGTGTGTGTTTTTAGGGTCCATAACAGCCTCAGGCATCTGTCACAACATGCATTTTAATAAAGATAAATGACTAATTAATACTCATTCGACTGGTCTGGAAGGAGCCGTTCATTTTTTATTGACTAAATTACAAATACAGTCATGTTTGATTACACATAAATGTGATTTGATTGTCACACAACACAGGCAAAAAATCATAAAACGGTAAAAACCAATAGGTTTTCTACCTCAAATGAAATGACAAACATGCCTTTTGTGCTTTTTATACAAATGCTATATCAACAGTTCATTTATATACTGCAAATATGAACATTTTACTCATGTAAATGCAGTTATGGCTCTCAAAGTGTAAAAAGCACAAAAGATTAATGAAGGCAGAGCGATGACGCTGATCTGCTGAATTTGATTTAATAAATAAATCAGTATAAAATCAGTCATAAATTGACATATTAGATTGTGTTCTCTGAGCTTAATATCATAATATTAATTCATCCTCGGAAGAGATTTCATTCCCTCCTGCTTTCCATATCAACGACCCTAAAGAATAGAGGTCATCATTGTATGAGATTCACTTCCACACCAAACTTTCATCACAGTGTAATATGCATATAACAATATTCTTACCGTGAAGATGCTCTTCTTATTGATACATCTTTAGAAAAAAATGTAAAATGTTAATGATTAATATTTTGTCCTTTTGATTAAAGCTTTAATATTTGAATCAGATTTCTAGGAAAGCACTTACCTGATGGTTCGTTGTCCAGCATCTGCTTTTTGATTATGTAGATCTTCAATAGCAGAAAACAGATGGAGAAGAAAAGGCCAATCCCTGCTCCTATGACAGCATATTTTATTTCTGAAGCTCGGGGGAAGAAAACATAATCTAATTAGAACGGTTTTCAACGCTAAATGGGTTTTGCATGGTTTGGATTGTGAGTTTCTTTAGTCTTTTACCTGGCTCATCACTGGAAGAGTCCTGTCCATTTACACATGTCACCAACAAGCAATCTGTAAGAGAGCAGTCGAGTTGATAATCCTTTAGTTAAAATGTATTAGATTATTATGTCGCCTTGAAGTATTATTAATGTCACGTTTATGCTCTGTTTTGGTTTAGTTTTAGTGTTCCTTGTCGTATGGGCTAGTTTCCTTGTGTTAAAGGTTAGGTAATGTGTAGGTCATTTCTGTGTGGTTCTTAGTGAAGGGAGAAACAAAGCTTTTTAAAACCAATTGTTTTGCAAAATGATTCACAGTTTCGAAGCCCTCGAAACACTGGTCCGTGTAAATGCAATGAAAACTCAGCCCAAACATGCATAATGTGTTAATTACATCGAATCAACAAATCATCAAATACCATTAAATATGAAGTGTCTGTATAACAGGCCTATGCGTTATTTTAATAATTTGTAGGGCTTGTTTTTGTGTTTTATGGAGAGAGTGGATAGTCAGGCCAATAAGAGACAATTAACCACTGCACTTACTTTTTTATTATACAAATGTGTCATTACAAATGTACAAGTTTATGAAACTGATCCGAGATCAGGTAAAAACTGAGTAGACACTGTTTCATGGGTTCACAGAGATCATCGGCCCCTAGTGGCGAACCATTGAAATGTCAAAACATTTGGAAACAGTTGTGACGTAACGAATCCTCGTTTACTGAAATCACGCGACTTCGGCATCGGCAGTTTAATACGCTCTCCGAACTACTGGTTTCGAATCAAAATACACGCAAAGATTTTGAAGCTTCATGAAGCAGCGTTTTTCATTTTTCTTTAAGTAAAGTGTAAGCAAAGATACCGTAACAAGTGTTTCTTTTGCCCTGTTTTTAGCTTCATTATCTAAATCAGTGTCTCTTTATCGGCTGTTTGATCAGCTTCCTGGAAACACAATTAAGACGTGATGATCGAGAGGAAGTGAGATTAGATCTGTGATTGCGACATCACTTTCAACTTTAACACATTAGCTTACCACACTGAGACGTGCAAACCTTTCTCAAAAATGCAAAAGACAAACAAATGCAAATACTTTAACAGTCAACACATATTACAACATATCACATCTTTATAGAGTTTTATCAGATTTGTTTTTTTTTTAATCATACTTTGCATGCAGTCACACACTTGATGTTACTTGAATATGTGTTGACCTAGTTTATGTCACAAGTCAATTATTCATTTAATATTCTAGTTCAAAATGTGCGCCTGCGTCCAACAATAAAAACAAGAATTCTAGCAATGCGACTTCCATAAACTGAATGATAATTCCTTACCGATGGTGAAGATAAAGCAGAAGGCTGAGCAGCATCTCGCATGTTCAGACATTCTTACGTCTTGTCATGTCTGGCTCTAACATTGGTTGTTTGCATTGGTTTTTCTGCTGTGCTGCTGTTGAAATTAAACCATTTCCTGTACGTTCACCAAATGATTTCTAGATAAGGTGATGCTGATGATATGCATGCAGCTCTTCAGTGTTCTTTCCAATAGGGGGTAATTGTTTTTTTTAAAAGCAGTATCAAGATACAAGATATGTCCATTCTGAAAATGCTTGCTCTATAATTTCGAATCTCCATTAAGCATCATGTGTTAGTTAAAGAATCAGATCAGGTTCATCAGGCTAAAACCCTCCATCCAATGTGTTGAGACGTTCACGCATTGCATGCGAGATCTATTGCACCAATTTGTTTTGCAACTAGAGGTCTGACCACGACACACGAATGGGGTCTGTACCTTTTTTTTTTTTTTTTGTGAAATTCAAAGTGACAGAAAAGGCATTTATAATGTTAGAAAAGATTTCTATTTCAAATAAATGCTGTTCCTTTGAACTTCCTGTATCACCGTTTCCACTAACTTTAGCCGCACATCTGCTTTCAAGTTTGATAATAATCAATGTTTCTTTAGCAGCAAATCCGCATATTAAAATGATTTCTGAAATATCACGTGACACTGCATGAAGACTGAACATATCACAGGTTTTAATTGTGTCTAGATGGATATTCGTGAGTACATGCTCAATGGACAGGCTTCCATCAACAGGTTCTTGTTACACAGTCAAAGGTCACGAACATCAAGTATTTTGCTGGCCAGAATGCAGACTCACTCTTCAGGGTCCTGACTCGGTCAGCGGTGTATGTCTGAAAGACAAGCACTAACAGGTTGGCATAACAAACATGGCGGATAAATGGAGCATTCAGAAACCGCAAAACATGCCAGCTCGTTTGATCTTGTTTCGATAAACTGCCAGCAGAGACTGGCCTTACCATAGCAACTTATAATCTTGGCCTTGGCCGTCCGTTCTCCCAGCTGCTCAAACTGGTGTCGGGTTCTCCCAGCATTTGGGAAGATTCACATTTACACACTGAAACATTAAAATCAGCATAAAAAATGACATCATATTAATATATATAATCATATAATATCATTGCATTAGGTTTTTACAATCAGAGTGACTAATTTGTGGTCTGAATAGTTGGGCTAAAACAAGCAGTGCTATATCTGTTAAAGTCAGCAACACTATTTTTAATGCAGTAATTATGCCCGATAATGCGCCTTATAATGCATTGTGTGATCTCATCAATAATAATACTGATCTATTCACTGAACACACATTTAGAAAGTATAATGCATTAAAACAGACAACCAATCTCAGATGCAATCTGCAAACATTATGTTACAATTATGTTTGAAAAGATGCATTAGGATGCAATATAAGATACATTATGATAATGCATTACACAAAGTTAACAACAATTAATAAAAACTGTTAGAAATGAATTGCTCATTGTTAGTTACGTTTAGTGAGTGCATTAACAATGGGGCCTTTTTGTAAAGTGTTACAGCTTTAATCTTTTTATCATCTAATGGGGCTTAGCACTGGTATTAGCAATGTATTTAGTGCAGAGTTACTGCATAACTGCTATTCTTATCAACTCTGCCTTGCTATGTTTAAATTAGCAACATTTACTGTCAGTTGTTCCCTTGTCATTGCCTCAAAGTTATCTGTGTACAAAGAGCTCAACATAGTGCAAACTCTCTGCTTGATGCTTTACCACGTTTAAATTCTAACAGGCTTATTCATTTAAGAGGATGAAAAAGGCAGTGACCATTGGCCATCTTAAAATGGGAATTTTGAATTGAATTGTGATTCTTTCCTCTATTTATATGTTTACTTATGAGTAAAAATAACAAAATCACTTAAATATTGTTCTAAACTGTATTCACACTCCACAAATTTTGGTAAAAGGCCTTATAGAATTTGGTCGCAATTGGCTTATTGATCGCAAACCTTATAGAAGAGTATAACAATAATAATAAAACAATTTTCTGATTTTTTTTTGACCTCCTTGGGATTATGATCAACATTTTCTGAAGCTTAAACGTCTTCTCTTACTGACCATAATTGATTATGAACACAAAATACACTTTCTGGCTGTGTTTATTTTGCACTCTGTGCTTAAAAGAGTAAAGCTGTGCCTTTCAATAGAACTTCATAATTCCTCTTCTTGTCTCGCCAAACAAACACACTTGTGAATTTCCATAAAAACTTACAGGCTGGTGTTGGTCCAGTAGCACGAGGTAAACTGTGTGCATGAAACACCTCCCAAAATGCTTATCATAATCTCTTAAACCATAACAACAAGAGTTCTTTGTCTGCTCTATTTATGTCTATTTATTCTGGTAATAGTAAACACCATTTTTCTTAAGAGATAACACTTCTTTTCTCTATCATTTCTTGATTTTTTAAATGTTATTTAAGAGCAACAAACCACACAAAACAAAAACCAGGATTATTATGTTATATTTTAAGTGTGAGAATGACCGCTTGTGTTTGACAGTTTTATAATGGATGAATGACAGTATACTGAAGTGGTTTAGTGGTAAACTTCACAGCTAAACAATGTTAGACACAACTGTACAATACACTGCCATTGCTTAACATTGTCAGAATGGGTATTTGTACATGCTTAGATCTGTGAATCACATGTGTCATGAACCCTAATGATTGCATCTCAGAACTGGCATGATCTGTTTTCATCACAAGGACATTTGTTGACATCTTGAGACTCCAGATATTCCTCGCCTGCATTTGTGGCAGTGAACACAAGTGTCATATTAATTGGGTCTGTTGCAATGAGTCAGTGTTGCAATTGTGAGCTGTATGTTCTAAGAAATGTTTATCTTATAATTAATATTGATCCATGGAAACAATTCCCTTGTTTTTTAAGGCTAATACATGTTTAAATTGCATGATAAACTAAACATTTCATGGCCTAGATACACTACTATTGAATATACATTTTTTAAAAAACTTTTATCCAGCAAGGATGCACTAAATCGATCAAAAGGGACAGTAAAGACATTTATAATGTTACAAAAGATTTATATTTCAAATAAATGTTTTATTTTTTATTTTTATTTTCCATTAATCAAAGAATCCCTATAATAAAATAACAGTTTCCAGAAATGTTTCTTGAGCAGCAAATCATCATATTAGAATGATTTCGGATCACGTGACACTGAAAACTGGAGTAAATTCAGCTTTGACATCACAGGAATAAATTACATTTTAAAGGGGTGGTATAATGCCCTTTTCACAAGATGTAAAATATGTCTCTGATGTCCCCAGAGTGTGTGTGTGAAGGTTTAGCTCAAAATACCCCACAGATATTTTTATATAGCATGTTAAAATTGTCACTTTTTGAGGGTGAGCAAAAACGCACCGTTTTGTGGCTGTTCCTTTAAATGCAAATGAGCTGCTGCTCCCGGCACAGAGGGCGGAGCTTCAACAGCTCATGTGTGTTTGTGTGTTAGCAGCTCCGATTACCTCACACACACATACAGAAAATTTCAAAAACTCTTAGCCTTTTATGTTCAAACCGGAGTCAGAAAGATGGAGAGACTCAAGAAGAAGTGAGAACATGTAGAAGCAACAGGACATTTCTGAATGGTTAGTTGATGAATTTATGTTGCTGATGTGTAGTTATCTTCTAGTCATTGATTAGCATATTCTGTCTTGGTAATCTATAAATCGTGTTCCCGGGGGCGGGGTTTATGTAAATTTTAGGGTTGGTGATGTCACTAACCCGGGAGGAATGTGGTGTAGTCTCTACCAGCCGTTTGTTGTAGTCCTTAAAAAGCGATTTCTTTAAAAGCAAATATCTCCCTTTGCTCTGAACTTTGAGCGTTGTAACTTTGCAGATGTTGTTTATGATCAAACAGCAACATTACACACTAACTAAAGTTAGAAAAGTCAAATCATATTCAACCACCTCTTTAAAAGGTATTACAATATAAAACAGTTACTTTAATAACAATGTTACAATGTTACTGTTTTTACTGTATTATTTATTTCATCTAATAAATGCAACCTTGGTGGGTAAAAGAGAATACAAAAACATAAAAAAAAAAAAAAAAAAAAATTACTGACCCCAAACTTTTTAACTGAAGTGTACATTTATTTTTAACGGTAGTGCACATTCTATTTATACTTCACCCTAAAATCCCCATAAATGTGTCTATTTGACCCATGTGTTACATTTTAGATCTTCTGAAGTCTTATGATAGGTGGGGAACAGACGAAAATGTAAGTCCATCTCTTTAAATCTTGCTAAATAGCAGAGGTCACCATTCATTTTCATTGTACAGAACACAAAAACACACACAAAAAATATCTTCTTTTGTGTCCCACAGAAAAAAAGACAATCTTTTTTGTTTTTGTTTTTGGGTGAACTATTTCTTTAAGCATTCCATAACAAGGCTACGGTTATTACATTTATATAAATTCTTCCTGTAGAATCCAGCATGGCAGTCAATAACAGTAAGATGAACCTCAGGCTAGCAGTCATTCTGTGGGCAGCGAGTGCATGTCGAGGCCAGCGCTTCAGACATGCTAGTATTTATTGGCTGCCATGATGGCCAAGCATTCTCCAGTCCCATGCAGTGAATGATAGCCGGCCCATGTGTGGACGTCCATCACCTCAAATAGACCACGCTACTCTCTGGACTCCCCCTACAGCGAAAGAGACCAGTTGTCCTATTATAGCCTTGCCTGCTTGCCCTGGTATAAGAGGTTGAGTGGACATCAGAGCCTTTTGGGAACGGTGAGACCGGGTTGCTAAGGATAGAGACTCGTCTGCCCTCTCTTTGTGACCTTCCTCCCCTTGAGGTTCACATTAGCAGATGGTAAAAGGGAAATGCAGTGTACAGTTTTCTGACTGCTGACTGCTGAAATATTATTAGGATGGGACTTTCTCCATACAACCACATGAATCGTTTGTGGACAAAACACATGCGTGTTGTGATACCTGTATATTTTCACACATTGTCTTGTGTCTTCTTGACGCAATTGAACGCTTGCATCTCGTTGAATGCGTATTCAACTTTCATTTAAACATAGGCAGATATCAAAAACAAATAAGATCTGAACATGACAAAAATGAATGGTAACACTTTTTACAATAAGGTTCCATTTGTTAACCTCATGTTAATTACAGTACATTAGTTGAACTAACAAGAAAAAAATATATAAAGCTTTTATTCTTTTTTTTTTAGAAAATGCAGATTTCAGCATTTAATAATACATTATTTAATTCAAAAGTTGCATCTGTTAATATTATTTATTGGACCTGAGCTTACATTAACCAACAATGACCAATTGTATTTTTATTTACTAATGTTAATTTATGTCGTAAAAGAGTATCTTTTTCCAAATAATGAAAATATTCTATCAAAATCCAAACAGATGAAGATTCATGATTCACTGACAATGTTCTGTTAACTGCAGCAACCAGATCACTGATCCAAGTGTTGTTATCAATATAGTTGTTGTGTGGACTTCCCATATTCTCATCGAATTATATTAAAACAATATGTTTATAGTTATCATTACAGTTACTGGCCTTTACTGTTAAAACTTTGAAAAGCACTATCAATATTCTTGAGAGTCTGGCCTGGTTCAGTGGAGAATCAGGCGTGTGACAGATAAGCTGAGATATGAAAGGTGTGCCAGAAAGAAAGACAGGCGATTACTGTATGAAATACAGGCTGCCTCAAATAGAGACACTTAAATAACTCTCTATGACACTCTCTGTAGGTGTGAAGCGCATAGACAAATAAACATATTTACATAATGAAGCATTAAGACAGAGCCTAATCAAATATGTTTTCCTCTTTCAGTCTGAGTGGGGAGGCAGAAGTACTAGAAAGACACAAGCTGAACAACTGTGGGAAGTCTGTCATGGTAATCAGACTCCATTAGACACTCATCCCACACTTTGAGTTTGGTGACACTGCTGTGGGGTGATGCAAGGTGCTATATTTACCTCCCCTTGTTTGTGTGAAAAACGACTCCTCATCCCAGCCACCATACAACAACATCCCATGTGTCCAGAGCTGCTGTGTTAATGTGAAATGTTGTTGTCTCTGTAGGATCGGAGAGGTATAGACGGCTTAGGTCTTCAAGCCGGTACCAAAATAGCAGATGACCATTTCTATTTCATCTGTCGCCCACTCGACACCAAACAGTCGCTCAGATATTTGCGCTCACTAACTTCTTCCTGTGTTACAGCTCTGGCCTTGCCGGCAACTATTTCGGTAGGGTGTGTTCGCTAGGTTCTTCCTCGGCCTCCTTCAAGTGCTTTCTGAAACATGGATATCTACCATGAGCTTCAGGTTGTGTTCAGTGAAGAGCATTTTCACAGTCTTCTTTTACGGAGTAACAGAGAAGTCTGATTTTACTTGGTGGCTTGTGTGAAATTTACCTTTAAGGATTTGTCCAAGGACGAAATACAGAAACTGAAAAAAAACAAAAAAGGTAAGGAATAAACTTAAACAGGCCATTACTCTGTTACCGTCAAATTAATGTAGCTTAACACGTGTGCTTACATTCCTGACAGGAGCTCTGTTTGAAATTTTCTTAAGGTAAATTATATTTTCCTTTCAATAATAAAAAAGGCTAAGATCTGTTGAGCTCAGCTGCTCTTTTACGTTTTCATAATTTTATAATAGACAGTCTGTTATTTTGAATAACTTTCCTTGAGGTTAGTCAGGGCGTTATCACTGTACTGTAGATCTTCTTTCACATAAATAAAGTAACAGATGTGGGGAAATTACCATGACTGCAAGTTGATACAGAATTATGTGCAGTGGAAAAATGTTGCGCTGTCCAAAACTTCCTGGCCACTAAGTGCACGCCTTTAAATGCTCATAAATATATCTCGAGATTTGTCCTTGCATGGTTAGCTCTTGAGCTTTCTGAGATGACATTCCAAGAGATACTCAGAAATGGTTAATAATGCTAACTATTGTAGTCTCTTTTAAGACACATTCCCACACCATGACAGATATAAGCTGTGATGAGTGCTGGCTAATGGATTCAGGTCAGGATAAATATGGGTTAATGAGTTATCAACCACACAGTACAACAGCTGCAAAGAAACGACTGCATGATGACTAATTTGTGTCTGCAGATAATGCATACAATGTTAAAAATTAGATCTGTTGAACAGGACACGCTGAAAAATCTTCTACATAGTTTGAAAATCCATTTGTTTTAATAAATGATTGCCAATGGTTGTGCAGGTGGCCTGTGTATGTGAAAGGGCAGAGAGACATCTGCCTTCTTCTAAAAATAGTTGGTGTTTGGCATGCTGTATCTTTCTTTACTGTACATAGTCACATGCTAGATTAGCAACCACATCTGAGGTCAAAACATTTATTGTTTAAAATCAGTTTTTTAAATATGATTTTTGACTGTTGTTGCAAAAACTGATATATTTTCTATTTCTTTTTTTTCTTTGCAAGATTCTCACAATGTAATCTCCAATATCTGGTGATGACAATGCAAGAAGTGTCAAGCCAGGTCAATTCTGCATCAGACTGAAGGAACTGGGCAAACGTATTCATAATGAGCAACCAGGAGAAGCGTCACAGGACAAGCATGCAGCACCTCCGCTATCTCGATAGCTTTATGAATGAAATAGACCGTGAGGTCATGAGCCTGACTGATCGAGCTTTCAAGAGTTTGTGCATTGGAGATGAAGCAATATACAATGACTCTGAGTTTTCACCCTCTCCAGTCAGCTGCCACAAGCCAGTGGTGGAGGGCGTCTCAAAAAAGACTCAGGAGAGCTCATTTTCTGCTGTCAAAAAACTTAATTCTCACCCCCTTAATGGAGCGAATGATTTATTGAGTAGATCAAATAAGTCATCCAAAGACTCTGCACTTTTTGCTGTATTTTCAGCCAGAAAGAATGGTGAGAGCACCAAGATGACAAATGGTGATTCATGGGACAAATCTGCTCTTCTCAGCATCCAAAGAGAGCTCTCTGAGTTTTCTTCAGATTACCAGAGTTTAGCAGCGGAACATCTTTCCCAAGCCAAGAATCACCTAAAATCGGATGAAAAAGGATCCGCCAAAAAATCTAGCAAGGATGCATCGGTTCCCTCGGGGAAATCCTCTAAGAGTAAACACAGCAAATACAACAAACTGAGAAAACTGAATTCCATAAACTTTTTCCTCCACAGTGAATTCAGCCCGTTCTTGTCATGGAGGGATTTTAATCAATTCCCCATTGGTCAGGAGCACATATCGGAGATTATGTTAAGCAATAGGCCACCTGAATGGTATGATTCACCTCTTTACAAAGAATTAACCGCAGCACATGGACACTTTAAATTAAGTTTTTCCACATCAGAAGAAAGCAAAGTCGAAAAGTGTCCTATACAAAGCGAGACTCATTTGCTTAAACCACAGGTTGCGTCTGTACAATCTTCAGCACCCAGTGTAGCCCCAAAGCCAGAGAAAGAGTCCAAGCACATCCAGCACAATATTCCTACAAAGGACCCTCCTCTTGCCTCTGAACAGAGATGTAATTCAGAAAGGGCAGAACCTTGCGTTCCCTGGAGAAAAAGCAGAAGTAGAGCAAAAAGTGCTGCTCCTGTGGGACATTCCATCAACTCACCAGTCTGTGAGAGGACAAGCGCTGGAGAAAGGAGAGCACAGACATTTAAAAACGAAGTGAAGACGATAGAGGACCAGACCTCCGCTAGTTCAACTCCTTTCAGTATTTCACAGCTGTTGACACCAGTGATACCCTCCAGACATGGGACAGGAACTTCAGACATACTGCAAACTGTGCTCTCACCCACTGCCCTGGATGTCCCACTGCTCCCGGAGAGAGACGTGCATCCGTCACCGGAGATTAGGAGAGAGGGGTACAAATCCATAGCATCAAGCTTGTTGTTCAATCTCAAAGACAATAGAAAACGGGTTAAGACAATGTACAGTCCGCCTAAGTTTAAAGGTCTGGATGTGGCAAATCAAAGCAAAGAGTCTCCCCTGCCTGAAGTGTCAAAAGATGGCCTTGAAATACAACAGATTTCAGGAGATACAACTGTTTCACCCGCTCGTCACAAAACCATCATCTCTCAGATGAGTCCCTTGTTGGAAACAGGAGACACTCAAACTTGCTCTCCTGCAAATGGTGGAGTGCCAGATGACTATTTGGCATTGAGTCTTCTTCAATCTGGAAAATTAAAATCAGACAGGAGCCCTGCAGCTAACAAGGCAACTTACCCCTCATTACAACTTTACAGAAAAACTACTCCTGAGGAGATTAATATTAGAGCAAATGCTCAAACTGTGGTTGAAACAAGTTCACAGGTTTTCACAGACAAAGCAAGCAAAGATCATAACACAGAGCATAGTTATCCAAGTAAATTGTTTAAAGGTGCAGAGTTGCAAAGCAAAAATAATCCCTTAGAGTCAACGCTAAATGCCCCTAAACCCACTGTAGGTTTAAATAGCGATAGATCTCTTGAAAACAAATCTGGTAAAAGTCCAAGTGTTAGTTTACCAAACCTGGAAGAGCAAGTCATTAGTGATGGTACAAATCAAATTAAGGATAGGTTGAAAACTAGAGGAAAAGTCAGTGAACAGAAAAGCCCTGTTAAAGAGAAGGAACCACACATAAAGGAGACAGGAGCAAAGCATGTCTTTTCTGCACGACAGAACAACTACATTAAAAGTCAGAGATTTGTAAGTACAGATAATGATAATGATAGTTCTAATGCAGAAAAAGGGACTATAAAGGATAAAAATGAAAATGACAAGTGGTCAAGGCATTCCAAAAATACACAAACAAAAGAGAAAAGACAAGAGGAGCATATTGCAAACATACATAAAGATAAAGTAATGGATGGACCACCATTGAAAGAAGGGGTTCATGTAAGAGGAGAGGCTAACACAGCTAAAGAGCTAATGATGACATCAAAGAGTGGGTTGGAAACTCAAAGAGAGCAAAAGGGTAACTCTGAAACAATGAAAAGAAACATTTCTGAAAAGAGAACACTATTTGCATCTATGGAACAGGTGCCTAGTAAGACAAATGCACCATTAAAGAGGGAGAATGTTGTCATCGATAAGTACGACCTGGCCAAAATGGCTTTAGAGGAAGTAATTGCTGAACGAGAGCAAAGAAAGTTGAAAAGTAAGGCTGTCTCCAATGCAGGAGGTTCACTCATTGATATTAAAAGAGTTGATTGTGAAAAACCTCAAGGTGGTGAATTACCCACCAGTGGAGAGGACCAACAGTCTAGTATGTTCATGCTGAATGAGAGGGTGAAAAGTGCAAAGGATGGCAAAGGTCAGAATACTGTATCTGCTTTTAAAACAAATTGGCAGACTGGTCAAACGAGGTCAGAAGACATGGCCAAACATGGTGAAAGTCATGTGGCTGAGGTAAAATTAGCCAGGCCCTGTAAGCAGGAAGCATCTATTGGGCAGTGCCAGCATGCAGGACCTATAAAATATAATGAAAGGGACAGATTGTGCCTAGACAATCAAGAAAGCAACACAGATAATGTCAGCAAGGATGATAAATTATGCCAAAAGACAGAGTTGATGAATAAAAATACATGCACAAAAACAGGTGATCATTTGAAAAGTAGCAATCTTAGCAATGTGGGACAGTGTGAGGAAGAGTCGGGCGTTGGTTCCTTTAAACCTGAGATACTCCCAAGAAGAAGGAGAAGTAATTCTCATAGTAATAACAGAGTAGGTGAAAAGATAGAAAGTAATTCTGACTTTAAAAGAGAAGGTGATGCTACAGTCAAAACTGAGGACATGGAAAGTAGGGAAGTTGACAAAGTTCAGTCAAGTCGATCAAAGAATCGAGGCCCCACAAGAGGAAATGTATTGTCTCTGAAAGAGAAATATGACAAAGAAAGTAAGGTGAACCTCAAGGATACTCAGAAAGGTCAGCCTGTTGAAGATACAAGCTGCGAAAAGTCTATGGAAGAGGGACCCAATGAAAAGGCTCCAAAAGACAAAATGAAACATAAATTTGTTCCACCAAAACTCACAGTCAGTGATCCTGAAAGTGGGACTTATTCTATTATCTACAAGGAGATGGATTCAGAGAGTGAACGAAAGTCTAACAGCTCCTCGAAAGAAACAGAAAGAGGTGAGGAGCATTCGAGTGCAAAGAGGAAACATAGTGTCACCCAAGACTTCCAAAAAGCTATACGTGATCTCACAAACAACATCAATGAAGAAATGCAAGATAACATGGCAAAAACGAACGAGAAGGAAGAGGGTTCTGAAGGTCAGAAGCAGAACAAATCCAAAGGTCCTAGTAAAAGCTATGTGAAAGACTTCTTCAGTGGACGTCTGTTTGGACTTTCAAGCTCAGAAAAGGGAAAAACTGTAGATGAACATGAGGAACTTTCTGAAACACTATCATCAGAGTCTTTTAAAACCGATAAAGGCAGAAAGGACAGCATCACAGTACATGATATCCTTGGGCAATCTCACACTATATCCTCATCAACTGGTAAACAAACACATCACAGCAGTCGATCTTCAAACTCAAGTGAGCTCTCTCTATTTCATGAATCAGAACAGGGGGCAAAATCACAACCTGAAGAGCTCTTAAGTAAAGCAGAGGTCTGCTACATGAAAGAAAGAGTTGATGGAAAGGAGAAGGAGAATTCACAGAAACCAACAATAGATTCCTGCTCTTTAAGCAACCATGAAAGTGAGTCTGATGTTTCTCCACCGAGTGATGTGGACAAAGGCGGGTGGGTGCACAACTTGATTGAGTCAGCTAGAAGCTTAACACAAACATCACACAGTCACAATTCCTCCAAGGATCAAGTAGAAATAGATCAACAGCTTTCTCAGAAGGGCCACTTGAATGGATCTGAGAAAGATGAGGAAGGTCTGGACCTCTGCAAGGACTGTGTCCATTCTCCAGCTGCATCAGTCAAGAGCCCCAAAACAAACCAACCAGCA
Source organism: Scardinius erythrophthalmus (assembly GCF_964197995.2). Lineage (NCBI taxonomy): Eukaryota > Metazoa > Chordata > Actinopteri > Cypriniformes > Leuciscidae > Scardinius > Scardinius erythrophthalmus. The sequence continues at coordinate 37,485,482 of NC_138238.1, forward strand.
ATGCATTTATTGTCCCTTCCAGTAAATCACCTGGTCACAGTCAGAAAGCTATCAGTTGGAAGTGGCTCTGTGTCTGAGGAGGAGGAGCAGCGCTCTGCTGTGAGCACTTTATCTGAGGGCCTGGAAAGCTATGAAACATGCGGAGGGGATGCCATGGAGGAAAACAGCTCTAGCATTGCACCAGCAGAGGACGAGGAGGGATCCAAGGCACCCAGCGAGAGATCTGCTTCAGTCTGCAGCGGAAATGACAGTAATGGTCAGAACAAGCCACCCGTTGTGCCTCCAAAAACTGAAAAGGCTCTACGCCGAGCCATGAAGCTCACCACACGTAGGATACAAAAGGCTGAAGCTAAAAGCAAACCTGAGCGTAAAGGCAGAAGCAGTGACAAAAGTGTCAGTCACAAGGCTGAGAGGAGACACCACAGCACTGACAAATTACTTGACAGATCAGAACACAGATCACTCAGCATGGACCTAATCAGCGGTAAACACAGCGAACATCTCAATGACACAACGGAGCCCAAAACTCAAAGAAGCGAGAAGCATGCTAGACACCACAGTGATCAAAAGAGTCAAAACATAGAAGAGAATGAACCTAGTAAAAAACTGCAACATGCATCCAAAGACAAAGAAAGGCAAACCAGTGACTCAAAGGGCCACCGCACTGAGAAACAACAAGATGGCACATCAAACCATGGGGATCATTTGGAGAACGGCAATATAAGTAATGACAGTGATCGATTAAGTCGAAGCAATGAAAAACACTTGCCCAAGAAACTGGAACGTAGGACTCAAAGTCTGGACAGATTTCTAAGGGAAAAACATGAAAACATGTCAAGTCGCACTGGTGGTGAAGTTAAATCTAATTTTTTAATAGAAGGATCACAGTATTCTAATCCAAAGGCATTACCTTTGCGCCACAACAGCATTGAACACACTTATGCACCAACCACTAATCTTGGAACACAGTCCTTCCCGATAACCCAGAGAAAGCTTTTACAGGACCCTGACTCTGGACAGTACTTTCTGGTGGATATCCCAGTACAGGTCAAAACGAAAACTTTCTTTGACCCAGAAACTAAAAGTTATGTGCAACTGCCAGTACATTCTCCTGAGACTTCACCAATGGAGGTTATGAACACACCACCACTTATGCTGTATCATGGCTTTGCTCCAGTGCCTGTATCATCACAGAAGTCTGTTGTCAGGACTGCAGGATCTATGATTCCTCCGGATGACCTGGAAGACTTTGAACCTAGCACGAAACAGGAGGACTTTTATCAGATAAATAATGAAGAAGTAAATCCTTACATTGAGCCAGTGTATATATCACAAGAACACACCCCTGAAGAGGAAATTGATAGTGTGAGATGACAACATCAGTGGATGGTCCAGAGATTGAACGTGACTGAAATCAGGGATTTGTTTTGTTTGTAGACTAATGCAGTTTTCACTGTTTCCAACTTGCAGTCTGGTGTGATATGGAAAAAGTTTTTGTAGTATGTATGCCGTTCTTTGTTTATAGTACACAAGACGTGGATTGTACATGTTTATTTCTTCTTAAAGTATGGCAAATACCTAGTTCTCCTACTGTTAAAAGCACTTGTCTATTTGTAACAGGAGGTTGAGATTTGGATTTGCGCCTTATTGAAAGTAGTGTTGCTTTCACAAAAATATTTAACAGATTATTTTGATACATCTTGCATTTGAGGTTTGAAAATACATTAGTCCACAGTATTTTTCACAGCCGAAAAGTATTGTAAAAATTAAGAATTTAACATAGTTAATGTGTTTAATATGCTTAAAATGGTATATTTGACAAATGCTGATTGCATCACTTTTCAGGGTGCATTTTGGAATGAATCCATTTAAATGGATTGTTGCTTCAGAAAATAACCATTCCAATAAAAGCATCATCACTGAGCAATTGTTTAATGATATAATTTTGATTATCTTGCTATTTTATCCAAAGACGGTTCATATCCCATTCATTTTATAGTCTCAGATAGAAAGCCACATGCTGTTTAATCCCATGGGGTTATCTGAAATAGACTGCACCACAACAACAACCCAGCATTGGAAAATGATTTCAAATAATGGTGGAAAAAACCAAGTGATGAATAGGTCTGCGAGTCTCTTATCACCTGCTAAAACTGCTGTAAAATTGGGTTGCAACATTATGTGGTATTTTTCACGACACACATCATTGGCTGAGAAAATAAAGGAACTCAGCGTGACTCATCTAGGTCAAGCTTGTCTGACAATATGCACGTATTTCTCAGGATGACCAACTATTCCAATATAAGTACTGGCAGCACAAACTTTAAGCCTAATATGTAACAAGCTTAATAGAGTTGAGCTTCAAGTATGACGTTTCTAAGTCTGAAAGGTCATTTTCCAATCACAGTAGTTTGCTCATAATGATAGAGGTAGATCTGTTTCACACTTATAAAAGACATTATTGTAATGCTTGCATTTGACATCTTTAATTTGGTTTAGACTTACAAATACCCATACAAATATCAACTAAAAATAATGCTATCTAAATGTACATTTGATTGAAGTGTGGCACAGTACACATCAACATTAGTTTACATCTTGCCGTTTCGTATTTTAATGGCAGCCACAACTGCCCGCAACCATGTCGTTATACTGTTTTAGAACGACATTTTCCTCATCATCGAAGTACAGGAGGCTGATGGGGTGAAGCACATCAGGAACACAGCACGGTTTTCCCGCCTCCTTTGATAGTTTCAGCGCGTTCATGATGGATCTCACGGTAGCGTGATTCGTAGCCCGTAGACCTTCGCCCAGCGGAAACGGACACGAGCCCATGCAACTGTATGCATTATAACCTCTGGGAGATATTATCCACCCTGACCAGCCAATCTTAGTGAAGTCTACGAAGAGGTTTGTTCTCTGGCATGTGGAAGTTAAGGCACGCACGCTCCTGCGCTTCCGCATTGTTGACTTCACTAAACTTTCTGTAGGCTCCAGGAATTTAAGGGATGTGTTGATATTTTGTCCTAAAAGAGAGTCAACAATGACATCAGAACTTTCACACACACATGATACGCACTCTTCATTATGCATTATAGTTAGTTATCAATATGAGTCTTTCTTCAACTTAAGGTCCTTTTATGTCCCTGAGGTTGATTTTTATCTAAACAGATTTCAACTTTTTTATTTTTGTTATACGAATGTCACATTAAAAAAAAAATCTGGAAACTTTTACCAGGACTTCATCAACAATTTTTCTACTTTTAAAATGCCTCTCGTTGTATTGTTTTACCCTTGTCACAGACCCAGACTTTCAGTCTTAAAATATGAACTTTCCACCCATTTCCTATGCTATTTGAGATGTGATGGAAATGCCATTGTGGCTCGTTGTATATCCATAACTAAATAAGTGTGAAAAGTGTTTTAAGAAAGTTTATTTTCTGAAAGACCACAGGGCCAAAAGTACCCATAGTCTAGAAAACACCCATATATTATACGTGTGTCTGGAGAATTTCAGTATGTTTTATGGCTTAATTACCTGTGTAGAAAGGTGGGTGTTGGTAGTGCTTTCGTCCATCATCTGAATATATAACCAAGTACGCATTTGTCTCATCTGACTGCCTATCCATCTGAATGCTGGACTCAAACCAGTTCCCTGAAGGTAAAGCAGTCACGACCAGTATACCATTATTTGTACCGCTGTGAAGAATCCATTTGCTCACCTGTTAATAATTTAGGAGTTATTTTTTTGCAACAGCAGCACAAACAAAATGATTACAATTTGTTTTCCTCTTCATAAAAAAAATAAATAAATATATATATATATATTTACCATTTGTGTGATGTTGAATACCTCCCATCCTTTGGTGTAGACAGGTAATAACCTTGAGCTGATCAAATTCCCTCGCCAAGGTTTGGGTCTGCTGTCCAGCACTTCATACAGGTCGATCTAAAACAGAGTTTTCTGGTTGAGTTTTCTGTAAGACAAGGCTACTTGTGACAAACATCAACAGCCTTCAACGTTTCCTTCCAGCTAACAGGGAACGTTCTTAGAACGTTCTAGCAAGGTTCTCTCAAAGTAATGAACAAACATTCTTAATGTAACGTTAATAGAACATTTGTTCAAAGTTATCAGGTCTTTAGTAATGTTCTCAAAATGTTAGCACAAAATATATTTATATATTATTAATGGAAAGTTTTTTTTTTCTGAAACCGTTGGATGTTCGTCTAATGTTCTTTCAAATAACTTTCAAAACAAGTATGTTTGTAAAATTCTAAAATGGAATATTCTCTAAACATTCATTAAGCCTATATCATAATATATATAGCCTATAAACTGGACGTTTTGAACTTTGAGAGAACATTCAAGAAATAACGTTTTCATAATTAATGGGAACGTTAGCAAAACGTTCTTAGAATGTATCTTGTTATCTGGGCTACTGGCGTTTCTTTTAAAAGGAAAAGTAGGCTACGTGATCTGTTGCCTACTGTGTAATCCGCTGCATACTTAAATCGACGTTTAAAGTACTTAAATGCCCAACTTACTTTGTAAAAATGATGACGTCCCATAAAAGGCTGTTTATGGCGAAACCATCGGAATTCTGCTTTGATCACGCGCTCGTCCTGTCCGAATGATGTCAGATTAAAGAAGTGATATGAGCCGCTGGACTGTCCTAGATTAGAAAAATAAAATCTCCGCATTAGCATCTAAAACATCCAGTTTAGTAACATCAGGCATTTCACCATTTACTTGTACGCACCTTCGAAACTTCTAACAATATTTCCTTCCAGAACTTTCGAGTTTTTCAGCGTTCCGTTCGAGTCCGCAACGGCATCATATAACTCCATCATGAACTCAGGTGCCTTCCTATTGGTCGGAACATTGCGTGTCAAATCTTTCATCTGGAATTTTTCATTCCAGATGCGCATCTTAATTGCGTCTGTTATCTTTTGCACATCTGTTGAGGAGGAAATGACATCGGATGACACAAAAGCAAAAATCCCACAGAGATAAACGTTCAGTAACTTCATTTCTGACCGTGCAGATCTTAATTTGACCAATGCAACAACCCGAATATCCCCTTCTAGTATGAATTTGCACCCATACTGCAGATGGACTGGTGTGACAGTGCATTCAAACCAACTATAAATTTACATCTTAGTTTACACAAGGGTTTGTATGCTCACCTGCACAGATAAGAGTGAACAGACAGCCTTTCAGGTCAAACATCATGACTAAAGTTAAATAAACTGTCTGCCTCATATTAATAAATCAGATACATACACCATTAAGGCTGTCTTTTCTCTTACACATACCTTTCATACAAAAAAGTGCATTCTTTGCTTTTGTAATTTTACGTTTAGCATACTATAGACAACTTTAGCTCATGCCATCTTCATTTTGTCTATGACAAATTCCATGAATACTTTTTTATGTTTATGTAAATGCCTCATTTAGAGTTTAAGGCCATATTTTATTTAAGCTTATTGTTTAATATTACAATAGTGTCTAATAAAAAATATATTTTACAGCATGAAGGTGTGTTGGATCTGGTTTAGACGTCATAAGAAGATAACATCAATGAAGAGACAAATGTTGGAAATTGCTGCAAGTCCTTGTTGGTTTTAGCAGGTTGTTGTCTGTTATCTCTGTACAACCAGATCCCCCACATAGTGACAGAAGCAAACGCAATGACATGACTATGACGCAAATGGAAATGAAGATTTACTCAGTTACCCAAAGCGTGTTTGCCCTTCATGCAGCCATTTTCTGTACGGCATCTGTGTGTCTTCAGATGATCCTCATCAACAAACTCCAGACCACTGACCAGACCATCACTCAGTATTCACATCCATTTGAATATAACTTCAACTTTAGAGAGTTTATTTATTTATTTATTTTTTTTTTAATATGTCCTAAAAGATGGACAGGCTATAAACAATTTATATAAACTTTATAAGGCTTCGCACCTGTGATATTCTGACTGTGGACTATATATATATATATATATATATATATATATGTGTGTGTGTGTTTTTGACTTGTTTACATTACAAATATGTAAAAAAAAAATGAATCAAGATTTTTTTAGTTTATACAAAAAATAATAATAATCTGGGGTAATCATTTGCAGATATTTCTTGTTTGTTTTAAGTCACTTAATTTTGATACATTTTTCAGAAAACAAGACTTTGTATCTCTTCATTTTGCTTCTCAAGTAAATGTATCTTGATTTAAAAATACATAGATATTTTACTGAAAAACATTTTTTTTTTTTTTTTTTTGTAGTGTGATGACAATTCAATGGTCAAATCAGTGTGAACCCATAGGGTATGAATTCATTCATTTATTTACTGTAATGAAAGCTACATACAGTATATATGTACAATAACTGACACAGTATTTTTATTTTTTTTGTATCTGATTATTTTGCACTTTATATAGCAAATGATTATTTCTTGATTCATGCAGTTGCATTTTAGTTTTGTCGGCTGTTTCCAGTACTCAAGAATCATTGAGGGAATAGATTCGTATAAATGAATATAGCAATTATCTTTTCTTTAACTCTTCAATATAGCTGCATAAAAACGACTCCCTCAAGTGACACGTTCACAAAAAAGGATGTAATAAAATCCCGCAAAATGTCTCATACAGTATGTAAGGGATTTGGATAGCACTATCTGTTTTCTCCTCTAGATGGCGCAGATGACTAAGGAAACATCTTTCGTTTCAACACATCTGCAAGAGCTTGCTTCTTGGCTGATGCTTTACAGCAGAGAAGTTGAGCAGTCTGGGCATTTTCACAGTGAAATGTATTACTTAATACTCAATGCTTCATACATAAGTACCCGAGCTGCCTCACAATTCAGTAGTTATTAAGGACAGGTATTTTTGAGTCCATGCATTACATTTTTTTTCTTCATGGCGCAAAGCACCCTGCCATTATTCCCCATTAAAAATATATTGTTCAGAGTTTCAAATTCCATCCGCTGATTATATACAGAACTGCATAAACATTTTGACAACAGTCTTTTGGAGATCTTCATAAAGATGAACGAGCTGCTCCGTGCGTTCGAGGATTTGAGGAAAGATTGCTCTGCCAGAAAGTACGAGGTGAAATCCTTGGCCTGTTCGAGGCTGAACCTACAGGCTCTGCTGGCACTTCTGTAAACTGTACTCCTATTAATGGCCTCCCCCTTTTGTTCTACATCTCTTTGGGTCCAAAAGAGAACAGATGGAAGAAATTAAACAAGCACCAAGCCATTGCTGCTGCTGCTGTTCTATTAGATATCTGAAGAGAAAATACAATTATTGCTAAAGTGGAAACATACCACTGGGGGATTATGGGAGGCCGGGTGTTTTATGTTTTCAGAATGATTGAATTTTCTTTGACCTGGGGGTGAAGTGTTTAGGGCTGTTTGGGTTAAAGATGAGAATGGTGAACGGGTAGTTTACAGGAGCCGCTGTTTCATTTCTCATATCTCTGCCACTTATTTCTCATTTCCTCTTTTTGAGTCTGTTATGCTTAGCAATTAGTCGGTTTGTTTAGAGGTGCTTCTCACAGGTTATTTTCTTGAAAAATATACAGGTTTATTATGTTTCAACGGCTCTTTGAGGAAAAGAATGTTGATGGTAATTGATAAAATGATAAAGTCATGGGTAATACTTCATTTCGATGGTCCACTTTAGACATTCTACTAACTATAAGTAACTTTGCAACTACATGTCAACTAGTCATTAGAGTATTAGTAGACTGTCTGCTTAATATCTGCTAACTCTTTATTTTGATGAAGTAACTTAACTAATATCAACTTTCTAACCCTAACCAAAACAGTGTACTACTGTAATGACAGTTAGTTGCAAAGTTACTCGTACGGTGTCTAAACTATCAAATAAAGTGTCTAGGACTTATTTTGAAGCTTCATTAGAAGCTAAAGCACAAAGACACAGACATTCTCATTTAGACCTTGACATATAAGACGGTGAATGCATTGAATCAGCTTTTTACAGTAAGATGATCTGTTCTCTTAATGGCCGTAGAAACTCTTCTCTAAATTACAGTATGAGCCGGAGGGATTGCGTTTATCCGCCAAGTGCGTGTTTGGAATATCTAACATTTAAAAAGTGTTTTAAGACCAGAGCAGAGATGTAGTCATCCTTCAACAGATCACAGCCACATATTCAGGGTTTCGTGTTTTTCTTGGATATTTGATTGGCTTGAAGGCTCTATTTGTGAAAGGATTTACTGAGACTGTATATATCTCTCAAAGAACTTGAGGATATCTGTAGACTGCAGATTTCCAGAGCTCTCATGTATATCGCTATTTAAACCTTATGAAAACTGACCATGCTTTAGGTGGTTAGAGATTCGTCAACCGGTGAAAATGTTTAAATATCATTATGGTTATGCCAGTGTTACCTGATATGGACATTTCTAACGCCTCTTCATCAATATGATCAAAAATTTGCTGATAAACCTGTTGCACACAATCTACTACATGTCTTCTGATTAATAGCTTAGACTTTTTTTTTTTTTTTAGCAGCAAGTAAAAGTCATTTTAGTATAATTGTAAAAATGTCCTCCTTCAGCTTGTGGTTCACAGGTCTTTTTGCTGTGAAATCTTCACTGATTTTTAAAGTAAAAATAATAACTTTTATATTGTTAGCAATATTTCAAGTGGACTGGACCATACATCATGTTTCAGAAAAGTAAGGCTAAAATATTAATTGATGCATTAGGTTTTTTTTCTTATTGTCTCTATCATCATTGCATTGCATTGCATTATATGTTTTAAAACTACAGAGCTTTGATCATAAAACTAAGCATTTAAATATCATATTACTATTTTATTGTCAGATAGAGAGTGATAACTGATATTTATATGCATTTGATGAAAGTATCTGCTATACAAATATCTAATTGATTTACATTACAAGCACCAGTATCTCATCTTACTTTCTGGCCATGTAAATATCAGCATCTGCACAAAATATCTAAATTTTGCTCAGTTTGGGCCTTTTTTCCTACTCGTGTATAAACTTAATATACTCATATCATAAAATGTGAAGCATGATTTATCAAAAATCAACAAAAAACACATATGCAAATGTTTTATATATAGTTAAATATATATATTTTATTATATTTATAACAAAAATTCTTTATTTAAAAAAAATTAACAGAACAGATATATATATATATACATAAATTATACCTTTTTCTTGAAAATTGTAAAATACTAATAACAATACTATCACAACCGCATGAAGTAAATATGAATAAAGAGTATATTTCCAATAATTCCAATAATTTATATATATATATAAATTATTGTAATTATTGGAAATGTACAGTATATGTATTATTTCATATGTCAGGCTTTACAGGTTTAAGATTAAATCAATAGAGAAAAAACAGAAGGAATTGTCTTGTCTGCATTGCTCTCTCTCTCTCTCTCTCTCTCTCTCTCTCTCTCTCTCTCTCTCTCTCTCTCTCTCTCTCTCTCTCTCTCTCTCTCTCTCTCTCTCTCTCTCATGTATAACCGCACTGAACCCTCTTCACATGTGTTGGGACAGAGTCCGAGCTTTCAGCGCCTGATGCCCACGGGTCCCGGAGACTGCGTACTGACAGAGGAAAAGCCCTCTGTTAACCAAACCCACACCTGATACTTCCTCTCTCCCCCAAACACACATATACACATGTGTGTCGCAGCATGCGTTGACTGAGACATGTGGCACACTGTAATCAAACAGTAGTGGCCGATGCTGACAGATAGTCATTGGGACGCTGCCATTGCAAACAGTGTGGGTGGTAAAACACCTGATCAGTGTCGATACCGAGGAGTGGACCGTCCCGCTCGTTTACGGGATACCCGAGGGATTCCTTAGAGCTACAGCTCACATTAATGGAATTACATTTAATATAACATAAAAACTGGTCGAAAGCTTTCACTGGTGCCTTAACAACTCCAAAAATATACAGCTTTGTATTTAATTCATTTTATTTTAAGATTTTGGTGATTATTGTTAGGATTTTTGTGTTTTAAATGTAAAATATCGGATGTATATTACGTGATTATTGTGTTTATTTTGCCTTGTCTCCTTTGTACATGCCTTCATGCTTTTTAATAACATGAGGAACACAATGGAAATAATCCATCAGCTTTATTGTGTCTTTATCCTAACAGTTTTTATTTTGTACAGTTTTGTAAACTTGTCAAATAAATTCAATTCAATTCAATTATATATATATAGACATAAACTATATTTTTCAATACAAAAAAGCAACTATATAATTTTCCATTTTAGAATAATCTTATAATAGGCCTTTTTACAAGCAAACCATAACATTTCAAAAATAAACATGAGATTATGGGAATAAAGTCAGTTTAGTATTTTGAGAATAAAGTCAAAGTTATATGAATATGAGGTTAAAGTTGCTATATTATGCGAATACATGAGAATTATAATATAAATTATGAGAAGAATGTTTTTTTCATTACAAATTTAATCTCATAATATTATGACTCTATTCTCGTAAAAGGCCAATTATGAAATTATTCTTAAAACATTTTGTCGTTATTCTTGAAATCGTCATACACATCTGCCATTTGCTGTGTCTTAAACTTTTCCAGACTGATATTTTGTAAGGAAACGTTGCTGACCGCTCTTACTCTGAGTTTTTAATTGCACACACACACACACACACACACACACACACACACACACACACACACCATAACCTTCTGCCCCGGTCAAGAATGTTGATGTTTTAGACAAAAGATCGAGTTAATTAGGCCACAAACCCATCAGTTGCAATAAAATGGATTCGGCATGGCAGGTTCAGTTCTGTCTGAAAGAATTCTTCGGATAGAAGACAGATGAAATCTTATTTCAAATATTGATTTCAAAGCTGCGCTTTAGACCTGCCAGGTTTACAAACATGCTAAAAAGCTTTGGCACACAAGTACGAGTGTGGTATTACATAAGAAACACTTCAACGGGCCAAGTTGGACCTCCTCTCTCCCTTCCAGGCCCATCTGTCTGTCTTTACTCTCAGATTCTGCCTTTTTTATTCATCCCTCTCACTCGACTATTCCCAAGCTGCCTGTGTTTCTGTATGTTATGTGCATATTTTGCATTGCGTCTTTCAGTGTTGAATCAGTGTCACCAGAGCGAGACAACAGCGATGTATCATGCCAGTTTTGGATGCCTGACATGCTGTAAAATGACACAGAATTAGATGATGGATTTAAAAGACACATTACAAATCACACTTTCAATTTGTAGTATAATATAATTGATTTCAGAGTAACAAAAATGATGTGCAATGTAGATCAGAAATCATTTAAACATACTGCAAACTCTTTCTGTACACAGCTTGTATGATTATATTAGTGAATGAGGAGTGATGAATCTACCAGAGCATGGGACATGTATTGCACGTTGTGTCTGATTGTGTTTGATCAGCCAGTGAATCTGTGTATTTCCATTGAACATGTTAGTTTGTGGCCTTGCTCTCCAGGTCCCAATCCATTATATACTGCATAGGGAAAGGCTCATTTTCGAAACATAAATAGAAATGCAGGAGGGCTGCTCCTTCAGAAAACAAGCAAGGTGTTCAGAAGAGGCATTCAGCATATTCCTCAGTGTTGAGCTACAATAACAGTGGGGTTTGGTTAGTGTAAGTGCTAAATGCAACGAGACACTGGAGCGTTGCTGTGTGTTTTTCATGAGTCAGCTGGCAGGCGCGGTATGAAACGAGAGTCCTGCAGTGATGTCCCTGTGAAAACAGCCAGGGAGCCGGCTGAGAATAGAAGTAAATTAAGCAAAAAGGCTTCTAAACTTCCAGGAGGTTACAGATTAGGTGGGTAAAGACTTTTCTCCTTTAAAGGGGTGTTATAATGCCCTTTTCATAAGATTTAAAATAACTCTCTGATGTCCCCAGAGTGTGTATGTGAAATTTTAGCTCAAAATACCTCAAAATAGCATGTTAAAGTTGTCACTTTTTGAGGGTGAGCAAAAACGCACCTATTTGTGTCTGTCCCTTTAAATGCAAATGAGCTGCTGCTCCCGGCACAGGGGGCGGAGCTTCGACAGCTTGCACTCACACACACATGCACTGGAAATTTCAAACACTTTTAGCTTTTTATGTTCAAACCGGATTCAGACAAAGATGGAGAGACTCAAGAAGAAGAGACAACACGTAGAAGCAACAGGACATTTCTGAATGGTTAGTTGATGAATTTATGTAGCTGATGTGTAGTTATCTTCTAGTCATTGATTAGCATATTCTGTCTTGATAATCTATAAATCGTGTTCAGGGGGCGGGGTTTATGTAAATTCTAGTATTGGTGATGTCACTAACCCGGGAGGAATGTGGTGTTGTCTCTACCAGCCGTTTGTTGTAGTCCTTAAAAAGCGATTTCTTTAAAAGCAAATATCTCCCTTTGCTCTGAACTTTGAGCGTTGTAACTTTGCAGATGTTGTTTATGCTCAAACAGCAACATTACACACTAACTAAAGTTAGAAAAGTCAAATCATAATCAACCACCCCTTTAATGCTCATTTTAGTTTTAGTTCGTGATAAAGATTCAGATGTTGCTTTCAGATTTGTCATTCACCTTTAGCTTTACTTGGGGAAATAATACTAATAGGGTCAATGAATGGTGTGACAGTCATTTTGTCCTCTCTATCAATTTATTTAATAGATTCAAACATTTTTTTTTAACTAAGTTCTGTTTTAAAATTCATTTAGGAAATATCAAGAAATTATATAATGGAGAGGACCCTCAGGAATGTGTGTCAAGCTCAATAAATTTCTTAAAAAATCTGATAATTTTACCTTTTTTTTAAAGACAAGGCATGTATAATGCATAAAATGTCATGGGGTGCGACAAAATATAATTATATTTATGAATAATAATAATAATAAAACAATTTTTTTTTAGATGTGCATAGTCACATGTATTCAAAATTTATAAAAATATATAACTTTTTACTTGGTTACACCACTTGACATTAAATCTAAGTGATAAAATTATACCTTTTCTTGAAAATTGTAAAATACTAATAACAATACCATCCAAACCCCATGAAGACATTTCGAATAATTTCCAATAAACAATTCCAATAATATATAATGTAATGTAATCATAATGTAATAATAATGTAACATTTTCTTGAAAATTCTATAAGTTTTCAGGATTTTTTTAAAACATTTTTTAGTTTTTTTTTGTCAAGGACACTTTTATTTGTCATTGACTCGAAGCAGTTTGCTGTCATATATGTGCTTTAGTTTTACTTAAGAAAATGTAAATTGCTTTCTCCAGGCCTGTTTATGACCATGAACGTTTTGCATTGTGAGGAGAAAAGGTGAAGAAAGAAAGAAAGAAAGAAAGAAAGAAAGAAAGAAAGAAAGAAAGAAAGAAAGAAAGAAAGAAAGAAAGAGCAAAATGGCTCCCGGGCCAAAAGTCTGAGAGTCTCGGCTTCATTTCCCACTCCCAATCCTTATAACGGCCGCCTCACCTTACAGTTTGAGAGGCTAGACACTACTTCATCTGGGAAATTACTGCAGCTCAGATGATATTCCCGATCGCTGAAATGCAGAGTGGTGTTTTTTTCTTCTTCACAGTTTTATTTCATTATCACCAGTCTGAGTTATTACATTTTCCTGTTTCTCATTTAGTGTGTAATTATGGAGGCGTACGAGTGGCGGCAGAGAGCGGTTGTGGTGCCAGGTCAGGTGGAGCGCTCTGGAGAAGCAATGGGTTCAGGCTGGGTGAGTAGGGCACAGGAGAAGGGCGTATGGTGGGCACTGTCAGTTATCCAGCAGGAAACGTGCCAACATCCACAGAACAGCGGGCACAGTGACACAGATTAAAGAGGACTGCACAAACATACCGAGACAAGCCATTATTCATTGTGTCTCCACTAGTTTCTTGAGTCTAATGAGCTTTGCCCAAAGTAAATCTTCTCTTATAATAGGGGCCATTTTCTCTGACCCTTTTTGAGCGACTATCGTTGCTTTTTTTGTTGTTGGCACGTTTATGTCATCCACAAGACAAAAGTTCACCGTTTGCAAATGATCTTCACAATCTCATTCCCTTCGGTAAATGGTGCTTTCACAATGCGGTCAGAAGTTTACACTTCGTCTCGTTTCAGTGATGCAAGACCGGTTTCTAACCGAGATCTGGAATCCTGCCTATCGTAATTGAGATATTAAATACATTACGATTTTCCCCTCGAGGAAAGAAGCTTGTCCAACACTAAAAGAGAATTATGGGAGTTTACAGAAGCAAGAGCGTAATCATGTCTTGAGCATTGGGCTTGTTTTTTGGGAGGGGTCTTTTAAATAAATAGTAATGTTCGTTTTATTTAAAGGAATTAAATAAAGGATTTAAATGGTTTTTGGGGGATCAAGAAAAAGAAAGAAGAACATTATAAGAACAAGAATAATCATTTTTGTAAAGTAATCAATTTGAACTGTTTGCAAATATTTTTATTTTAAAATACTCACACATTCAATATGTTAAAAAAGGCAAAAAATATTATATACTGTCAAATATTAAATGTTGAGTTACTTATCTCACACTCTTCCACTGTTAAAAGCTGCAGGTCGTGCTTGAATTTGCGTTTGGTTTTTGTGACCAGTAAATCCCACTTTCTTTGATTTGATTGGTCATCTCAATCATTTTGACGTTGTCGAGCACTGTTACGCTGCCTTGACATGCCATCGGAAGTTTCCTACTTCCCACTTACGAAGTTGTGATTACACACTCGTCGCGTTCAAGCGCTTTGTTGTCAGAAAGAATAGGAATCATTCCAGGTTTATTCTTGTTGATTTTTAAAGCCAAAATGTAAAGTTCGTTGACAAACTGTCACATCCACCAGCTGGAGCGCCCATGATCTCCACCAGAGGGCACTCCTCTCATCTCCTTTGTTATCTTTGTTATCCTAACCCTTTGTTATCAGCCAGCAGCCATGTCACTCTGTAGCCCAAGACTGGTTGCCCACTGAAGCTAAGCAGGGCTGAGTCTGGTCAGTACCTGGATGGGAGACCTCCTGAGAAAAACCAGGTTGCTGCTGGAAGAGGTGTTAGTGAGGCCAGCAGGGGGCGCTCACCCTGTGGTCTGTGTGGGTCCTAATGCCCCAGTATAGTGACGGGGACACTATACTGTCAAAGAGCACCGTCCTTCGGATGAGACGTAAAACCGAGGTCCTGACTCTCTGTGGTCATTAAAAATCCCAGGATGTCTTTTGAAAGAGTAGGGGTGTAACCCCGGCATCATGGCCAAATTTGCCCATTGGCCTCTGTCCATCATGGCCTACTAATCATCCCCATATACTGATTGGCTTTATCACTGTCTCCTCTCCACCAGTAAGCTGGTGTGTGGTGGGCGTTCTGGCGCAATATGGCTGCCGTCGCATCATCCAGGTGGATGCTGCACATTGGTGGTGGTTGAGGAGATTCCCCCTTCAATGTAAAGCGCTTTGAGTGTCGAGAAAAGCGCTATATAAATGTAATGAATTATTATTATTATTATCTGATCATGAACTTCATTTCCCATAACCATTGCGTGGACTCATTATGCTTGACTACTTCCAGCTGTGTCATTATCCTGTTATAATATATATATATATATATATATATATATATATATATATATATATATATATATATATATATATATATATATATATATATATATATAAGTCCTGTGTTTTCACTCACTCTTTGCTAAGTCATATTAGTGTTACACTGCTTTACTGAGTCCTCTCGATTGTTTTCCAGTGTTATGGTTCTGATCTTCTGCCTGGATTTACCTGTTTTGGACTTTGTTGATATTTTGATTATTTGCCCTGTGGTTCTGATTGTGTATAACCCTATTGTGTCATGACAACTCTCTGAAGATTTGTATGGTAATAGATATTGGCATGGTAATGGATATGACAATGTTACTGTATTTGGTCTTTGAGGAATAAGGAATAGTTCTGCTACACTGCTGCTAATAGCAAACAATGCCAAGTATTTGAATGTTTGAGCAGCAAGCTCATTGGCCGCTGATGCAACAGCAACCAGTCAGCTGTGCTAAGTAGATAACGACATGATTAGCCGCGTTTCTACCGAAATTACACAGAATAATTTGTCCCAAGAACTTTTTTACCTGTTGGATCTGTTGCTAGCTGCGTTTCCACCGCGGTCTAAAGTACCGTGAAGATTAGGCAAATAGTTCGGTGACGTAGGACTGCACGCGACTTTACTGTTCCCGCTGGAATTTCATCCTCTGAATTTAAGCTTAATAAAGTCTCAACCTCGTCGTTGGTCCATCGGTCGTATTTTTTAAAACTCCATTGTTGATTCAAATAGCAAACAACTGTTACTGCACGCTCCGCAACAGATGATGGTTGAATAAAATGCTGCGTGGAGTCAACAATCAAAATGCGGCATGAACTCAACCAATCAGCTTGTTCAACGCCCAAGTCCCACCCCTGAAAGTTCCTGAACTTTGAAAAAGTACCACCTCGCAAGCAGGGACTATCGGAGGGGGAAATATTTCCCCGGAACTTCATTTAGACCGATTCCTGCGGTGGAAACACACCGAGTACCACCACAAGTCCCTAGTTCCTGGGGAAAGTTCCTGCGGTGGAAACGCGGCTATTGCTACCAAAAAGCCAAAGACCTATCAGCCTGCACCATTCAGAGTTTCATGCCAGAACTATGTAATAGTTTTGTTTGGATCTTCAACCGGTCTGTCAGAGCAGTTCGTAACACAAACATTCACAGCGCTATCTAGAAATGTCAGTCAAATATGTGTTATTTTTGCTGTGTATACAATATAGAATATGCTTCGAATGGTTATGTAAATATGCTTAAAAATCTTAACCGGAAGACAAGGTGATGTAGTTGTTGTGGAAAATCATTTTCCCCTCAGCTATGTTTAAAGTTAATGGGATGCCCAACTCAGGAACTTGGGTTTCAAAATCATCCAGGGCGTTCATGTCCAATTTTCAACTAGGAAAGTCACATGATAATTCCCATAGCACATGTGAAGGCAGCATTAAAATGCAGAAGCAGGACCAGTTTAGAAATGCAACTTTTAAAACTTTTAGGGGCTGGTCGTCAAAGACCGGTAGGTGAACGGATGAATACACCTCTCCCAGTCACCCTTAATGACATCAGCAGCTGTTGACCAATGGCTATGCAAATCATCACTCCCAGCGCGTCCCACAGTCCCACAGTCCCACAGCTGCAAGCGTCCATCATGGGGTTGCGGCCCTCATATGGAAGACATAGGCTGTAAAACTTTTCATTTTTCATCTCCTCTCACGGTTACGGCCCTGATGTAGCGCTGATTTTCGGATGGGTCCCTTGTCGGCTGGCCTGTAGTTTATATGCCATGTGTTGTATTCTCTTGGATCCTCGTCAAACTCCCAGCCTCAAATGAGGATTGAGGACGCAGCTCTGGAGTGAATGATGATCTGAGCACATCCACGGTGTGTTTTTAAGAGGTTAAGGGTCACTGATGTGATTTTTTTTTTTTTTTGTCCTTTGTCCTCCCCATTAATTTATTCAAAAATAACTTAAAATGCAATTCATACATACAGTACAAATACTTTCATGAGCATGTTAAAATAATTTTTTGATCTTTTATTATTATTCCGATCCACTTCATAATATTTGAATTTTTTATAAGATTTGACTATCTTATGTCCACAATATATATATATATAATTTTATTATATGATAATTTAATATATAATAAGAACAATTATTGTGTCAAGGTCAACAAGTCTAAAAATGTTCCGATTATTTTATGACATGTCAAGGTTAATGGTGAGACTTGCCAAAAACATTATGAATTTATATCTAAAAAAATGAATTTACCTTAAATGTATTAAACAAAAACATTTATGAAATAATGATTAAGATGTGTATCCTCACATGTATTCAATGTATAAGGAAAATGTATTATTATTTTTTTACTTGATGGTTACACTACATGACATTTTAAGTGTCACGAAAAGCAATATTTTGAACAAAAAGCTGAGAAAATGGAGACTAAAATGTGCATAAGCAATGCTTTTAATGCTTGTCTCTGCTTCTTTTTTGCCTGTGTTTTGATCCGGATATTCAATACTCTTTCAGAAACGAGTTAAACTAGGCTATGGCATTTTGCCTGCAAAATGAAAAAGTAAGTAAAAAAGCAAATGCAAAACGTAACTGCACCTTTATTCTGTACGTCACAGACCCTTAATCAAATATTGTGTTTTTTAAAGTGAATCCACCCCCTTTATGAAGTCATTTGCACTACATATAATAACGTGGAAGATGTTATTTAGAACATCATTCTTAATGTAAATGAGAAATAAACTGTCCACGTTGACTCCGCCATGGGCCGGGCCGTGACCGATCTCCTCCAGGTCTTTAGCGAGTGATGTACAGGTAGGATGCCGTCGTCTGAAAGGCGGATTTGTAATTTCCTGCTAAACGAAGCCCTAATTTTCAGTGTCGTTGGCAGTCTCTCTCAACTTTCCCCTAGAAATGAAACATGTATATTTTGCTTAGCGCAGACAAAGGCAATAACTCTAAAGTCCAAATCAAGAAATGGCAATCCAGGACTTTTTTTTTTTTTTTTTTGTCGATGGATTGTGGTTCCTCAATAAACTATAAGAAACATCTGAGATGGCCTCATTTTAAAACAAGCATGAGGAAAGAGCTGCAGGCAACAGAGGCCGGCCGCAGGCTCGCACGTCTTCATATGAAGGATTTATAAAGTGTTTATATAAACGCTGAACTGACCAACACAGCATAAATGAGTGCGGAATCTCGAATTTCATAGCAAATTGCTTGTTTAAGGAGAAGCCGATAACAGCTAGGTTAGCTGCAATTAGGCTTTATTAATGACCCAAAAACCCTCGGTGGAGTATTTTTCCAAACATACCAATGATCCTTTGCCAAAAGAGATGCAGGCTGGACGGTGACCATCTCGCTTCTGACTCCAGAAAGGGACGGGGGAAAAACACATCTATTTATTTGCTTCCATAGAAACGTCTTTGAGAAGCTTGCAGTGTTTTATGAGACTCAATATAAAGTCAATTCTCCGTGAAATGCACAACCCCTCCTTCTGGCGGATGGTGAATGGCCCCTGTTACCTGTGATTTCTTGGCTCAATAACAAACAGTAGTTGTAATACTTCATCCGAGGAAGGAAGCAGAAGCTTTAAAAGCAATAAAATATTGGCCAAAACTAGCACAATACCAGCCTGCACGTCCTCATGGTAGCAAAACACATCAATAGCTTTCATAATGGAGGGCAAGACCCGCCGCTGGGCTTTACGGCATAGTCTGGCCTATAATATCTATTAAGATTTATGCACTAACATTGATATCATCAGAATGATCTGAACAATTTAGCAATCTGGCTTTTCTCAAAGGGAAATTAGTAACTTTCCAACTTACCCTTTCGAAAAAGAAGTTTATTCAAGTGTTCTAGTATACTTCTTTTAAACTAAAAATAAGAAAGTATACTTTCAGTCTACATTTTATATACTTCTCAAAAATATTCTTTATGTACTTCTCAGAAATATACTTATACTGAGAGAAAAGTCCAAGTATATTTGGCCTGTACTTGTACTCAATCTTTTGGTCGAGATATACTTAAAAGTATAATAAGTATTCAAAGTATACTTGGCTTGTAGTTGTGTTAACTCTTTTGATCGAGTAGCCTATTAAATATACTTTTTTTTACATAGTTTTTCATATACAGTCTTATGAAACTCACATTGTCACAAAATATTGATTAGAATCTTGATGTAAAACAGATATGTTTCTAATTCTGCGTATCTGAATTTTTGTGTAGGCTAGTTCACTGGTAGTGTAAAGGAATTTACTTTAATTCTACTTTTCCCCACTATTGACTGAATTTTCCAGCTATCCATGTTTTCACTGTTATATGGTAGGGGGCGCTATGACACTTCTTCTAGTACAGAATCTCTGGAACAAAACTATGGAAGCTTGTTTCCGCCTCTGAATAATAAATAAATAATAATGATTGCGACTTTTTATCTCAGAATTGTGAGAAATAATGTCGCAATTCTGAGAAATAAAGTCGCAATTGCGACTTTACTTCTCAGAATTGCGACATTATTATAAAGTCGCAATTCTGAGAAATAAAGTCGCAATTGCGAGATATAAAGTCGCAATTCTGAGAAATAAAGTCACAATTGCGGGATATAAAGTCACAATTCTGAGAAATAAAGTCGCAATTGCGAGATATAAAGTCGCAATTCTGAGAAATAAAGTTGCAATTGGGAGATATAAAGTCAGAATTGCACGATATAACATGCAATTGCGACTTTATAACACGCAATTGCGACTTTATAACACGCAATTGCGACTTTATTTCATACAATTCTGACTTTATATCTCGCAATTCTGACTTTATGACATGCAATTGCGACTTTATTTCACGCAATTCTGACTTTATATCTTGCAATTCTGACTTTATGACATGCAATTGCGACTTTATTTCACGCAATTCTGACTTTATATCTCGCAATTCTGAGAAATAAAGTCAGAATTGCGAGATGTAAATTGTGAGATAAAAAGTCGATATTATCTTTTAAAATGTTTTACTCTGTGGCGGAAACAAGCTTCCATACAAAACACAGGAGAAGAAGAAGCTGAAACAAGTGATAGAAGATTGCTCACTCAAATGTAAAATAACATGATCATCAAACATTAAACAGCGTGTAAATCAAAACTTCTTAATATTACCAAATGAAATGAAGCGTAACCCATGAAGAGAAAACGACTGTGAAACTTTGGCGGTGTTGGACTCGATCTACTCCATCTGTGTTTTGATCATCGTTCTGAATCTGATCAAGGTGTAGTCTTTGACAAAAATGTGATTTTCTCAACTTTTTTGTTTAAAACGGTGCCTTTCTTTATGAAACTTACCAATATTGAAGTGTTGATTAATAAAGGATGCATGAAGCAAATAAAATGTTTTTTTTTTTTATTAAAGTACAGTTAAAGGTATTTTTCAAGAATAAAAAATAATATCTACATTTGAACATAGTAGTATACTGCAAGTGCTAAAATAATATATAAATAGTAAACTATAAGTATAATGTTATGTTCACTTATAGAAAACTTACAAGTATACTTGCAGTATAAACTACTAAACTAGTCGTTTACGAAGAGTACACTTCAGTGTGTATTTTCATAAACTAAACAAATGACTACTTGTATTAAAATAGTAAACTACTAGTATACTTATAAGTTCACTTGTAGTACAGATGCATTACAAATGAGAAACCTAGATGTGTACTTAAAGTTTATAACTGTTACACTTATAGTACACTTAAAAGAATACTTTTATACACTAAAAGTGGGCCAATTTAGTCCCAAGCAGTATTGAAATACTACACTTACAAGTTTACTACAAGTAGCCTACACATTGATATTAGTATACTTACTACATAAAGTATACTTGAAAATATACTTGAATATTACTTAAGTAACTTGAAGTATACTTCTTTTTCGTAAGGGTATCTCTGCAGTTCTGCCTTTAAAGTGTCTCTCTCCTGTATATTCAGGAATGGTCCACACATTTGCTTTCAGCTTTGACAGGAATCCTTGTCTATGGCTTTGTAACTAGTTTGCAACCCATTTTTCCCCTCCTACAGGCGAGGGCCTTCAGCTCAGAGACGCTCCAGACCATCTGTCCTAACAAACAGATCTTGGGAGTGTAGTAGCAGGCCTGAAAAGGGTGAGCTATGCGTTTGTCATCACATTTGCAAATAAGCATGTTAAAGTCAAGCAAATTCATGTTAATGTTTGTCTCTCTATTTTTTTATAAAACAATTTTTTTACTTGGGGAGATGAGCTTTTTTCCCCCTATGGATTGAATGAAGTAAAATTTAAAGTATAAGTAGTATAGTTTGTTATTGTAATAATATTGTAAAGTCAGACGATTTGAGTCTTCACACATACCTGTTAAAATAATGCTGACCTTCAAATGCCCTAATTTTTTTGTTATTAAATGAAATTGTAAAAATTACAGGTGACCCAAAATGTGATTAACTCTTTCTTTCTTTCTTTCTTTCTTTCTTTCTTTCTTTCTTTCTTTCTTTCTTTCTTTCTTTCTTTCTTTCTTTCTTTCTTTCTTTCTTTCTTTCTTTCTTTCTTTCTTTCTTTCTTTTTTTTTTTTTTAAGAAAAGTTGCCAACCACGGCCATTATTTTTTTGATAAAAAAAAAAAAAAATGCAATGCCCACCAGAATATTTTGTTGTATGAACATAAAATATATCAAAAGAAAGAACAGAGGATCTGCTTTAAAAAAAAAAAAAAAAAAAAAAAAAATTATTCTAGCTTCATGCATTCTTTTTTTATCAACACTTGAATGTGGGTAAGTTTTGTTAAAAAAGCTACATAAAAAAAAAAAAAAAAAATCACGTCTTTTTCAAACACTAGCTACAAACATGCATAAGCAATGCTTTTATTGCTTGTTTCAGCTCCTTTTATGCCTGTGTTTTGATCAGGAGATTCAGCACTCTTTCAGAAGATCCGTAGTAGCCCCCCTATGGTATAACAGTGAAAACACGGAAAGCTAGAAAATTCTGTCTATGCCAGGAAAGTGCTGTTGCAAAAATGACAGAAAATTCGAGACGGGAAATTCTTACACCTCCCGTGAAGAAACAAGAGTGGATGTCATTGACTAAAACAATCTTTTGAAGTAAATCATTTAAATGTTTGTAAGACTAGCTTATATTGCTTTCGAATCATATGAAGTATGAAATAACAGCTAGTCGTGAAACATAAAATAAATTATAGCTAAAAAACTTACCCGCCAACCCAAAACCTTACCCTACCTTGTAGAGTTTCATAATTAAAATACTTTGAAAACTCAGGAAAACAAACAGGATGACTTACGGCGTCTCGTGATCTGTGCAAAACAATCTGTATGCCTTATCACTAGGTGGCGATAGTGAAGCTTAAAAGGCAATGGAAGGGCGTGGTTTGTAGATCACTTCAGATTCTACCTGTAAGTAGTGCTGTTTAATGAATACTGTGAATTCAGATATACTGCCATTTACACACGCGTTTTTTCGCCTGCTATATAATATTCAGATTCTTTATAAATGAGTCACTGAATCATTCACTCAACTGTTTGATTCAGTGAATGAATGATTTCACTCACTGATGAATCAAAACAATGAAACAATTTGATCGCATCATGTCTGGTTAGGATGCCTAAATACGACTGAATCAACCTAACTTAATTAATTAAGTTACAATTATAATCTTTTTTAAATTTTAGAAATACATCCTTAAGGGAAGAATTGCAAATTTTTACATTTTTACAAAACTAGGCTACATATTGTCCCTCTTTGGTTTTGTGTACCCGCTATTTATCCCGCCGCCTTTAATTTGTCTGAAGGGTGCTGGTATGCAAACGTGTGCGGATAACCAGACAGTGAGAAATCGCTTCTGCGTTGCCAGTGAGATGTTTAACACACTCCAGGGCAAGAGAGGACCTTTTTATTAGCCATCACTCATCAGTCGATGGGGCCGGGGAGCAAACAGGGGGTCAGGAGGTCCACGAGACTGCCAAAAAGTGGAACGCTGGGAGACGCAGCGAACCCCGTATTACCACTCCACAAAACTCTCGAGCCAGGTTTGAGTGAGTGAGAACACAGGGGGAGACATAACTCTCGCCTCTCTCTTTCTTTGAGGGTTGAGAGGGAGACAGACAGAGAGATGGATGGAGCTAAAACAAAAAGCTGGAAATGTCTGCAGAATGTCATCGGAACGATATGCATCCTGCGGCCAAGACAAACTAAACATAAAACCCTCCGAACGGACAGTGGCGCTTTCCCTCGTAGACTCGCGGACCGCTCAAGGCCAAAAGACCCACCAAAGACATGAAATATCAAACAGGACCTTCTCCCTGTGGTGTTGTGAGCCAATTATGTAATCAGAGAAACTCTTCTGAAGTGCCTGCTGAGAGTGAGCGATCCATCACTCCTGTATACGAGTCAGTGTACGAGATATACGTGACACTCCCGAAACGTCAAATCACTCCAGATGACTAATGTAGTCTGTATAGCATATCTGTGTCCAGCCGTTCTGATAGGATGCATATCAATTTTATATTCTTGAATACATAAAGATTTTATTTTGAAAGTCTTATAACAGCTGTCAGTTTAATATTGGCCCTTCGCTTGTTTCTTTTTATAGTTGCCAGATCGTTGTCCACGCTAACGCTCTTATTCTGTCTTTTCTCTTTAACAGTGGTAGTAATGATCCACAGGTGGGCCTTGTTATAGCAGTCTCAACGCCTCAGTTTTGTGTCTGACCCTGTCTGACATCTTACCCAATAAACACTAGAGAGGAACTCTTAAGGTGAGAACAATTGGCTGAGCTCATCTTTGTAACTTAGTACAAGTGGATATTTAATTGAGGTCCACTGTGCTGAGTACTGGATAATCGGTTCATGACGTGGATTCTTGACTCTTTTTCAATGCTATCAATAGTTTCTGCAACATCAGTAAGGAAACTTTTGTTCCAAAGTAAATTAACACTACAAACTTCAAATAATTGACACATTGATTTATGTGGTGTTGATAGTAACCAAAGAGGTTGCAATAGCCAGTGTGTTGTAGAAATGTTAGGGACAGTTCAGTTCACTTATGCTATAGTTTTTCATCACATTGCTGTATTTTTATAATGCATATAAAATGCTTTGCAATACCATAATGCATTCCAATCCACAGAATAATAACCTTTTTGAATGTACAATATATTATATAGGGATGTTTTCCTTTTTCCCTTGGCATCTGTCAACATTGGATGTTTTATGAACACAGTTAATAATTTATTAACACTGTTAAATATATATTTCTAGCAAATCCTAAATTAATATAAAATTTTCATTCTGTACATATACGTAATGTTGTGCTGCCTAAATTAGCTTTTGCCATTTAAACATTTTTTTTTTTAGTGTTTTATTTTTCATTTAATTAGACAAAAAACAGTAGCATTCTAACATTGGCCATTTATCAGGTATTGGCCATATAAATAAAGAGAATTTTAATAGCAATGAATCCCTAGATTTTACCACTAGCAGATTTTAGTGAAAATCCAGCTGGGGTCACGCTTTAGTTTAGGGTCCAATTCTCACTATTGACTAACTAACTACGACTTTTGCCTCAATAAACTCCTAATTACTGCTTATTAATGGTTATTAAGTCAGTTGTTAAGTTTAGGAGTTGGGTGATTAAGGGATGTAGAATATGATCATGCAGAATAAGACATTAATATGTGCTTTATAAGTACTAATACACAGCCAATATCCTGGTAATATGCATGCTAATAAGCAACAAGTTAATAGTGAGAATTGGACCCTAAACTAAAGTGTTAATAGTGTTAGTAATATAAATATCTTGTTCTTTCCTGTATGATGTTCTGAAATGATTGGCTGAGTAGCAACAGTAACAGTAAAATATAGTTAAGGGTCAATTTGACTTGGTTTTAATTAATTTACCACGCTTTCTCATCAATAATATATGGCAAAATCGAACAGCACAAGAACATGCAAGTGAACTGAGATGAAAAAGACATTAAAAGAAGCAGGAAAAACCTCCCATGTGGACACTCCACTCTGCTCCATTAATTCAACAGCATCGTACCTACTGAAAGCATGGAGAAAAGAGGGTCGGCGTGGTTGAGAAAGACAGATGTACTGCTTCTATGCTGAAAAGCATAAATCTGATTTAATCTAGCATTTACACAACTATACTCTGTGTCCAGCCAAGCTGTTTTTGCCATTCTACACTTCCACAGCAAGAGATGTCACACGTGGAAACCGTGCCAAATCAGCCCCCCGCACCAAATCACGGCCCCTTGATGGGCTTTGATTTAAAGGCAACTGGTCCTGAATCTGGGCAGTTTTGTAGCGTCCCACACCCACAACTTCCTTACCCCTCCTTTCCTATATTCACTTCATCCAGAGCATTACTCACGATGATAAATCGCCCCAACGTGAATGACTTATGTGAAGCTGGGAGGCGGGGGCACTGAGACACTGTGAAAGTGATAGTCCTGTGGATATACATAGTCCATAACACCACCTCGAGGAGCAGCAAAGGGGATCGTATTTGCAACCGACTGCAAAAGGACAGTAAATATATGACATGATAGATATTATTTATCCTTCGTCTCTCTCTCCCGAGTTTCCCTGGGTTGTAAAGCCGTGCGAATGGCAGCCTCTCTTCGGGGATTGGAGCTTATAAACATACTTTTTCAGCCACAGGTGGTAATGAGCCACAAGAGGGAACTTATATGAGGTTTAGGATGTGGGATAGAGGGAATTATGTTATTGTAGCACATCCTAAAGCCTCACGGTCTCCCAACGTTGTCTCCAATGTAAAATTTCATGCCTGTCGAGTGGCGCCCTTATTTCAGCAGAATCATCCGAGGGAAGGACTCCTGAGATACCTGCTCCGATGCCTCGCCATACACGCACCCCTCGGCCACCCTTATAAACCTGACTGTAAAAATTAGTAAGGCATAACGCTGGCTCCCTCATTGGGCGAGGAGAAATTTGTGTCGTTCTCTCTTCTGTTATGCTATCATCCTTTGAGCTTTGGGTTCACCGAAGCATAAGAGTTCACACGAGTCCTTTGTTCATTACTTAAAGGGATATTTCAACCAAAAATGGATATTCTGTCATCATATTCTCACCCTCGTGTCGTCCAACACCTATCTTTATTCAGTGGAGCACAGAAAAACATATTTTGAAATGTTTTGGACCCCTTTGACTTTCATTGCATGGACAAAAACAGTTCTTCAAAAGATCTTCTTTTATGTTCACTCTTAAAAATAAAAGAAAGTTTTCTCAGCAATGCCATAGAATCATTCTGAGTTTCCCAAAGAACCTTTCAGTAAACAGTTCTTAAAAGAACCATTTTTTTTCTTAGTGTGCAGAACGTTTTAATAATCTGAAGAATCTTTTTCCACTATGAAAAAATCATTTGTGCAATGGGAGGTTTCCATGGATGTTCTTTATGGAACCATAGATGCCAATAAATAACCTTTATTTTTTAAATACGTTCCATAGAACAAAGATAGTTTGGAGCAACATGTGGGTGATTCAAAAATGAGTTTTCATTTTTGGATGAACTATGCCTTTAGGTTTACTTGAAGACACAAAGTACCAATTTTATGATGGATATCAGATACAAAAACATAAAAATGACAAATATACATCAACTACTCTATTTAGCGTGAAAGAGATCTTTCGGGTGGAATAAACATGTTTGGAAGCCCGTCAGAAGAGGCATTGGAGCCTTCCAAGAACTGTAAGGAAGACAAGTACAGTAAATGCAAAAGTCGTGTTTAGAAGTTTCTCACTGTGAATGACAGAATGTTTGGAGAAACAGCATGAGATTCATGAGGTAAGGTGCATTTGCTTGAGATCTTCCCACAGTTTTTGACCCAGGCTTTGGCTTCTAGGCCAAGAAAGTATAGTTTATTTGGATGATGGTTCCTCTTGTAGCTAAACGCTGCCATGCTATTTGAAAAACTGCTCCAGCATGCCGTAACGGACAGAAGGCATATTCATGTCACAGTGAACGAGTACATTTTAAGAAAAGATACCTTATCGTTCCTACCTATATGTCATCTCAAACACATTGACAATCTTCATGTAACTGGTTAGATTACGTAACGCAAATGTCTGCTGCAGTTTTGCTGGAGAGATGTTTCTTATTGTGCCTGGTATTGACACTGACTCGAGATCAAGATCCTGGTTTTGTGAGTTTTTATCCATGCATGTCCACCCATCATTACTCTCGCAGCCGTCCAAACTAGCGACTGCTCGGTCGTTCAAGCTACCTACTACCCTCGGAGAACAACAGCCATCCAATACAGCAGAACCTTAAGCATGGCCTGTAAGAGCCAGCTGGTTTCAGACAAAAGCTTTCACCACCTGGTCAGATCCTCGGCTGCGCTTTTACTTTCAGATCCGATGGCTACTCCGCTTGGTGAAATTCCCAAGGGCCTGGCAGAACGAGTGAGATTCCTCCACCGACATCTGCTACAGTTATCCTTGGCAATCAGCTCTGGCTAGACATTCCTTTATTGTTATTTCTTTGTTCAGCTCTTTGGAGAGAAAATAAAGATATTAGAGACATAAGAGCAAGAGGCTAACGATGAGCCGATACCTGTCTGATTCCATTCCTGCATTTCAGATGAAATCAACATGTTTTGCAAGATGAATATTTTCGTATTGACATGTCAGGACTGAATGTAGGATTGTGGGGTTTCAAAAACATCCCCTAGTTTGCTTGCAACCAAGAAAGCAAGGCGTAGAAGAACAAGTCTTGGGATCTAACCGGCTAAACATCTTAAAATGTGCTGTTGAAAAGAAGTCTCAGCCTCCTCCTGCTGTTGGTAAAACAAATGTCCCTCCCATACAGTGTTATTCTTATCCAAGCCAAACTGTTAAAATAATTGACTCGCAATCATTTTTCAGTTTGTCATGGCGAAGGCGAGACTTCGATTTAACGGCTCACTTAAATGACAATGTTGACTTGTTTTTATCCAAGAGCTGCTGGGTTATCCCCTTCTCGACTGCCAATCTGTATTCTTCAGTTCCCCATGATGATGTCTGAAAGCTTTGCAGTGGTCTTACATTAACTTAAAAATACACAATTATGAGAACTTGAATGGGAATAATGAATAAATTTGTTGCTGGATTGAGATGTTTTTACACTTTGAGTTTTCGCTTCTTTGTTTGATTCCTGTATTTCATACTTCGTTTCATCCTTTTCCCAGCATAACACCCAAGACGTACCCAATTGTCCAGACCAAACTCTCACACTTGAGTTGAACTAATGCAAGTAGAACAGAGCAAACATACTGTAGGCTTTCATCAGTTCAACTCGAACCTAACAAGGAGCCTCTCAGA
This sequence comes from Scardinius erythrophthalmus, assembly GCF_964197995.2. Lineage (NCBI taxonomy): Eukaryota > Metazoa > Chordata > Actinopteri > Cypriniformes > Leuciscidae > Scardinius > Scardinius erythrophthalmus. The sequence goes on from NC_138238.1 coordinate 37,514,461, forward strand.
AAACAAACTTGTGGCTCTAAACGTTATTCACACACAAAAATGGCAATATTAGTTAGAATGAGACAAATCACCATATGACAACATAAATACATTACATGTCGAGTTTTCCCTCTGTAGCAATGCTCCATCACTTCAATTACTGGAGAATCCAGCTACCACAGGCCTCATTACTTTGCCATGAACAACTAGCTGCTGCTCACAGAAGGGCAAAGACTTCAACCTGTAAATATGCACTACTAATGAGACGTAACATTACTGCTGTAACCAGTGATTTTCCATTTTTACTCCACTTCAAACTTTATATAACACTCATGATAAAACACAAAAGTACTACTAATCATATATCACTCTATTTATTTTCTATCGCTGCCACAAAAAGGTCAACATCCAGTGAATTTAAATGGTGTGGTTTCTTGCATTTTTTTGTTTGATACGCTTAGAAAAAAAGGTACTTAGAGTTGGCATGAATTGAACCCCCCTCCCCCCAATATATTTTCTAAATGCATTTTAATGACCTTCATGTGAATGATTCATTCATGCATATTCTTTGTTTTGACCGTAGATTTCATCAAAATGTCATAACTCGATCTTCCGTTGAAATGACTTCTCTCTGGTGATGTCGGATTTATTCAGTCATTTAGTCTGCATAAACCCGACCCTTTCTTCATTTTTTTCTTTTTCAATAAACCAAATCACTTAGACATGTGGCAAAATGTGTCGCTACTCTTTTATATCGAAACTTTAAAACAAAGCTCAAACGTGATGCATAACACGAGAATGAATCTCATTGGTTCTTGCAGAAGCTCAAACGTGATGCGTAACACAAGAATGAACCTCATTGGTTCTTGCTGAAGCTCAAACGTGATGCGTAACATGAGAATGAATCTCATTGGTTCTTGCAGAAGCTCAAACGTGATGCGTAACACGAGAAAGAACCTCATTGGTCCTTGCAGAAGCTCAAACGTGATGCGTAACACGAGAATGAACCTCATTGGTTCTTGCTGAAGCTCAAACGTGATGCGTAACATGAGAATGAATCTCATTGGTTCTTGCAGAAGCTCAAACGTGATGCGTAACACAAGAATGAACCTCATTGGTCCTTGCAGAAGCTCAAACGTGATGCGTAACACGAGAATGAACCTCATTGGTTCTTGCTGAAGCTCAAACGTGATGCGTAACATGTGAATGAATCTCATTGGTTCTTGCAGAAGCTCAAACGTGATGCGTAACACGAGAAAGAACCTCATTGGTCCTTGCAGAAGCTCAAACGTGATGCGTAACACAAGAATGAACCTCATTGGTCCTTGCAGAAGCTCAAACGTGATGCGTAACACGAGAATGAACCTCATTGGTTCTTGAAGAAGCTCAAACGTGATGCGTAACATGAGAATGAATCTCATTGGTTCTTGCAGAAGCTCAAACGTGATGCGTAACACGAGAATGAACCTCATTGGTTCTTGCAGAAGCTCAAACGTGATGCGTAACACGAGAATGAACCTCATTGGTTCTTGAAGAAGCTCAAACGTGATGCGTAACACGAGAATGAACCTCATTGGTTCTTGAAGAAGCTCAAACGTGATGCGTAACACGAGAATGAACCTCATTGGTTCTTGCAGAAGCTCAAACGTGATGCGTAACACAAGAATGAACCTCATTGGTTCTTGCAGAAGCTCAAATGTGATGCGTAACACGAGAATGAACCTCATTGGTTCTTGCTGAAGCTCAAACGTGATGCGTAACACAAGAATGAACCTCATTGGTTCTTGAAGAAGCTCAAACGTGATGCGTAACACAAGAATGAACCTCATTGGTTCTTGTAGAAACTCAAATGTGATGCGTAACACAAGAATGAACCTCATTGGTTCTTGAAGAAGCTCAAACGTGATGCGTAACACGAGAATGAACCTCATTGGTTCTTGAAGAAGCTCAAACGTGATGCGTAACACAAGAATGAACCTCATTGGTTCTTGAAGAAGCTCAAACGTGATGCGTAACACAAGAATGAACCTCATTGGTTCTTGAAGAAGCTCAAACGTGATGTGTAACATGAGAATGAACCTCATTGGTTCTTGAAGAAGCTCAAACGTGATGCGTAACACAAGAATGAACCTCATTGGTTCTTGAAGAAGCTCAAACGTGATGCGTAACACGAGAATGAACCTCATTGGTTCTTGAAGAAGCTCAAATGTGATGCGTAACACAAGAATGAACCTCATTGGTTCTTGCTGAAGCTCAAACGTGATGCGTAACACAAGAATGAACCTCATTGGTTCTTGAAGAAGCTCAAACGTGATGCATAACACAAGAATGAACCTCATTGGTTCTTGCAGAAACTCAAATGTGATGCGTAACATGAGAATGAACCTCATTGGTTCTTGAAGAAGCTCAAACGTGATGTGTAACATGAGAATGGACCTCTTTGGTTCTTGAAGAAGCTCAAACGTGATGCGTAACACGAGAATGAACCTCATTGGTTCTTGAAGAAGCTCAAACGTGATGCGTAACACGAGAATGAACCTCATTGGTTCTTGCTGAAGCTCAAACGGGATGCGTAACACGAGAATGAACCTCATTGGTTCTTGCTGAAGCTCAAACGGGATGCGTAACACGAGAATGAACCTCATTGGTTCTTGCTGAAGCTCAAACGTGATGCGTAACACGAGAATGAACCTCATTGGTTCTTGCTGAAGCTCAAACGTGATGCGTAACACGAGAATGAACCTCATTGGTTCTTGAAGAAGCTCAAACGTGATGCGTAACACGAGAATGAACCTCATTGGTTCTTGCTGAAGCTCAAACGGGATGCGTAACACGAGAATGAACCTCATTGGTTCTTGCTGAAGCTCAAACGTGATGCGTAACACGAGAATGAACCTCATTGGTTCTTGAAGAAGCTCAAACGTGATGCGTAACACGAGAATGAACCTCATTGGTTCTTGAAGAAGCTCAAACGTGATGCGTAACACGAGAATGAACCTCATTGGTTCTTGAAGAAGCTCAAACGTGATGCGTAACACGAGAATGGACCTCTTTGGTTCTTGAAGAAGCTCAAACGTGATGCGTAACACGAGAATGAACCTCATTGGTTCTTGAAGAAGCTCAAACGTGATGCGTAACACGAGAATGAACCTCATTGGTTCTTGAAGAAGCTCAAACGTGATGCGTAACACGAGAATGAACCTCATTGGTTCTTGAAGAAGCTCAAACGTGATGCGTAACACGAGAATGAACCTCATTGGTTCTTGAAGAAGCTCAAACGTGATGCGTAACACGAGAATGAACCTCATTGGTTCTTGCTGAAGCTCAAACGGGATGCGTAACACGAGAATGAACCTCATTGGTTCTTGCTGAAGCTCAAACGGGATGCGTAACACGAGAATGAACCTCATTGGTTCTTGCTGAAGCTCAAACGGGATGCGTAACACGAGAATGAACCTCATTGGTTCTTGAAGAAGCTCAAACGTGATGCGTAACACGAGAATGAACCTCATTGGTTCTTGCTGAAGCTCAAACGGGATGCGTAACACGAGAATGAACCTCATTGGTTCTTGCTGAAGCTCAAACGGGATGCGTAACACGAGAATGAACCTCATTGGTTCTCGCACATTAAGCGAACATGCTTGAGCTTCCTTTTACCACAACTGGTGTGTGAGTTGATGAATGTTTATATGTGAATAAAAACCTAAATCCAATCTGTTTATCATATAAAGCGATCGAGTCTATTCAGAAAATTTGGTCTAAACTATTCAGTTCATGTGAATGCATTTCTGTTATGAGAACAGCGAATCTTCTTACACATTTGGCTCTCATCTCACTGTTTGACCTACAGCACAAGCTGAAGACATCGAGGGAATCGTGTTAACGCTAATTATCGCACACTGCTGGAAGTGACATCATTCTCAGGCTTTAATAGAGACATAAGTGCAGGTTATAGATTCAGAGAGAGTCACACGGATGTGACTTGATGGACTTTGGGGGTCAGAAGGCTGGAAACTTAGCAGTCTGTAAAAGTCCCGAAAGTGATGGGTTTGCCATGTCAGTGATTATTACCTTGCAAGATAGTCTTGTGTAAATCTCCCAGCTTTGGCTGATGTCTCACTCAGGCTTGTTGAGGTTTTCTGGAATAAATATTGGACAATTAAAATCTCTCGTTTAGATCTGAAGCCTAGTCTTTATTACATTTTATGAGCAGGGAACAAATAAAAACCTTGAATGCAACAACATTCTTTATCTTCAATCACAAAACCCAATGTAAATTATTAACCTTTATGTTTTAATAACTCAAAACAACAAACTTAAAATAATATATATGTATTTTTTGTAATTATTATTATAATAAAATAGGTAACACTTTATTTTACAGTGTCCTTGTTGCATATGTTACATGCACTTACTGTAATAATAGCAGTAAATGATGCATAATTACATGCAACTAACCCTAAACCAAACCCTAATCCTTACCCTATGGTAACTGTATGTTATTACTCGTTACTTAATGTATAATTACACTGCAACAAAGACACCTTAAAATAAAGTGTAACTGTTTTCATTTTCACACATAAATCATTGAGGTTTCTGGTCAATCTCATCAGAACTTGAGGGTTAATATCATATAGACTCTTTGTTTTGACTGTAGTTCTCTTTTACAAACGCAGTACTTCAGTATTAGGTTGTTTTCATGCCAGGGAGAAGCATTACAACTTTTGCCAGTCTTGTCTTTTGGTTAATATCACATCCCTCTTCTTTTAACCTATAGAGGGCACTGTAGCTCTACAGGAGAGACAGTTTTGAGCCCTGATGCACAGTGATATGTCTATAGAGGGGAAGTGTGTCTTAGCACGTCCAGAGCAGGAAAGGGTGAATTAGAAAGTGTAATTAAAATGTATTGACACCATATGTGCTCCGCCTCTCTCAGCATTTGGACTGTGTAGAGGTGTTTAACCTGTAATTACAGACAGACCGCCTCCAGACTGATTTATATAACCACACACACACACACACACACACACACACACACACACACACACACACACACACACACACACACACACACACACACACACACACACACACACACACACACACACACACACTATAGTGTCAGGCACTATAGACAGGTGTCTGATTGATCTGGATTTAGTTCTATAAAAATACTTGGCCAGTAAAGAAATATTTCAGGTTGAAGATTCAGTTAAGAATGATTGACAGCATCTGTGGCATGCATGATGGCATAATGTACCACACTATGATTAATTATGTAAAAAAAAAAAAAAAAAAAAGATGAAGGATACAGTAAGAGACTTAGAAGGAAAGTAAATCTGTAAACGGTCAAATACTTGTTTCGATAGTATAGCCACAAGATGTAAACAATATGCATTTTAAGATGATTCTAGAGTGAAGAAAACTGCTTACTAACCTTTTCTGTGTAATCCATTTTACTTTAATGACATCAACACGCCTATAAATATTATGATATAAACAGCTTTACAGATCAAATAATACACAACTTTTAATGGACGTAATGTAAATGATTTGATGAATTATAAGCTCCACATTTTAGCTTTTAAATCCTCTAAAAATTGGCCACATTTACTTTTAATGTCACTATTGATATTTTTAAATTTTATAAAATGAGGTATGAATCAAAAAGCGGAAATATTCCTTTGAAATATTGTGTCTATGTCCACTGCACTGCTCATTAAGGCCCATGTGTCTGACGCGTTCGCTATGTGTTTTGTCTTATGACATCATGTCTCCACACCTGTTTTATACGTGTACAACACATAACGTATGAGGATGTGGATGGGTCACTGTATATTTGTTAATTGCCCTCTTTTTCAAATATTTATCAGTTTCTCTCTTGTAGTATTAACAATTCACAGATGTTGTGTATCACTCCTACGCCGAAACACTATCTTTTCACATTTATTCTTACTGTGAGACGGGTCAACTTTCAACTTCTCATTTAGACGGAGGCCGAGTAAACAGTGCGTTCTCATTTGCATCATTAAAGAAGAAGAATCAGCCTCGTCTGAGTATCATTTCTCATAAACGGCTGCTCAGATTTGATTTTTTCGACTATATTGCGCACAAATGTCCCATGAAAAAACCTCGCTTGTGGGAAAATGGCGCAACGCAGCATAACGCGTACAGAAAAAAAGGTACAAAAGCTGTCACTGGGACAGTACCCTTCAAAAGGGTTCTAATATGTACCATTTAGGTACTAATATGTACAATTTTGGTACCAATATGTACCTTTGAGGGACTAAAATGCACTTTTTAGGTACAAAGGTGTACCTTTTGAAAAGGTACCGCCACAGTGACAGCTTTTGTACCTTTTTTTCTGAGAGTGTAGCTGAAGACTTTCATATCGGCATCAGGTATTAATTAGCAACTTTTCTCTCGCTTATATACCACTTTTACGCACACTCTCCTCACAGCCCGGTTTTCTAATACTGACAGGAGTTCAGAGGTCATCAAAACACTGTGACACTGTATTATGATGTCATCACACACCCTCTGGGACAATGACATAAACAAACGGGTTGTTAGCGTCTGATATGGGACTTAAAATAAACACCAACGTCATCCAATACAGCTCAGATCTGCAGGCAAACATGATTAAACTGTTTTGAGGGTAGCCAAACTTTGGCCCACACAGTAACTTGGCAGTTCCACGAGGGATTTTAAAGGGTAACGGTGTAGGCAGATCAGTATAAGGAACATTACTGCCTGTCTAAATATTAAAAGCAGTCAGCTTGAGTCGCAGACAGATATACAGAGAGATTATTTGACCCCTGGACTTGTTTATGAAAGTCAGACAAAATAAGCGGAGGAGTGCAATCTCTCAGGCTGCGAGTCTGGCTCACGGGGGACCGGCTGTGTGGGTGGACTCAAACTCACCGTATCCCATAATCCTTTACCAGGCCCATGAGGAAGTGTGGAGAAATGCAAAGAACAGAGATGTGTAAAACATGAGTTAACAAGTACGCAATCTGTTGAGATTTGGCACAGTGCAAACACGCAGAGATATTACCCTCGCAAGAACGAGTCATGCGGCGATGCAGAGCATATCAGTGTATTTGCGCCTCTAAAAATAAGTCTTTGATTTTTCAGTGTGCATCAGAAATCATTTTAGAAACAATTGTTTTTATTGTTCAAAGAAATAAAAAGTATTCTTTGTATAGACTGAATTCTATTATTATTTTGTAATTATTAAGGTAAGGTAAGTAGGGTAGTATTTTTTTATTCATATTTTATGAGTAAAAAGGTAAAGTTTGGTTTATGTAAGTGCTTCTGACTCAGTGCAGGAGGAAAAACTCTTTACTTTTAAACATATTTGGAATCTACAGATGCAAATAGATGAAGTGTAACAAAATAAACACTTTTAAATGTTTTATTTTCACTAGTTATGGAAGCAAAATTGACCACTGCATGAAAAAAACAATGGTTTGCCTGTAGGTTCTTGCCTTCATTTAAAATTAAAATAAAAAATCATTTATTCCAGCAAGAGAACTGAACCTGGGTCATTTTACAGCCTTACTCAACCTGGATACATAAGTAAATACAATATATATATAATTATAAGAGGGGAGGGGGTTAGTTTGGGGAACGCATATTCACTATTAACTACTTTTGCCTCAATAAACGCCTAATTACTGCTTATTAATAGTTAGTAAGGTAGTTATTAAGTTTAGGTATCGGGTGATCGAGGGATGTAGAATATGATAATGCAGAATAAGGCATTAATATGTGCTTTATAAGTGCTAATAATCAGCCAATATAGTAATATGCATGCTAATAAGCAGTTAATAGTGAGAATCAGACCTTAAACTAAAGTGTTACCAGGTTTATGTGTTTTTGAAACTTTCATTTCATTGCTTTTTCTTCATTGAAACAAACATTATTCATTTAATTTGACAAAACCTCTGACACAGTTTGGCCTTATCGTGAAACTGTTTTTTTTTGGTTACTCATAACCAGTCACCTTGACAAGGGCATAACCCCGTTGGAGTGTAATGACTGTTGTCAGGCTTTCTGTCCTGTCAGCATGTAATCTTCCACGCAGCTGCACGCTCTCCTCCTTCCCGGACTCTTCCAGGTGTGTTCGCTTCTCGTCGTGTCCTCGGGCCGAGGGAAGGGTCTCGATTATGCTGACCTGTGCAGCTGTAGAGCCAGTGAATGCTGGATTTGTGACGTCAGCGCTAAGCCCTTTCAATTAGCACTCGCCCTGTCATCACACACCCTCTGATCCTCCTTTCACACAGCTGGCGTATGCCTTACATGTGCAACACACAGGTGGAAGCTTCGGCCAGGTGTTCATGGGCAGGTTTAAGGGAATATTCGGCTTCGGCAAGCTCAATCAACAGCATGACAAAAAATACCTTCCATCAACAAATATCTGGGTTACAGTAAGTCATTTAGGGGTTAATCCGTAAAGATTTCAATAGTATAGCCACAATGTGCATGTTAACTCTTTCCCCGCCTGCGTTTTTGAAAAAAGTTGCCAGCCTCCGCCTGCATTTTTGATAATTTCCACAAAATTTTCATGGCCCCCAGAATATTTTGTTGTATGAATATGTAATATATCAAAAGAGAGAACAGAGCCTCTGCTTTTAAACAAAAAATTGTTTACATCTGGATGGGATTCAGAATGATGATCAAAACACAGATGGAGTAGATCAAGTGCATCAACACACTCAAAGCTTCACAGTCCTGTCACTCGTCCTGGGTCGACAGTTCATTCAGTAACATGCAGTTTTGATTTATATGCTGTTTAATGTTGATGATCGGGTTATTTTACATATGCATCTACTTACATATGATATCACTTATTTCTGCTTCTTCTTCACATGTGTTTCGATCATGAGATTATGTACTCTTTCAGAAGATGCGTAATAGCGCCCCCCATTGTATAAGAGTGAAAACACAGAAAGCCGATACTAGCATTTAAAGCCGAAATCACTTACTAGCATTTTCTGTGTAAGGTAAAATCCAATTTTACAACTTTGTTGATGATTGAACTGATAATTTACTGTTGATAATTAATGATAATTTAAACAGCTGAGAAGCTCAAATAATGCACGTTTTAACAAAAGAATTAATGTAAGTGCTTTTATAAAATGATAAGCTTCCCATTTCTGCTTTTAAAAATTAGATTTTTGCTCCTTTTTAAAATAAAACGAGGGACAACATTATGCCACAAAAGCTGTTGATTGATATCATACAGTATATTAAATGTGGAATATTCCTATTAAAAAGTGCCCTGTTATACTATTTTAAAGATTCCTAATGTTGTTTTGGAGTTTCCTACAATAGGGTTACATGCATCCAAGGTCAAAAAACACTTTCATTTTCCGAGAGCCAACTCTGTTCTGATTGGTCAGATGGCCCAGTCTCTTGTGATTGGTCGACCGTCTCGGAAAACAAACATCAATTAGCATATCAGAATGTCAGCTCCGGAGGCTTCCATACCACGTGTACATGCAGCGATACAAACAGTAACGATGGCGTCAGTTTTAACGTGTCAATCTCATCCTCTAGAAGTGCATCAAAGTGGATTTGCTTTGGCAGCAGAAAACAGCGTCTTCTCATCACGAACAACACTAACCAAACTCTTGCAGTCTCAGATAAACTACAGTGTTTGAGGGCGGGGCAATGTAGATGTTGTTCACCGGCAGCCACTGAGGACCATAGACTGGCATTATGCAAATTTGTTACAAACCAACCTTGGTTTCTGCGGGGACTGGAATTCCTGAAGACTCGTTCTAGGCAGATCAGAATCGCTTCTTTCTTTTGGGAGACAATAAAGGCCTATCCATTTATCTGCACTTTGATCTTTTAAACATCGCAGACATTTTACATGAAAGTTAATATCCGAAAAAACATAATAGGTGCACTTTAAAAGAAAGGCTTTATGGAAATGGCTTAATACAACATGACCACAGAAACTTATATTATCACATGTAAAGTGCTGAAATAATTGGATCAATTGTATATCGTTCTTTCATTTGTCCCATCTTCTTAGACTGCCAAAGCACTCATCATCTTTTTTCAAGCCTGTGGGGATTCAATACACCTCAACTAACCCTTTAAAAGGCAAAGAAACCCCCTCCTTTACCTGCCGGTCTGTTGCTGACATCAGTTGAAGAAATGGCTCTTCGCCCGCTAACCCTTCTGGCTCGCTTCCACAGAAACAGCAGCGACGGCCAAGATCTTCAGGGCCCCTGTGAGCAGGAGGGGCCAAAGAGACAAAACACGGCCAATTAGTATCTCTCTGGCGGAGAGCAAGAGGCAGCTGTGGTGCACAACCACCCCAAACACTGCGATAAAGACTTATATCGTCTCACGCTGGGAGTCTGCACTGGTTTACTAGTATATAAGGAGGCTGTCATTGTAGGAAGATGCATGCAGACAATTTGTTTTGCTATTCCCTAGCGCTTCAGCTTGGAGAGTACATGAAAGTACATGGAGAATAGAGGCATTCGGAGGATATATGAGGAGCCATGTATTACAGCCATTTAGACTGGGTTGTTCTGCATGGGAAATGTCAAGAGCTCTGTGAGAATGCTGTAGGCTCAAACCAGCAGAGAGCCGGTGTTTGTCTAGAACATTCAATTTATCAGTCCCCATCTGTGAGATTTCTTTTGTTTCCTGAAAATGAGCAAAGGCACAGAAAGAATGCATGTGTGCTTTTAGAAACTGGTCTGCAGTTTGTTTTATTTCACATGTATCTTCATGCCACATCCTCCTGCCAGACGAACAATGTTTTTGATGGCAACCAGAGAAACAAAGAGTAACGGGAAACAGGCAAGTCTTATAATATGGATGAAAAGTAAAACGCCATTTGGCTCAAAACAGACAAATAACATGGATGTGAAGCTTTTAGGTTTAGGTTTATACAAAAAATTGTATGCATATTATTCCTTTTTTAAGTTTTTCAACAATTTTAATCATATTCTCAGTTCACATAATCAGTCCTGCCTTGGGAAAATGTTGAAACAGTTCAACAATTCTACAAATTCTCTCAATTAAGATGGCAATTTAATCTGAATTTATAATAATAGTAAAAAATCCAAATAGTTTAAAATAGTTTTACATAAGACGGCAACTGACAATTTTGAATACAGGTTTGTTTGTAACATAAGACATTGTACAAAACATGACGTTTTGTGTTCATGCAATCCCTGGGAATCGAACCCATGACCTTGACTATGGCATAATGAACGCATTACTGTATTATTTCCTCTCTGAACCTCCATCATTGTACACCTTCCATATATTTATTGTGTGCTGAGTGCTGGATGGCTGAGCGCTCTGCAGTTTTACCTCGGGAGCAGCTCAAGAAGTCCGATTCTCGTAAGTGCAAAGCGACTTGGCAAATAAAAATGCCATTCTGATTGAATGTACTTTCCACTGGGCCTTGTGACTCATCAATACCAAGAGAAGAAGCTTTTGAGTTGGTTTGGCAACAGTGCAATTTATGAACATTTAATTAATTGTGAAGGGTAGTCTAGACAAAATATTACATTATTCCTTTTTTCCTCAAGTTCTCTTCAGAATTGCATAAGATTTCATCTTATCTGTAGGTACACCTGTCTTAACTGATTGCAAAATGTCTGCAAGAATTGGCATATCAGAAAGTACTGCAATGGTTATACACATCTTTTAGTGTGTGACGATCATGAAAAATTCCATTTCCAATGGAAGATGATGCAAAACCAAAACCTCTCTGCAAATATAACCTTCTCGTTCTTGTTATTGTAAAGAAAGTATTGCAATGGCACATTAATTGTAAATGTACCTATAAACTTGTTTGTGCAAATGGGGATTTTGAATAAAAAGCCAGCTCCCCATTCGATTCTTATCTCACACATGTTCATTTGACTCCAGTCCACCGCTATGGCTGTAGTCATACAATCATACGGTGACTCAGCCTCTATGGACATTTACAACAGTAATTTAGTACAGCTTCAGGTCGTCGACTACATCAGCCGGTCCTTCTGCAGCGGCCGTCGCCCTGATGAACATTTAACAAGCTTTACTGTTTCAGCAAGAACTGTAACCCAGATTATTTCGTTTTTGTACTCAATTTACAGAATGATAAAGCACCAATCACTGATTTTTAATGGTAGAACCTGAACAACAAATTGAATTGTTGCAGACGTGAACAGAAGAGATCTTGATTTGAGACGTGACTTCAGGGCCAAGAACACTGATTACTCATTGAGTCATTTCCTACAGCCCTGCCTCTTGACAGAAGCCTTTAAGAGCAACCCGATGAGAGTTTGATTACGCACTAATCTCTGATTTAGCATGGAAAGGGTGGCTGGCTGTATGCCAAGTACATGTGATCAAGTAAACAGATGCATATCGGTACATATAACTCCCATAGTGCACATACAGTACAAACTCTCCGCAGGTTATAGACACAGATGTGGGTGAAAACGCAACATTTACCCGGCTTGGTCAGAGTGATGGCATCAGCTTCAGCAAGCCAAAATGGGCAGCCACACAATGATGACCCTTGTGAAAAGAAGTACACTTTCGCATACTTTCAAAATGAGTAATTATTATGGAAATTAAAGAATATGCATAAGTGTGAACAGAATGTAATGTTTTCAGACACTTAATTGCATGATATTTACAATGAAATGAAAAAGAAAAAGAAAAATGACCCACTTATGTAGAACTTAAGCATATCTTATATGTAATTTCATAATTAATTCAATTGTCTTTGATGAAAGTGTATTGTTGAATATGCTGATGAGCATTCATGGTAAAATAGGCCTATACTTCAATGTAATTTCTCTTGAATCTCATCTTGTATGTCATATATTTAGATATATTTGTAATTTCACATTTGTAAAGACAAAGTTGCGATTAACTTTAAATGTAATATCAAATAACACACTACAGTTAAAATTCTGCTTTACACGTGCTTTATGTTAGTCAACACATCAAGATGTGTGACAAAAGATGATTTAAAATGTACTTTAAAGTTAAAATTTGACAATTTGACATTATAAAGTGCACTTTTCATAAATATTCATTTTTACCGTTGTCTATTAAATTAATTAATGAGCAACTGCAGGAGGATAAATAATGGTAATAGAGGGTACAAGAGGCAGGAACGGAGGGCTGTGTTGTGTTATGATATATGATATATGTACTGTTTTTATGATGTAGGATTTTGGGATTGAAATGTGTTTTACTTTTATTTCTATTTTATATGTTGTATGTTATATGTGTTATGTCTTGATTTGGCAGCAGTTTCCCTAATCTAAAACAAATTTCTCCTAAGGGAGACAATAAATGCTACCTTGACCTTGACTTTTTAAAAGTGTAGCCTAAGAACTATTTTTAAGTGATCTTTTATTTCATTAATATTATGATGATATCTACAAGTAGAGTTTCAACTTAACTGAGATTTGAAGTACACTAAAAAGCATAATTAAAGCGCACTTCTTTTTTAATGGGGTTAATGCCACCTCTGATTTCAGCTGCCAGGAGTCCTTCAGAAAACATGCCAACTTTATCTTGAAACCAAAGATATCTTAAAAAAACACTAACGTCGGCATCCTTCTGGATGGAAAACTCTCCAGCAATCACATACTTTAAGTGTAGACACTTGAATGCACGTTCACAGATATATAGCTTAGAACCGAGGATCTGATTTGTCCTAAACAAATAGATTGCGGATTGATGGATTGTGGTAAATGTTTCCAGGAAGATAGGCCTGGTGCTTATTGGTCCAAATACGCCAACATTAACATTACCCAAACTGTTTGAGCAAGAAGAATACACGTCTGCCAGCAATCCTCTCGTCTAAGAGGGAGAGCAGAACAGAAAGAAGGAAACGCAACACTGAAATGGTAGATTGAATGTTACTGTCTGCCATTTGTTCTGCACTACAAATTGTCCAATATACTGGAATGCGCACAATAAATCATTGGCGTATCATATTTCACAGCAGCTTTACATCCTGTTACAAGGCCAACCAACACAGGTCTTCTCCTCCAGAGGCTGTTTAAGGTCATGAAAACTTCTGCCATACAGTGCTAATTAATTGTGAACTATAGTTTATTTCACCAGGTCATCATGTGGTCTTGGTGAATGAGGTCAGTTTAGTTTGAACACACACTGTGTTTATTGTGATGTGCTGGAAATCATCATTGATTCTTTAAGAGTCTTGTTAGCATTAATGTGCGTACGAGATATTTACTGACATCTGTTTACATTGATTGCCACGGAGATTAGATCATGCATGTTATAATGGCCACGTATAATGAAACTGGTTCTTATTCAGAACAACGTTTGCTTCTGTTAATGGAAAGTGATCCCAGCATTATTCAGCAGCAAACATAGAGCATGACCAATGCGATTCCTGAGCGAATGATTCATATGAACCTGTTCGTTATAGTGAATCAAATCACACAGTGAAGTCTGATTCTTGAGCGAATGACTCTTTTGAGCCGATTCTTTTAGTGCAGAGATGTCCAAACTTTTTGCAATGATGGGCCAAATATACAACGTGATTGAGGACCGTGGGTCAAAAGTAAAAGTTGCATTATGTCAAACTGTTATTCTAAATTTTAAGTGGTTCCCATCATTTATTATTTCATAATTTTATGCAATCTTCTTAACTAATCCGTTTTTATTTTCAAAGTTTCATAGTACCTAAACTTAACAACTACCTTCCTAAATATTAATAAGCAGTAATTTGGCGCTTATAAAAGTCATAGTTAATAGTTAGTTAATAGTGAGAACTGGACCATAATCTAAAGTGTGACCACTGTTTTAATGACGAATGATAAATTAATCCACAAATATTATAATATGCAAATATGCAAAGTAGATTTGTATTCCATGTGACTTCATTTACTTAAGTCTATTATTAATAAGGGAATAACAACCATCTTTAAATTAAGCATGATCATTAAATCAACATACAAACGCAACTGGTGCCAACTTGCATTTCATGTATTAATTGAACAGAAAAAGAATTTCAGAGAACTTCTGTTCAGTGTAAATATAATATTATAGCACCCTGTCAGGTTTTATTTTGTTGCTGACTGCACATTATCTTTTACATGACCCATAGTAAACAAAAGGCAAGTTACAGCATTGTGTATGTTGTCCAAATATTCCTGCATACTGTATATCACAACCTCCTTAAGACGTACTTCTCATAGGTTTAGTTGGCTGTCCACTCTCAGTCCTGGAGAGTTCAGCTCCAGCTTGCCTCAACACACATGTCTGGAAGTCACTAGTACGTATGTAAGACCTTGATGAACTGGTTCAGGTGTTTAATTGAACTCTGCAGGACGGTGGATCTCCAGGAGCAGGATTGGACAACACTGTTTTACACCCTTGTTCTCAGTCAGATGGGACACACAAACAGCCCATGTTGCGTTAGAGCGCTCTGAATCTTGACTCGTTGATTAATCTACTGTAAGTTCAGATAAATTAGGCCCTGGTTTAGACATCTCTGTTTTAGTGAATCAAAAACTAACAGCTTGACCAGTGAAGTCTGACTCTCATGAGCCAGTTTTATTAGTGAATCAACAACAGTGAAGCACGGAAAAGTCTGATTGCTGAGTTAAAGACTCATGAGTCGATTATTTTTAGTGAATCGCAAACACTTATGAATCATTTTGAGCAGTGTCTGATTTAATATGACTCACTTACTGAAGTCATTAATATCATAGGCCAAGAACTGATTTAAGGCTTTAAATTAGTTGTTCACAACAATGTGTAACACATTTAGAGTTTTATCAGCTGCATTTTATGAAAATAAAGGAATTAATTAAATATGTTTCCACATTATTGTTTTTTATTTCTTTTTTTGTTCCTTGTTTTGCATGAACTTCTGCATTGGCAGCAGAATTGCATTTCTGTGTTCCAAACATTTCTACCTCAAATTTAGAAGAATCGTTAATGGAACTGTTGAGGAAGCAGAATTGTTGAGATGAATCAAAACCAAGCGTGAAATTCCTTATGATTCCAATCCCTTCATTTACCATGGCAACGTTTAGTGTATGCAAGATAAACCAAGAGAATTTGTAGCAATATACCTGACAGCGTTTGGTCCATTGCACTCACAAAAAAGTGAGCTTTAATCTCCAGACCACAAACTACTTGCCAAAACCCTGATCTGACTTATTTTCCATTTTACAAAGACGGGGCCAATGTGTGCTGCGTTTCAGAACTCGAGCCGTAAGTGCTCCCACTTTACCAATAATGTTACATTCATGACAGATTTTAAGTTTAATATTCAGGCATTTGAGCAGTTGATCATGTGTTTAGAAACAGCATATACATGTACGCTGTTCTGCACAGTGAAGTAACATTTTCAAGCTTTAGTAATTCAAATGATCCCCTCAGAGCCAAGAGTATTTTAAATGCATGCAAAACATATATAAATAAATAAATTAGTAAATAAATAAATAGGTTTATTTTCTTAATTATTACTATAATTATTAATATTTGTTATATTATATTGAATTTATCATTATTATTATATAGATGTAGATAAAACATTTCTTCATCATTACTCCATTCTTCAATGTTACATGATCCTTCAAAAAACATTCCAATATGCTGATTAAGTGCTCAATTATTAATATTTTTCTCATTAATATCAATGTTGAAAACAGTTTTTAACTACTTTCCGGTAATATTTCTGTGCAAACCCCAACCTTTTGAATTGTGAATCACGATGTTCACAAACATATGAATCAGCACAACTGTGTTCAACATTGATAATATTTATACAGTAAATGTTCCTTGAGCAGCAAATCCTCATATTAAAGTGATTTGTGAAGGATCATGTGACACTGAAGACTGGAGTAATGATGATTTGAGATTTGATCACAGGAATAAATTGCAGTTTACAATATATATTCACGAATAAACAGTTATTTTAAATCATTATACAGAGGGAAACATATTCCATTTACATATATTGAATATATATCTACTGCAGTTGAGTCTAGTTTTTACATATTTGTGTCCATATTTGTGTGCATGTAAAACAATATATTCTTATATACAGTATTAATTAATATTTGTTGAAGACTGTAATTGGGTGGCCTGGGCACGGGGGTCGATTAGGGTTAAGTTTAGGGTTAGGTGGCCCCGTACGATCTGAAATGGCCCTAGATTTGTTGGCAGCTCACGAGGTTTTGGAACGGAGCCATTGTCATGAATGAGGCATTTTACTTTCAGCCATCAGTGCTGTCATTATGTTGTGAGGCAAATGTATCCAAAATGCAGTATTTAATGGAGAGGTACAGTACATAGATGCCATAACAATAGCTGTGTTTTACCTTTGATGCCATTGTGTCTGGATTTTCATCAGCAAGTAAACAATGCCGTTGTTTTACATTGCGTCACCAATCTGCTTGTATTTATAGAGTCAATACAAGCATCATGAGTCATTTGTCTCTACCATATGGCTTTCATTATTGGGTTTCGGTCCAAATATCTCAAGCTGGATCAGATATATTCGCCAGTGTTTATTTTAGCATGTTTTATTAATATAATCGTATAAGGTATTTGGACATTAATCCCACAATCTATTTATTTTGATATTCAGATGAGATTTCATGAGCCACACAGGCGTGTTCGATGTGTTTTGCTTTTGGCAGAAGGCAGACATTTCAGCTTCGCCATGGTTGTTTTTCAGTCTTTGTCATCATGAACTCTTACTTTTAGGGGTAATGTTTCAACATGGGTCCGTTACTAGAATCTTGCCTCTTCATCAGGAAATGGCCCACTCACCGTTTACCTCAAAAAATGATCTCAGCCTTATGGTCATTTTGCACAGGCACTCCACGTCGGGTCCCGAGATTGGATATACTGGCATTTTGACAGACCACTGTGACACACTATATTTGGTATTTTGTCCTGCAGGTGATGTGATTTATTCTGGAGCGTAAAGAAATGCTCCCCCAAATAAGACGAAAAGTCAAATTCACTTAAGTCCAGCGGTTCGGGCAACGTGCATTGAATTAACAGAAACTCGTTTCATTCTAGTGTTTCAGTCACTTTTGCCTTCGTACTGCTTAGTGTTTGGGTTCAGTTTCAAATGATATGCAGCTGTCTAATAGGGAGAATGACAAGTTGGCGTTTTCTTGACAATGTGCGGCATCTTCGAAAGCCCTGGCGGATTTTGATAACAGACGTTGTAGACTTAGAGAGCTGACTTTACAGGAATCCATTATGCTCTTTGGCCAGAGATACGAGGTGTTCGCTTACATGACACACTGTTTATGCATGCTAATAACAGGAAATATTAGGAATGTAACAAAGTTTACATACTTATAAGAAGTGGTGGGGGTAACGCATAACAAGTAACCCAGATAACAAAAATAAGTTCTAAGAATATTTCGCTAACATTTCCATTAAGTTCTGAAAACATTATTTTAGAATTTTCTCTGAATGCATTTTTTTTTATACTTTGGTTATATATGGGAATGTTAAAGTCCCCCTGTAGTCAATAATTTTACCCTTAAAACTTTGATCACCAAAATGACTTATTTAAAAGTTTTGCTTTAAAACCCGATGCTTTAAAATATAGCTTGAATGTAACTCAACACCCTTGCCTCATTTAGCATGCGCGGTTCTATGAATATGCAAATGAGCCCCGCCTCCACTCACTCACTCAGCTCAGAGATCCACTGGTTGACGATCACACGTTGATCTGATTGGTTACAAGGTAGTTTGTGACGTCAGAAACACCAGCGATTTCAAAGCGTGTTTTTGAGACTGTCTTTGGTTCACTGCAGTTTTAAGGAGGAAATACTCAGCAATGGAGTCGACTTATGAATTTACACATGGTTTGTCTTAAAGCATATTAAAAACACCACATAGATGTATAAACAACATTAAAAGATGGATTTTCACCACAGGGGGAACATTAAAGGAACATTGCATTTTATCATTTTGCAGACATATGGAACAAGTCTCTGAACAAGTAGTAACATTTAAAAGATATCAGACAAACGTGCAGCTGAAAGTTTAAGAAAAAACATGTGAATAATATTTTTGTGCTAACATTATGAGAACCAGATAACTTTGAACAAATGTTTCATCAACATTACTGGAAGAAGATATACTCACAACTTTGAGAAAACCCGAACAGAATGTTAGCTGTGAAGGAATGTAATCAAATTTGTTAAATAAATCAGATACTTGATAAGCATATTAATAGTTTCTAAATTAATATTAATTTTGATATTTTCTGGTGCAACTACCATGAAAACTTTTTTTTTTTAAGAAAATGATATCAGACACTCACAACTGTAAGTCACTTTAAATATCAGATAATTTAATCACATGCAATTCAAGTTTAGTTTCAGGATGTAAAATTCATGATCAGTTTTGTAAAATAACTTTTAACCTATAAAAATCCTATAAAAAAATGCTGATTGAGGCATTTACACTCACATGTATTGAATGCGTAAGGAAATGAGTGATGCAATTACCTTTAAAAATACCTTTAAATAAGCTTCCCCAGCCCTTTATTTAAAGATTGAATATTTCTGAAGAGTTTAGTGACACGGATTATCAGAAAGCAGCAAGAGCTCACTTCTCCAAAACTCTCTGTGCCGTAACTGTTCCCATACTGTTGCACATTACGCACGTCTTTGATTGACGGGGCGTTTGACCCGAGCCAGCGATATTTTACGGCTCTTACGGCTGAGCGCTTTTCTGCTCTGCATTATTCCTCTCATTCTGATCTCATTGCGAGGTAAACCTCATACACTGCCATTGTGATTTATTCTGAAACACAGAAAACTCCCCTTAATGGCCGTGTAGGCTGTAAAGATGACAGTCAGGTTAGCGTTGTTTTATTGGCACAGGAGAGTGTGTTAGCAGGCCTCGGACTCAGTATTTCACTTTAATTTCCTGTCCCGGGACAGTGGTGGGCTCGGCAGGGCACGAGCTGGGTTGTTATTACTGTAGTCACTCAGGCCGACACACCGGGAGATGAGCGGAGAAGAGAGGGAAACGTTTAAAACTATAGCTGACACAGTAAGGGTGAGAAAGCAACACAAAATTACCGGGGTCAGACTGTAAATCTCTCATCTCTAGAGAGATTTCACATTATGGCTCTAAAAAGAAGTTACATAAGGTAAAATATGTTGCGCACAAGTGGCTGAATTACTTGATATTACTGATAACACTCTGCAGTGAGAGATTTAAAAGCATGCAAGTCAATTTTGAAACCTAAAATAGCTCAACTTTTCACACGCAACTATAGCGGATCGATGTCGGTTTTAAAATAATGCACCAATCAGATGAATCTGCCGAGAGTGTCTTGAGTGTTTATATTAGCAATGGAGTATGGGAGTTAATTCACCTATAAACGTGCCTTCTGTTTTATTCCCTTGCGCTCTGTATAGTTATTTTTGTAACATGTGTTAACGGCCCCTTGAAGGAGATTATATATAGGTTTACAGTAAGGTGACCAGTTTTCTGAAATGGAAACCTGGGGACATTTCCAGGTTCAGTGGTCAAAATATCATTGAAACTTCACTTTTTATTGTCTATAAATTACAAGAGGACGACAATACATTCTTGTATGTTTTTGTTTTTTAATTGTTGTTTGTTCGATTATTAATAATAATTATGATGTTTGGGGGTCAAACTGACCCAAACTGGTTCACCAAAAATATAAATAGTGCAAAACAATCCCACACCTTGTTCAGGCCTTGTCATATAGTACATACAAACAGTATTTCTTTGATTTAATATGAATAGTTACTAGTGACCTTCGTGGTTATTGACCTTATTCACAGCAGCGCCATCTTTGATTTAATGTGTTTTTTAGATTGTTCTGCTGACAAAACACATCTCCCCAAAAGTGTAAACCCTGAGCCTTCCAGGTGCCATTAAAACAGCTCAGATCCGTCAATCTCTTTTCAGCTCAACCTATAGTGAGAGTTTGGGGGCGTGTCTATGGTAGAAGGCGGAGCCTGAGGGTGTTTAGGACCATGGGGAGAGAAATTCAGCTTTAGTTACAGAAGTGAAAGCCAAAATTGGTTGCATTTATACCTTCAAAGATTAAACGGGTCATGAAAACGTCAAAGGGAACAGAGCATTGTGATGCTACTCGCTACAAAGCATGCTTCATACCATACAGCATCATCATGCACCCGTTCAGAAAGACAAATGTTCAAATGCAACACAGCTTAAAGTATTCCTAATGTGTTGGATCTGAAACATGCCTTCACAAGAACCAGTAAGAGCTGCGTTTGTGATGGAGGTGAAAGGGCCGTTTGCAAGGTTTTTTGAAAATAGGCTTATTTTTTTCATTTCGCTAGGTGTCACAGTGTCACAGAAACTATATACTTTACCTTTAAAGTAAAGATAAAAAACATTTTACCTTATATGAATCATGTTTGATCATGCATGCACATCTCCTTATTAAAATGTGTACAGAATGCAGTGATCTGATCATCCAGTGCCTATCCCTGGATCCAACTAAACGGCCCACGTTAGAGCAGATGTTACAGCATAGATGGATTAGAAATGATGTACTGTTGATTGGAGAAGTTCAGGAGATTCACTCGATCATTGATTTCAGATGTGAGGAAGTGTAACAGACAGAGTAGGGTTATTATCATTTATCTTCCATTCTGGATTATTTGTAGTGAGATTTTCAAATTTGTATAGTTCATTGTAATGTTCTTGTTATAGTCAAGTCAAATCACCTTCATTTATAAAGCGCTTCATACAATTCAGATTGTTTCAAAGCAAACTTCATGGTAATAAACTGGAAAATAACAGAATCAGTGATACAAACAGAATTCAATTCTGCTGTAAAGCAGCTCTAAAAAACATTCATGAGTTGACATGTTCATATAATCTTTGTATTGGATAGGAAATAACATATTTTCTGTCCTTTGTGGAGGGCTTGAGCTCGAGACTTGACCCGAAGCCCGAAGTCCAACCCTGACCTGACAGGAACTCAAGACGCCACACCAGAGAGATCAGAGCCTGTCCACGTCTGAGCAAGAACAGGAGAGACTGCAAGACTGGGAAGTCATCACAAGTCATCACATTTGCTTTGTTTTAGAAGCAGTTTTTGCTTTGTTTTTAAAAGTCAAGTCACAAACATGTGATCAGCTAAAGACGGAAAAAAAAAAGAAGGAAACCTGCCATGCCCCTAACCCAAACCATGGTCCTATATATAAAAATATATATTTAATCAAATTGGAAAAGGCATTGCAATAATACATATCATTGTACTGTAAAATTAAAAATAGATGTTAAAATAAAAGTATCAATGGAATTGTTATTATTATTAATAAAAATGTTAATAAAAATAATTACTATCCCCATCATCATCATTATTATTTTACAGAACAACAGTAAAATTGCAATACTAACATTTATGGTTGTCTAAATTTCTTTGTTTTCAAACGTTAAACCGTTGAGCTTTTATTTTGAAGAAAAACTGTAGGGAGACCTTGGCTGCGTCCGAAAACGCTGACTTGTTGCCTTGTTAGGCAATGGCTTTGTAGGCAGCATTTGTGCACAAAGGTAATTCATGAAACTGATTTCAGACAAACTTCTGAGGCAACGTAATGGTTTAATGATCTAAGGCAGAATAGAGCAAGCTTAGGGTGAAACTTAGTTAATATTTAATAACTACAATAGTCACATAAACTGACCACCAACCGCAACTTTCAGACGCCATCTTTACTTTTTAGTTTAATTGTCACAAAGCACAGGATTGTGGGATATCAAAGGCAGCGAAGGATACATCTTTGCTGCCTTTAAAAATCAACCAGATGAAGGTATCTCAGGAGACAGAAAGTGAAGCTAACATTGGATGCGGACGTGCCATGAGGCCTACAGACCTTTTTCATAGCAATTTTAAGCTTTCGGACGCAGGCCTAATCACTTTTCTTTATTGACAACAGTTCTCATGACGAATGTTGCTTTCAAATAAAAAATATAATCGACTCAAACACAGCGCTTTCAGAGGAGCATTAACTGAGAATCGAAATTGAAACCAATAATTTTGATCTTAATCATTTAGTTTAATATTCTGACCATAGTATAATATCATAGAGAATTTGCATTCACAGCTGTACTAGTGGTTACGTGCTGATTATTTTATGTTGCAGATTGAAAAAAGAATCATAAAACATATCTCCAGTCTTTCAAACGCATCTTAAAGATTGTGTCTATTGTGAGCGGCACGACTGTGTTTCACCTAAAGTGGAGACAGGACACCAAAAACCAAACGATCGTAAGGTTTGGTAAGGGTTGAGATGGACTTTGACACCTCTCCTTTTATTTCACCTTTCCACACATACAGACTAAAGCTCAGCACAGAATGATTGATCAGTAATGTAATCCAAAGCATTGTATGTCACAGTGTGTCACACTGAACCCTGTCCTCCTCTCTGGTCCACAGCCTCTATAAAACCCCAGAACTGCCTTTTACAATCTCGCTGTGATTCACACTCACTGATTCCATAAATCTCCCAGCATTCAGTGCTGCAGAAGGGTGGGGGTCAGGGTTCATGAGGCGATATGTGGCTGAGGTTGGAGGAGATTTGACTGTTTCGCGGTCGAACAGAAAGCAGGGTTGCTCAGGCGTGGTTATCGCTTGCTCCAGAGGGTCCGGACTGTACTTTTAACGCTCGGCCGTTTAATGAAGACCACAGGCACGCACTGACCGTGACTACCCCGAACCCAGCTAAAAGCCCCTGCAGTATAGAAATTGGCCATGTTTCAAAAGTTTATAAAAACAGTTGGACCGAATGGGTCAATTGCTGTGAACACCGAGTGGAGTATTATTGCCAGGCCACTGAATGCATTAAAGACTCTCAGATCTGCAGCTGTGTGTGAAGGGTGATAATGGGCCTTTGCAATTGACCCAAACTTTCTCCAGTAGATGTCTGAGACGATACAATAAAACGTTAAAGAATTCCTTAATGCTTTTGGACAATACCACATGAAACAACCACTTAGTGCTCGAATAGAGCAACTATGCAAAGAAATGAGCATTAGGTCATCTGAAACAATAACAGAAATCGAAGCATATAGGGGACATTTTTCACTTAAAGGGATAGTCCACCCAAAAATGAAAACTCATTTAAATGTCATAATTTATCATTCCAAACCTGTAAGACTTTCTTTCTTCTGTGGAACCTACAGTAATAGAAGATATTGGAAAGCAAACAGTTTCAGTTCCAATAGATTTTCATTGTACTTTCTTTTTTTTTGTTTGCACAATGGAAGTTAATGGTAACCAAAACTGTTTGGTTACCAGAACCACCATCGCAAGCGTGACAGCCAATGAAGGCCATAGATGGGCATTATGCAAATTTGTTACGAACCTACATGGTTTGAGCAGGAAGTAAGATTGGAATCACTAATGACGTGTATCAGGCAGTTTAGAATTGCTTCTTTTATTTGGAAAACAATACATTTTTATCCGTTTATGGTGTACTTTGATCTTTGAAACTTTTACATTCTCAAACAGCTATATTACATACTACATGAAAAATGACCTAACCCTAACCCTAATAATGGGGAAATGTAAAGCTGAATGCTATGTTGCAACACAATCTCATGAGAATACATACCTATTTTATGATTTATATCATACCAGTTAATATGAAATCGGCACCTAACCCTGCATGTAAAAGTGTTCCTGTAAGATTGGGAAATAGGCTATGTTATTAATATGTTAGATATGGTGCTTCCTACTTTTAGTTCCGCTAAATTTATTATTAGCCCAAAATCAATTCTAGAGTAGTTACAACTTTGTGGGAAATGGTCAATGATATTTATTTATCTGTTTTTGAGAGAAAACTCATTTACCCGCCACGTAAGGAATTTACTCTGACTTTTTGTTTGTAAAAATGCGTGCCACATTTCTCATGTGCATCTTTCAATCACATGCAACGGTGCATTTCTCCCTACTCAATAACCACAAGTTGTAATCTGTTCCTCTTCTGGGCTGTATTGAAGCGGCTGCTCTGAGTAAGATCTCAGCATCACCTCAGCGAGAGGAAAGCACAGATGTCCCGCAGCAGAC
Organism: Scardinius erythrophthalmus; assembly: GCF_964197995.2. Taxonomy (NCBI): domain Eukaryota; kingdom Metazoa; phylum Chordata; class Actinopteri; order Cypriniformes; family Leuciscidae; genus Scardinius; species Scardinius erythrophthalmus. The sequence goes on from NC_138238.1 coordinate 37,539,530, forward strand.
AGAGCACACCCGCGCGGTCCCACGGGCACGAGTATCAGTTTATATGGAGACGTTAAAGCACTTGAGCTCTGACTATGAGCTCATCAACACTAATGCCTGCACCGCGTGTGCCAGCGCTCAGTGTGAGGCCAGCACACAAACCTTCGCCGCGCAACGAGACGCGAGGACCAGAAAGACAAGGAAATCCAAGGGGGAAAAAAAGGGAGAAGAAGAAACAACAATGTTTGTTTGAACAATGGCTGCCCAGACTGTTCATCATAGGTCTTAGCTCACGGTGAGATATATATCCCTGGCAAGCAATTCCCCCAAATGCCGCGGACTTACAAGCACATAAAACAAAGCGTGGAGCCGCGGTGGAGGGGGGATATCGCTATGATTTCCTTCGGAGGGGAGTGAGGGCTTTTGTTGGAATAGCTCTGTCCTTGTTTTAATTATTTCCTTAAGAAAACACAGAAAGCTAGATGGAGAGCGGCATTCCCGGGATGAGAGAGGAAGCCGAGTGTTTGGTGAGGGGCTTTAAGCCGCGCTCTCCCGGTGAGGCCATGTCTCTGTGACTTCCTACTGCTCCATTCCGACGGGGTTCGGAAGTGCGGGGGTGAGGAGGAGATAAGGGAACGTGGCTTGCACACACTCAATACTCACTTTCCCCCAGCATTCTTCAGCTTCCCTCGCAATACTGCCAGACTGTCCCAGAAAAGAGCCTGCGTGTGTTTGCGTCAAGCAGGGCTTAATCGCTACTTTATAGAAGCAATTATTCTCAACCCTAGTATATCATATTTAATACACTGATTTCAAGGCCTTCAAATGATCAACATGATAAAGACTTTGCAGACAAACCTGTTGCACACAATCTACTACTGATTGATAGTTTATACTTTTTTAGAAAGTTAAAGGCCTTTTGTTAACATTTTAAAACTTCAGATTGTGGTCTTTTTGCTGTGAAATCTTTACTGATTTTTCTAAAGTAAATGTAAGAATAACTTTTATGTTGTTAATATTTAAAGATGAACACTTACTGGACTGAAGCAACTAAGGTTTAGGCCTACTTGATTATCCATACATCATACAAAAAAAAAAAAAAAGTGAGTCTCAAATATGATCATCAGGACTTTGAGGAATGTTTATTTGTTCATCTCTCAATCATCATTGTATTGCATTGGATAAAACTAGAGCTTTGGTCATAAATTAAGCATTTAAAATATCATCTTAGAATATTTCGAGATATAGAGTGACGACTGATTTTTATATGCATTTTATGTAAGTAGTCTGTTGTACTATTATAGAAATCAAATTGATTTACATTTCAAGCGATCAGAATTTTAAAATACCTTTTTGGAAATATAAACATCAGCAGCTGCACACAAAAATAAGGTTGGGCCTCTGAATACAATTTTGAATATTTTCTTCCTTGCCCTTTTTCCCTCAGATTTTTTCCTGACTATTCATATGTCAGGCTTTACAGGGTTTAATGATAATCATTTATTTACCCAGCCGTTCAAGCAAATGTATCAATTTTGCCATTCCCAGTTGGTCCCCATTTGTTTCTTCTTCCTTCCAAAGGCCTCGCAACTTGAATTTGCCCAGGCGCCTGCGCAATCCACTGGGGTAAAATTAGGTGAGAGGACCGGCTTTGCTTTCACAAGGTTTTTACGGGATTAGATGACGTTTAAGTTATTGGACAACTAATATGCATGATTAAAGCTGTTGATGGTTGCACAAAATGGAGAACAATTTCATTGGCCTCCCTCGAGAATGTGTCCATAAAGCCATTTCAGTGGAGGTGGAGATTATAACGCTTTATTTAACACTTGATCTCTGGATAGTGGAGCCTGAACTGCCAGTGAACCTCAGACAGAATTAGCAGAGTATGTGAGTCGGCCTAACCGCATGCTAATGCACAACACTTTGTCTGAGGTCCACGTCAGGTTTTATGTTTTTTCTCTCTACTTTTAACACTAGAAGGGAGGGAGAGAAAAGAAGAATATATATTAGAAGAATTTATATTATTCCATCATACAGTACATACACAAACAAATAAATAAATAAGATAGACTCTCTGTTCATTAGTGTTTTTCCAAGTTGTCCTCGCTGTAGTCTGTAGAGCGATGACGTACTGGATTAAGTCCAATACATAGTGGATGCATGATTTTACCCCCGAACCAGGCTAAGGTTTAGTGGTTTGTGCTGAACTGGTTTGAGAAAAAAATCCAGCCTCCTCTACGTGTTTAATCCAGAACGCAATCGCACTACAGGTCGCATCGAGGACAGTCTCAATTTTTTTTTTTTACTCTTTCTGCAGGTTACATCAATACGCCAGTAGGTGGCGACAAGTGGCTGTCAGAGAACCATTTGTTCAAGCAGTTGAAAAAATGCTTATTCTCACAGTGCATTATGGGTATTCTTGGACACAACCCTTGTCTTTCTATGGAGAAAATAGTAATAGTATGCTGAAGGTTCCTTTACATGGCCTTTATGAGGGAGTCATTTTACTCATCTTAATGAATGAGCCATTGAATCAGTCACTGAACCGATTTGGTCAAAAACCCTGAATCATTCAGGAACGAAACACGACTATGTATTGCTCGGTTCTCCAGTGGCATTGTTTGAAACTAATTTCTTTGGTGGAGCAAAAACAGACAAAGAAACTGGTAATATTGAATCAATATTGAGTTTGTTTAACTGGTCAATATTAACAATGTCATACAACCGTGCTGTGCCTTTTTTTCTTTTTCTTTTTTTTTTTGCTTTCTGCAACATGTCATCACTAAGGCTTTCCTTCCTGCTCTAAACTTAAATGCATGTTTTCACATTGTTTACTGTGTACAGTGTCTTCAGTTATTATATAAGAAGTGTATGAAGTGAAGTTGCCAAGACATGCAAACCATTGAGACAGCACTCAACTATAATAAGTCAATTTAATCCACTCGCGCTTGATAACACATGATTGACTTTGACATTTCACATCCCAGGCTTGCATGCATCAACAGGTGGTTTACATTTTCAGCCAAATGTAAAAATAGACTGCATAAATATTTCACAATTCCTTTTTAATAGACTGAGGAAAGGATCAGTTTTATTTGTGCAAAGTTCATACTAATATTGACACAGCGCTTTTAGAGAAATATGTTTAGGAACCTCAAAAGACATTGGAAAAACAGCACAACGTGTTTGTTGGCATAAACACTGGATTGAAGCTATTGCCTTTCGAAGAATTTCAGGATTTACACATGACGGACGCCTTTATCAATCCGAGCGGCGTTATAACTCAAAGCATACGTTTGTATTTTGTAAGCAGAACATGCAGTTATTACTGGAAATAGTTTGAGCGGTCATGAAAATCCATCAAAGGCCGAGAGCTGCACATGATCAGTTGGACACTTAGCAGAGCAGTTCTGTTTATTTCCCTTCAAGTCTTGGTCTATCACACTGCAACTGGGTTTGAAAGAAACTTCAGAACCAAATCTAAACCACAGCCAATGGTAACATCCAGCCTTCACAGTGGTGGCGTCTCCCTCCAGGGCTTGTTTTTGGCAGACTGAATCCAGAGCTCAGTGGATCCTGACACGGCCCATGCCAAGACTTCTACATTGCAATATGCCACAGGTCGACAATTATATCATATTCAGACAACCCACTCACATCTAATGAACGCAGCAAGGCACAGTTGATGAACTAGCGTGTAGTCATGCTTCAAAATGCTCCTGCATTCAGCGTGTTTTGAAGCAGGCCCATCTTTGTGTTGGCTGGCACTGCCGTTCAAATAAACACAGCGAGCCGATGATAATTGCATTGTTGGGAGCTGGCCTTTCCAGAGCTTAGAGGACATGGCCAATTAATCAAGTTCTCTTTGTGCAAGTCTTTATGGGTAATGACCAGAGCGTTAACATTCACACATGTGGGAACCATTTTGCCACCCCTGCAGCCCCCCTTCATCAAAATGGGGGTAAATATCATTTTTAAAAATGAGGCTACCTCTGGTTGTTCCGCCTAAGCTGTATTATTAATAGCAATAATAAGAGTTGCTCCTCCAGGGTCTGCCTATAGGAGGTTTATTTTCACTCATTTCTGTCTAATGATGGCCCTGCCTCTGGCCTCTGTCCACACAGCACCCTAGTGTGTGTGTGTGTGTGTGTGTGTGTGTGTATAGAAAACATGAGCAACTCAATGTATATGCTAAATCTAGTTTATCTGTTTTTATTTACATGACCCTTTTTACTCTGTTCTTTCAATATACTGTATCTGTTGCATGTGCAAAGAAACATTTAATCTTAAAAATACATGCAAATGGCTAGGATTTATTGAGAAAAAATAGCCTCTGGATTTGAATTAAGAAGAGATTGCAATGCCAAACACACTGCAAAAAAAAAAAAAAAAAAAGTATTTTTCCCAATAAAAATATCTAAAAATCCTTAAAGCACAATAAATTCAATTGCTAAGGAAATGCAAAATCTGGGGATATATTTGCATCACTAAGCAGAAAATTAATTTGTATTTTTTCTATATAAAAACATAAGAAGGTCTTTAAAATTATACATTTAAAAAACAAAAAATAGGATAATAATTAAGATGTATATGTTTTTAACTATTTGTTTTCTAAAAAAAATGTGCTTAAAACAAGAAAAAAGTTTAATATTAAAATATATATTAGTCATATTTTATCTTGTTTTAATGCTGTTTAGATATTTTAATCCAAAGCCAGACTAAATTATTTTTGCTGTTTAATGCCTTGATTTTGCTTTAGGATCTCACACGACGCAGTGCTGAACAACAAAACTGCTGTGCATTGATTGTAATGAGACAGATGACCATTTACGTGGTCACCAATATTTTCCTAAGCCATTACCCGCACATGACTAATTATAAGGTCTAGGAAAATACCTGAACGCAAGGGAGAGGTCAATTCTGTGGCTTTTCTTTTTCGCCCGAAGTGGCCGCGTGATTTATTAAAAGGGGGACTATATAGTTTGACCATTGAATATGCATGTCCATGTACTTTTGCAGGAATATGGAAACAATCTGCGCATGCATTATCGTAGCTAATGAAAGCAGCCACCCAGATCCACCTTGAGTCTACCTCAGCGCTAATGCTAAATATATGTGAACAAGGTGGGCTTAGTCTGTTTTGATATGATCCAGAGCTAAACTCTTGCTGACAGCTATTAATTAGGCCAACAAGGTAGGTTTTTATTTTCAATTTCAGCAAACAGCTGCGGTTATAATGTCAAGCTAATGAAATGCTAATATGTGTGGGTGCAATGATCTTTGGTTGGTTTACTTCAGCATAACTAACTATTCCGATGTTTTTACATTTTTGCGGCGACTCTGTAAAAGCTTATTTACATTTTTGGGGGCAACAGAGCAACTGGTAGTTTGTTTGACTTGCAGCGTGTGCAAGCGTCGACCAGTGGTCAGATTGTGGACTGATGTGTTTTCAATGGTCAGCATGAGGAATGCACAATGACTTTGAAACTGTAGTGTTGTCTGCATCAGGGGAGTCACACTACCAGAAGCCCATGGAGTCAGAGGTCCAAATGTCAATTTAGTCCTACAATGTCTTATGAAAAAAGTAGAGAAAAAAACGATTAGCCAAGTAATCGCTGTACGCTGTTTTATAACTGGTAGCACATGTATGGGAATAAGAAAGAAGCAGACGTAAATGAATCATAGATGGAGCTTTTAAATGAATTTAAAGCTCATTGTCAAGTAATGTAATCAAAAATGAACTGTTTCCCTTTATGAAAAAAAAGGACTAACTTTTAAAGCAATGAAAGCCAGGTGGCAAAGGAGCAATGAGTAGTGTCTGATATGATATAAAAAATGCTGGATAATTGTTGTTCACTTCTGGCTGGTTAAAGCATTTATGCAGATAAAATGAATAAATAAATAAAAATTCTTTATGATCTTAAATTAATACATTTATCTAGTTTTACGGTTGTTTACTTAAAAAAAAAGTATTCATTTTTCCTGTATGTATAAATGCCTTTTAGTTCAAGACTTCTGCCTCATGATTCACCGATCTATATCACCCAAAGGCCGATGAAATATTATTTCGATCCATAAAGGGTTTTATATGGCAGAAATACAATGTGCTATACAGATCGGGTAACTTACTTTTAGGCCCCTATAATCAGGTCTGCCATCGCTTCATTCGCCCGTCAGAAGCCACCTGATTTAGAGCGAGGCCGTTTTCTGCGTCACCGAGCAAAAGGGATCGGGTTCTCATCGTTTCAAAAGAAAGGTTTGTATTTCGAGACATTTGCAGGCACTTGGATAATGTTATGTAACTGAAACTACCCATAAATGCAAATTTATTAGGGCAGCACCACTGATTCTTCGTTTAGAAATGAGACACTAATGGGGCTACTGGAGTTAGACACTGATTGTCAGTATTGGACTGAAAACGATTAGTTGCAGATGTGTTTAAATGACCAGTATTCCAGTGACCTGAGTGACTGTCCAACAATGTTTGATCGCCAAACAAATTACAGTGGTGAAAGGACGTTTATGCAACACGGCTTAGCTTTTATATTAGAACAGTATTGCGGCCGTGTGATCACTGTCCCTGCAAACAGCTGTAACTGATCTCATGCTACTCTGTAATTTTATTTTTGTATATGCACTTCTTTCTTCTGGCAACATTTAGGTCCTTTGAGCCCCAAAGAGAAACAGGAGCCTCGGCCCGTATGATGCAACAGTGTGAAACAGCACAAGCTGAGCAGAGCTGAAACTGGATCCATCAGTGTGTCTGTCTGCCTCTTCGCCCGTCTGATTTCCACATTGAGATAAAAGAGTGTGCAAACAGCACATGCTGAAACTCCAACTTGGCTGATGGAAAACAGGACTTTACTTTGACTTTTTTCACACCAGGATGTGTGTTTTTTTTTTTCAACGTTAAAATCCATTATCATACGTGTCTCTCTGGAATACTTGATTCTGATTGGTGGCCAATTTCAGTTTCAAAATGGTCATTTTTCTAATTCTTTTTGGTGACAGACTTCAGCTTTAAATTAATTTTGCAAATAGCTTGTGATTAATGCGCATCGTAACAGAAGTTGCGTCCAGAATCTGCCTGTGGTCTGTTTCGAGGGCCTTGCATTGTTCCTCTGCTTTGGATGAAAGCATTTACCCTTTTATAGGATGTAATATACCGTTTCTGGTGATTTTGGTGTCCACCCCTCTGGATAATTCCCTCATTATGAATTACCTAGATGAGGTCTTTGATTCCAGGAAACGGGTGTGCAGCTGGCATACAGGCCTGAGATTTACATTTATTGTTCCTGTTTTGCTTTTTTCCCTAAGCCCCTTAAATGATACTGCAGGCCTCTGTGTAGCAAGCGCTGCTTCATGTCTCTAGACACCAATAATGTGAAAAAAAAGTTTCTGGCCGATTCATCTCAGATTCAAACCTTTGTCCAATAGCTATTTTCACCTATGAATTTAAGCTGAACATGCATGAAGGAATAAAAAATGCACATGGCTGTGTATATGGAAACAGATGCACATATATGTATCGTTCTTCCTCTCCTTGTTGGGTTTTCATGTTTTATGGGGATATTCCATTGACATAATGATTTTTATACTGTACAAACTGTACATTCTCTCCCCTTACACTACCCCTACCCCTAAAACACAGAAAACTTTCTACATTTTTATATTTAAAAAAAACATCACTTACTGTAGTATGATGTATAAGCTGTTTTATAGGCACTGAAAATGTCCCAACAAGGACAAGGATTTTTTAAATATTGCCATCGAAATTTCCCATAATGTAGGGTTTATCAGAACCACACACACACACTTCATTTTGATCAAAAATACAACAAAAACAGTAAGATTGTGAAATATTAATAGCTGTTTTCTATATGAATATGTTGTAAACTGTAATTCATTCCTGTGATCAAAGCTGAATTGTCAGCATCATGATCACATGATCCTTCAGAAATCATTCTAATATTGACCATTCAGAGAACATTCAGAAATAACATTTTCATAACTTAATGCAACATTAGCAAAACGTTTTTAGAACATATTTTTGTTCTAAAAAATAGAAAAGAATTTGAAAAAGCGTATCGAAATGCTGATAATCCCATTTGGCTGAATGAGATATTATTCTGTCTAAGGATCCTAACTGAGGCTGGGATATACAGGCACATCTGTGCCATGCACACGGGGTGAAAGTGCAAGTCTGTGCATATTTTCTGCAGCTGTAAAGTGACACTACTGGCTGAGTGGAATCGCACAAGTGCCAAAGTCGTGTGCGTAGACCCAAACTGCTATAAAGCACACCAAATGAATGCAAATGTATAGACTTTGGCCCTCGCTCCCCCATTTTTAACTTGCTGCCTCTCATATATGCAGACACACACACACACACACACACACACACACACACACACACACACACACACACACACACACACACACACACACACACACACACACTGCGTCTGCAATGGCATTTACAGTCTCCAAGCTTGAGTCAGCCATTAGCCAGTAAATAAAACAGATGTTCTCACAATACAAATACAATAGTTAAGGCTGACTGCTCTGGCACTGCGTCAGTGCGAAAGAGGAGAGTCTCTCAGACACTCAACATGAATCCCAGCGCCCAGCGAAATATGTGCCTGAACGAGTCAGTACGTGAAACTGTAGCTAAGCTGACACGTTCTCATACTCTGGCAACATGACAAAACCTATACCCACACCCAGAGACATGCACACGCACACAGCACTCACTTAAATGTGCGCTGGCAGTCGTATTTCGATCCTCAGCTGACTACATGTGCACGTATTGACTGGGCTTGAATTGGATAAGACAGAGCTGACACAATCTGACGCCCTCCTCTGAAGTCATTATAATGATTCATTTCACAGCTCAACAAGTGATACAGCATCCCAAACTCTCACAACTTCCCAGAAAAAGGCACACTCACAAAAAAAGATTAAGTCAGAGTTTAGTTAGAAAAGTGTATGTACAGTATGTGCTTTAGGGTTTTCTCTTTCATATCTCTTTAATCGAGTACATAGAACAATCGGTTTGGAAAATAGATGGATTGATGGAGTTTATATTGAATTCTCTGAAATCTGAGTACAGTTTGTGAAATATAGAGTATGCTGTAATATAGGCCTAGAGTCGGTGTCAGTTTACAATGAAAGACATTTGTAATGTATAGCAATGGTGATACCTTGGTTTTTTATATACACTCGTCACAGGATTATTAGGAACACCATACTAATGCTGTGTTTGACCCCCTTTCGCCTTCAGAACTGCCTTAATTCTACGTGGCATTGATTCAACAAGGTGCTTAAAGCATTCTTTAGAAATGTTGGCCCATATTGATAGGATAGCATCTTGCAGTTGATGGAGATTTGTGGGATGCACATCCAGGGCACGAAGCTCCCGTTCCACCACATCCCAAAGATGCTCTATTGGGTTGAGATCTGGTGACTGTGGGGGCCATTTTAGTTCAGTGAACTCATTGTCATGTTCAAGAAACCAATTTGAAATGATTTGAGCTTTGTGACATAGTGCATTATCCTGCTGGAAGTAGCCATCAGAGGATGGGTACATGGTGGTCATAAAGGGATGGACATGGTCAGAAACAATGCTCAGGTAGGCCGTGGCATTTAAACGATGCCCAATTGGCACTAAGGGGCCTAAAGTGTGACAAGAAAACATCCCCCACACCATTACACCACCACCACCAGCCTGCACAGTGGTAACAAGGCATGATGGATCATGTTCTCATTCTGTTTACGCCAAATTCTGACTCTACCATCTGAATGTCTCAACAGAAATCGAGATTCATCAGACCAGGCAACATTTTTCCAGTCTTCAACTGTCCAATTTTGGTGAGCTCGTGCAAATTGTAGCCTCTTTTTCCTATTTGTAGTGGAGATGAGTGGTACCCGGTGGGGTCTTCTGCTGTTGTAGCCCATCCGCCTCAAGGTTGTGCGTGTTGTGGCTTCACAAATGCTTTGCTGCATACCACGGTTGTAACGAGTGGTTATTTCAGTCAAAGTTGCTCTTCTATCAGCTTGAATCAGTCGGCCCATTCTCCTCTGACCTCTAGCATCAACAAGGCATTTTCGCCCACAGGACTGCCGCATACTGGATGTTTTTCCCTTTTCACACCATTCTTTGTAAACCCTAGAAATGGTTGTGCGTGAAAATTCCAGTAACTGAGCAGATTGTGAAATACTCAGACCGGCCCGTCTGGCACCAACAACCATGCCACGCTCAAAATTGCTTAAATCACCTTTCTTTCCCATTCTGACATTCAGTTTGGAGTTCAGGAGATTGTCTTGACCAGGACCACACCCCTAAATGCATTGAAGCAACTGCCATGTGATTGGTTGATTAGATAATTGCATTAATGAGAAATTGAACAGGTGTTCCTAATAATCCTTTAGGTGAGTGTATATATTATATACCGTGTTATTGATCATCGAATACTGTGGTATTTACATAGTACTCCAATGTATTTTAAAGTCATTACCATGGTAAATTTCTATAAATATGATATTTCCATACTTTTAAGGTTGAGCAGGGGAAGAGTACTCTGGATTTGATGGGTTAAATTAATTCATTCGTTCATTGTAACACCTGTATGGTGGTTAATGTGTGACCCCAGTTGATGTATTTATTATTACATTTTTGAAGAACTTTTAGTTTGAAATTTCTTTTATTTTGTAGTGTCTTGTTCTGTTTCATGTTGTATTTGTACGCCTTCATCTGGATTTTCTCCATCTGTGTCTGTATAAGCCTACTTTGTCAAATGAGTAATATGCAGAATTCATGAAACTTCATGGAGAAAAAGCAAGAAAGTTGAACCTGAGTAAATAGTTTTTGTGGTTGTTAGTGTGCCATAAATCAAAGAATTCCCACATCAACTGATAATGCCAACATGCCAACACACCTGCTTTATACAGACAGAAGTAAGTATTACTTACAAAATATTCTTCTGTAAACATTTACATACTATAAAGTATGTGATTTTTGAACACAGCTTTATTTTGTTAAATGAGCAATTCATGTACAGCCTTGTGTTTGGAATGGGAAAAAAAAATACGTTTTTAAATTTAACATTCAACTACCAGTTGGCAGTGTTGGTTAAAGGCACTATATGTAATTTTCGCTGCTAGATCATAGCTTGATGACGATGTGAATGAGGCTGGATTCATGGGAGTTGTTGTCTTCATCTCCACAACCGATGGAAAGGAATTTGAGTGTGTTGAAAGTTATGTTAATGTTACTCTGTGCGTTCAGTCGGTGGCTGGTATAAGAGACTTGTTGCACTTTGCAGGAATCTAGATCGATATTACAATATCATATTGATAAAAACTGAATGACTTGTGTTGCTAAATGACATGAAATTAATTTTAAAATATATTGTATGATGGAGAAAGCTCGCTCTGATTATGCTATGTTTACCACTTGACAAAATAGTCTCTGATCATGGTAAAAACACGGTTCTCATGGTAAATCAAGAGCTATAGCTATGTAACATTGATTCGTAGTTGCTCGCCTGTCTAATAAAACATATAATATATGAAAGTGTCTTTGGTGATTGCATGGTTTCTACGACAGATATGACGTCATTGACAGGCGACGCACAGACACGGTCCGTGTCCTGGTTAAAATGGCTGATTTCTCTGGATTTAAAAACTGTTGGAAAAGTTTAGGATAATGCAAGTACACAAGTCAACAAAATATATAACATTGTTCTGATTTTTTGATATTTTAACCTAGAAATCGTATATCTTGTGCCTTTAAGATGCTAAATTACAGCTGCCATTAACATCCAGTTCAATCAACAGACTTGATGTGTGAGGTCATGTGTGTGGAAATGTGTGTTTGCGCCATTGCACATTTTGGCAAATGTATCGTCCCTTTTTTGTGTGTGCAAATAGAGAATTCAGTGCTTTGTACATAGTATAAATCACAGAAATACTAAGTTAGTGTGACATTTTGAAAGTTCTTGACAAAGTGAGAACGTTTTGTATTGTTTTACGTATTTTGAACTTTGCTTTTGTCATTTCGTTGTGAATGTATTTTAGCTAATTTGCTTATTTACTATTTACGTTTTTGCATATCTGCATATATCTTAAAATGTAATTTATTCCTGTGATCAAAGCTGAATTTTCATCATCATTACTCCAGTCTTCAGCGTCACATGATCCTTCAGAAATCATTCTAATATGATGAATAATTTCTTGATGCATCAAGAAACATTTAATATAGTTATCAATTAATGCTGTTTATATTTTTGTGGAAACTGATATTTTCTTTTTCTTTTTCTTAATTCTTTGTTTAATAGAAAGTTAAAAAAACTGCATTTATTTGATTTAGAAATCTTTTGTAACATCATAAATGTATACTGTCACTTTTGATCACTTTAATATGTCCTTGCAAAATAAAAACGTATTTCCCAACCTTATAGTATAAACACTAAGAAAATGGACGGTGTGCATTTTAAATTGTATTAATTGAAGTGACAACATGGACAGAGCTTAAACTGGCTTAACTGAAAGTTTTGTTACTTTTAAACTTCTTAAAGTTTTGATGTTACTGTAAACATCCGACACTAAAATATCGAACTGCGACCCTTGCATGCATGTCGCGGCACTTGAGGAATGCTGAGTCTGAGGTGGAGGAAACACACAGAAGACCGCAGCTTCGGATCACATGGTGCCGAGCAGCTCGGGTTTATACGCAGACTAATGAGAGAGACAGCTGGACCCGTAAGTGACCCGGACTGTTCAGGGCACGTGTAACGTGTTTCTCACCTCCACAGCTTGTGTTGCTTCATCTCTGGAACACAATGAGCAGTGGATGAGCTTGAGGATTTGGTAATCTCTCTGAAAGTGGGAAGTGCACGTTTGCACAGACCTGCTGGATTTGTAGGGGAGGATTTGCTGAAAGTCTCAGTGTCACACATGTGCTCGTACGAGTCCCGGGTGAAATATGCCACCTGTCTAAATGAGAAAAGACTGATGAAGGGAGAAGGATCCTCAGACGTAAATCAAACACACCTCAGCCATGAACCGCAGGCCAAGCCACGACCTGGACAGAAATGCTGAATTGCTATATTTGTTTTGACAACTATCTCTAACACTTATAATGTAAAGCATCATTTTATAAGCCTGACAAAGTCTCTGTCTTAACGTCCTATACAGGTCTGTTACCACCTTGGAATTTGGGCTGAAAATTACTTGCAGCGAATACAAATTTGTCCATTTTGTTGATGTCACGCATTTTATAAGCTTAGCCCTGTGAAGTCTGACATAAAATAATAGTCAGAAAAATCTGATCTTTGGAAATTGAACTTGGAATTGAATTTGGAATTGATGCTTACATTAAATCAGGCGTCACTCAATATCTCACAACAATATCACACAATAATAATATTTAAATGCTAAGTTTTATGATCAACACTCCGTAGTTTTAAAACAGATTATGCAATGCAATACAATAATGATTGAGAGATGAACAAATAAACTTTCCTCAAAAGCCTGATGGATCATATTTGAGTCACATATTTGAAAATTATGTATGGATAATCAAGTAAACCTAAGTTGCTTCCACCCAGTAAATGTTCATCTTGAAATATGACTAACAATTTAAATGTTTACTTTATTAAAATCAATAAAGATTTCACAGCAAAAAGACGCATGAACCAGCTGAAGGTGGACTTTTTTACAATTATAGTAAAATGACTTTTACTTGCTAAAAAACTTTATCAGCAAAGTTTTGATCATATGTGATGCAAAAGGAGTTCAAACGCACCCATTTTACGAAGTCATTTCACACCGAATCCAGTGTAAATTGAATTCCACTAACTTCCAGTAAGATAACCAGAAATGACAAATACTTTTGCTGGCCTGAAAATGCGAACTTTTCAAGACAGTTTCCAAAGTGCAAGTTTTTGTAAACAATACTGTTATTATCTCTGTGTAAACAACACGAATTTGTGCAAACGGAGACGTCATGTGTTAATTTGTGTTCAGTCTATAGGGATACGCGAGTACTTGACTCGGCTCCCAATCCACATTTCCCCGCCATTTTGCAGCATTATATAGCAGGGTCACTTGTAGTAATAAACCAAACAAATCTTCCATCCAGACAAAACTGATGCTTCGCCATCTTGAGTGTTTTATTCAAGCATGCATATGTGCGCAGGCACGTAATGTTTCTTTACAAAGTGACATTGCATGCATAATACAGCTTTTTTAGCCGTTTTAATGGATCGGCATGAATGAGCATCAGTTTGACAATGTTGTCGTCAGTTCGCAAAACTTTTCAAGTGCAATGATCATCACTTATCACAATTCATGTCGGGAATAGTCATATTCATATCTCAGTATTTTACTGCAGATCATTCATATTTGGAGCACTGAACATCTAGAGACTGGAAGCATGAAAACAAACTATGCGAATAAGACTCCTGGGAGAGTTCAGGGGTGATTGTGATTGATTTAATCGCACCTCGTCCCATCTCTCGGATTCTTGTGACAGCGGGACCGAGGACTCTGTCTGCAGCTCATGTCTGTCCCTTCTCAGAAACATCTGCTTCTCATTAAAATGCTAGATCTACCAGGAGAGCTACAATTGAAAACAAAGCATAAAGTGTAGACGGAGACCCGGCTGCCTCCTTTTGTTCTGGATAAACAGGTACCCTGGTGTCGGAAGTGCACTTCACATGGCCTGCGCTTGGGGCTTCTGCGTCGGGTGTGTTAATGCTAATATTCTTTTATTCAGCAGTCATCCGAGTTCATGATTTTGAAAGTGCAGAGGATAGATCTTTATGAGGAAAACCTTTGAACATGTGTGTACTTACTACGTTCGAAAGCAGCTGTCTCTGTCAAGTAGTGCGACCAACAAAGTCACATGGTGAAACCAACATGCAGATATCACAGAGAGGATCCATACAGACATAAAATCTCTGATCATTTGACAAGGCAAAGTTAATGTGGGTTATAAAATGTCATATGGTGCACAATTTGTAAATAATTCATATTTTAAAAATAAATAACCTTGAAGTAGGCTATCATTCAAAAGTTTGGGATCAGTAAGATTTTATTGCATTATTGCATTAAATTGATCAAAAGTGACGGTTAAGTATTTTAAAGTGTTACAAAAAATGTCTTCAAAGAGTCCTGAAAAGAATGTTTCTTGAGCATCAAATCATCATATTAGAATGATTTCTGAAGGATCTTGTGACACTGAAGACTGGAGTAATGATGCTGAAAATTCAGCTTTGATCACAGGAATATTACATTTTACAATACCGTATGTTCACATAGAAAACAGTTATTTTAAATTGTAATAATATTTCACAATATTCCTGTGTTTACTGTATAAATAAATGCAGCCTTGGTGAGCAATGTTTCTATGTAACATTACCCGAAACTTTTGAATGGTAGTTTATGTAATTTGTTATTTTTATGTAAATAATGGTGATGATTTTTATTTATTTATTTTGGTACTTGGTATCAAAGCACTAAACTTTTTGCCATCCCTATGGCCATATGTCATTTTTTTTTGTCCTCCTGATTCCGGAGGCGCTATTTCTTCTGAACTGAAGTGGAATCCACTGTTTGGTCTGTGTGCCTGTGAAAGTTTGGAAAAAGCTTCGGCTGATCTGTCAGCGGGACCTCCGCGGCACGCAGGCCTCCGGTTCTGGAACCGTTTCTTTTCAACACCCTTTCGCGCTAGCAGAGGACATGTGTTGCATATATTTTCTCTTCAAACACGGGAGGACGGTGCCCTCACGCACACACGTGACCGCCCTTCTGTTATCGAGTCGTTGGATCGTCTCTCCTTGTAATCCCCATTTTAAGTCTGCCTATAATCGCAGTAAAGTTTTCTCAGGATTGAATTTCACTCTTCCATACCGATTCTTGGCAGCTGCGGTTTCACCCTGACCATTGTTTTGTGTGATAAGTAGTCCATAACCCAGGTTAAGCTGGGCAGATTATATACAGTATGCGGACCACCTCATGTGAGGATGGAAACCTGACCTGCACGTGTGCGGTTTACAGTGCCTTGGTTATGATGGAAGACAACTTTTGCTTTGACTTTATGTAAATTGTTCAGTAAGTCAGATGGTTTGAGTTAGTCTACCCCCCACAGCCTAAAAACGCCAAGCGGGCGACGGCTAGAGCTAAACAAAGACGCTGCACCAGAGGGCTGGAAATGAGTTTCAGTATTTACCTCTCTGAAGGATACAGGATCATCCAGGGAGGGGAATTTGGTGTTATGCAGGATAGTGGCTTAAGTTTCGCTAATTCAATCATGCAAGCTCCGCTCGCATTTCTTTAGCGGTGAGGCGAACAGGTTTTGAAAAGTGCTTATCTCGGTATCAATTTACTCTTTGTGTTAACTTTGTCGAGTTATCAGAGCCGTTTTGATGAAAATAAAATACAGCTCACGCGCACCTCCTTGTTAGATTGACCCGAGAGCCCTACCACATGGGAAGAGCCACGTTTATTCACCTTTGACCTCGCAAACACAGAGTGCGTACAGAGGCCTTCGGAAAACGGCTTACCTGAAATACAGGAGATGTAGCTTCCCTTGAGAAAATACAAAAAAGAGAGTACTTATTATGAAAACTAATATACTTTAAAATAATATAGTGCAAACTGAATATGTTGTCGGAATGTTATGTACAATTAAAAGGAAATGTATTATAGTCAAAATGTAATTAGTTGAACTTGAAGTTGCTGCTTTAAATTAAGTAAAATCAACATGGATGTTTAAGTCATTTCAACTTAAATTACATTAAACTGACTAAATAATACATTTGAATCTTGTATAAAATAACCACTTAAAGCAACAACAACAACAAAAAAACATATTGTCATAACTTATTGATCATATCATTTTTGACCTAAGAAGGACTGAAGTACATCTTTATATCTAATTTCATAATTACTTCTTTTGTCTTTGAAATATGGTTAAAGTCTACCGTCACAAGCATTTATTTTAAACTGAAATATACTTTAATGTTATTTCTATTGAAACTTAAGTCTTGTATTAAATATATTTGCAATAACACATTCGTAATGAAATTTTTTATTTTTTATAGTTAGCTTTAGTATGTTAGTCATCACATTAAAATAAATCTTCTTTAAAACATGAAGATTTTTTTTATGTATTAAAACTGATTAAAAATGTAAGTAAATGTAAAAGTTTTAATTTAACATTTGCAATTTTGCAATTAAGTGTGTTAAGAAACATAGTCATGACAAATAAACTTACCTTTAAGATCTGAAATAATCTGCAAGTTTTTATTCAATGCAATTAAGTACATTTCGTGTAATTGTGTTTCACTGTAACCACACATTGCTTTTGTCAACAGGACGACCTAAAACAGCCTGCTTTCATACTACAATTAATCTATTTAAAAAAGAAAAGAAAAAGGGATTCTTAGTAGGATACTAAAATCTTGATGAATTGATGCTGTTAAATTAATTCTAAATTTGTTTGAGCTCTGTATATTTAACTGGCAGCTGGGAAACTGTTATACCTCAAATAACTGGTTTGCATAAACCATTAAATAAGGGGTCTGTTCTCAACTACAAACAAATCATATACTGTTTGGTAACTAATAGATTGAATTTATGTGTGGTAAACCAAGTCTTTTTTCGATTGGTTATGGGATTACATGATTCAAGTAGACCTGTAAAATAGCCAAAGCTAAAAGCAAGAAGTCCCTGATGAATCAGATGGAAAGACTGGCTGTGTGACCTTGAGCAGAGCTGCAATCCCTTTAAAGAATTCAAGTATTTGAGCTAATCTTGGGAAACAAGACATTCTTCGATGCATGTTCCAGTAATGTATAATTTTCTCTCTAATTTCCAGTAATATGGATATTCTTTGTGTATAAATAGCCCTGCCAGTCACTCTGGTACACGTGAGGGGTTTCTAGTCCAGTGAATGTGGGAAATGATGACGAATCAAATCGTTGTAAACCACAGGGTTTTGAGCTCTTTGATGTCAAGGACACCCGAATATGATACACCTTTATAAGGGATCCCCTTTCTGTGGCCAAACGAGAACTAGCCTGGTTTCTCACAAGGTTTTTCTTCTATTCTGTCACCTGATGGAGTTTGGTCACCTCTGTCTTGCTCATTTGGGGACGCTTAATATTCAACAATATTATTGATTTCTGGTTGGATTCACTCCACTTGCATTTTGAACACTTATTGAGAAAGTACAAAATAATTTCAACCTTTTACCTTCGTCAAACTGGCTTTGAAAGGCAAACATTTCTAAGCAACTTCATAAGTCTAAGGGTGGGGAAGAAAACAATAGCTAACCCTTTATTTAGTCTATTGCGGTGAGCTTAACTCCTCCGACCAAGAAGACTTAAATAATCTCTCCAAACAGATTATTACACTTTTCATCCTGTGCCAACACTGAATCACATCACAGAAAGAATCAAATGTACTTAAAATGATCATTGTCCTCATAATCTTGGTGGTCATCTCCATAATGAGCGATGGGTTATAATGTAATCTTCTCGTTTTGCTTTCGCTAGACACTTTTGTAGAGGAAACCCAAATGTGGTCTCAGCCTTCTCCTCTAGAATAACCCAAACGGGGTCTTATGACTGACCAAGGAAAGCCACTGCCGGACATTTTAAGAATCTGCTGTGTCAATCAAATCATGTGGATTAATGTATTAACGCTATACCGCTGGCCAGTTTAAAAGCATAACAATATAAGCGAAAGATGTCCAAAAAATACACATTATCAGGTGCGGATCGTTTTTAGTGCTTCGTCCGTCTCTTATAAATATCACACATTTTTACGCAAGAAAGTCAGAGGATTATTAGGTTATCTTGCGGTTCAGTAATGCAACAGCTCCTGTCTGGCATTGATTCCGCTGGTCGAGCGTGACGCTGGAGAGGAACAACAACAGTCTTGAGTTGCTTTCTGTAAACGGTCCAACTTAAATGAACCTTGATTCAATATGTCGCCCCAGATCAGAACTGTGATTTTTAGCTAAAGCCGGCCTGTGCCTTGTCGGAGTAATTGGAGGAGAGTAGAAAAGAAACCAAGGCATTTTGCATGCATGTGTGAAAAGATGTAAAACCCTTGACTTTCCCGCTGTTATCAGGGCAAAATTCTGACTTGAAGAATGGATTCTCATCAATTCAGTTGGAATTTGAATTGGCCACAGAGAAAGCTGAACCAGAATTTGAGTTTGACTGACAGGAAGTGGAATTTAATGAATTACAATACAACTTGTTTGCATGCAAATGCGAATTCCAATTCTGCATAACGTTTGCTACCTCAGTTCAAATTCAATTCGATTTCTGTTTTAAATTCTGAATGGTGCACGACCCTAGCTGTTATTCTCATGTAAACTGTCATTCATGAAAAGCACTTTGTGTGTCATCACATCTTGTTGTAGAGAAGCGACACAAAACAACACGCCAGGCAAATGTGACATCAAGAGATTTAACCTAGTTACCTTTTATAGAAACGAGTGCAATGGAAAAATAAGGTTATGGAAGCTTTTTCAAGACAATGTCACTCTGTTTCTATTGCATTCATAGCAGAACCCAAATGGGAATCGTCACATCCTTTATTTGAAGTTTCCACAGCGCGGCGTCTAAATGCTGTTGTCAGGCTCGGTAATAATGAAAGCACTGGTTTAGAAATGGCTTCTTCCAGCTTGTGTATGTGTGATGGGATAAATACGGGAGCAGTGCTGGTTACTGGCAGGGATGTGTGGGTTGCTGTGCAACATGTGTTCCTGCTTTCTCATGAACTCTCCTGACCTCATGTGAAAACCAGCTGCTTTCCATGAAGAACATGCAACTTGGGAACCACTCCCCATAAAATCCTCAATTGGAGCAGGTAAAATCTGAAATGTTTGTTTCTGTGCGTTGGAACGTTGTGTACGCTGCTGTAAAAGAACTGCAGAAATCTCTTGTTAACATCCCAAGCATAAACATTGGACGTCAGCTCAGGAGGTGGCGCCTTGCTTCCACCGAACATTTCCATCCCAGACGCATGTAACCCCCAAATTGCTCTCTCCGGGGCCGAGGTGGAGCACGAGGGGAAAAGGCCGTCTTTGTGCTCTCCGCGGCACGTAGCTGAGGTCCGTAAACAAGAGCTTGTCACCGGTAAAGTGTTGGCTCTGACGCGTCATTGCGAGTGATGTCACCGGTGATTTTCCACCTTGGCCGCTGCGGACTCCGTAAACTTTGCATTGTCACTCTCGGCAGAGGTTTTGACGCCTAACCTGGGTCTCAAGCCCGCACCCTAGTTACACCCAGAGTTTCCAGGTGACCGTGTGTTTATGCTGTCTGCTGTAACGGCTGGTTGACACAGCACACTGAGCTAATAGAGCAGAGCAGAAAGAGTCTAATACACTGTCTGACTCACACCAGCCTGCGCTCCCATGTCAATCTACACAAATGCATGTCAGTTTATCATATGCCAAGGCTAGAGTTGTCACCGTTTTTCTCAGTTTGTCAGAATGGGATTATTTCTGAACTACGTGTTATGTATAGATATAGGTAACGCTTCTTTTTGGTGGACCACTTTAGACATTTTAACTTTGCAGCTACATATCAACTAACTCTCATTAGAGTAGACCAATGAGAGTTAGTTTATATGGTTGCTAAGTTACTTATAGTTTGTAGAATGTCTAAAGTCTTCAAAAAAAGCTACTGCATTGAGAATGTCCAG
Source organism: Scardinius erythrophthalmus (assembly GCF_964197995.2). Lineage (NCBI taxonomy): Eukaryota > Metazoa > Chordata > Actinopteri > Cypriniformes > Leuciscidae > Scardinius > Scardinius erythrophthalmus. The sequence continues at coordinate 37,560,239 of NC_138238.1, forward strand.
TGACAGTGCTAAGATTTATCTTTTGTGACAACATGCCCCATACACTACTGTTCAAATGTTTGAGGATTTTTTGTTTGAAGTTTGTGTTTGCTCACCGAGGCTGCATTTATTTGGACACATATTTTGATATATTATTACATTTTAAAATAACTATTTTCTAATCTAATTTCTAATTTCTAATCAAATACTTCAAAATGTAATTTTTTCCTGTGATCAAAGTTGAATTTTCAGCATCATTACTCCAGTCTTCAGTGTCACATGATCCTTCAGAAATCATTCTAATATGATGATTTGCTGCTTACGAAACATTTCTTACTATTATCAATGTTAAAAACCGTTGCTGCATTATATTTTTTTTTTCCGGAAACTGTGATACATTTTTTGTTATCAGGATTCTTTGATGAATAGAAAGTTCAAAAGAACGACATTTATTTGAAATATAATCTTTTGTAACATTATAAATGTCTTTACTGGCACTTTTGATATATTTTATGCATCCTTGCTGATAAGGGTTCATTGCTAAGGGTTAACTCTAGTAGTATATAGAGTTTAGAGGACAAAATTTTACAAGTAATACAAGAGATGATTACAAGAAATATCCAAATGTACATTTGGATGTACAAACTCCACTTGACCATATAATATTTCTGCTATTGCGTAACATATAGATATTTGGGGCCCTATTTTAACGATCTGAAATGCAAGTATCAAACGCAAAACGCAAGTAACTCTGTGGGCAGATCTCGCAAATCTAAAATGTGTTGGTCTGAAGTAGCTACATTACTCATAGGTGTGGTTTGGGCGTAACGTGAAATAAACCAATCAGAGCGTCATCTCACATTCCCTTTAAGAGCAGGCACGCTTGTTCCATGGCGGATTGCTATTATAACGGCGGATTTGCCAGGCGCACGCCAGGAGCGGTTCACAGCCGAGCATGCCACTGACTTTAGACTAGGTTTCTCCTGGTCTGTGGCAGAATTGTTTTCTGAAACTGCAAAATAGCACCTGCGAACGTTTGCGCCGGAACACACCTCCTCTTTTCGCTGCACCGCCCCCGGGGAGCGCAAGTTCATTCCCTAATTTACCGACGTGCGTCTGTGGAGGGAAAAGTCCGCTGTACGCGGGTGCAAAATAGGAATGATACATGCCTCAGTGTACAAAGTCAATTGCGCTAGGTGCAAGATAGGGCGTCTCTGGTGTCTCTGGGCTATATTTACACACACTGTTCCACTTCTTTTTTTCACACTCACAGATTTGAGCTTGTTGTTTGGTTCTGGCATGGCACCTCTGATCACATGACCATAAAGCTGTCAGTATCAGCAGCCGCCTCTGGACTTACACAGTGCTAATCCCCGTTAAAAGCCACACTTCCACAGCCCTCCACTCTTCTGCTCTAAACATGCTTGTTTACCTGCTGGATAAGCCAATTTTATACCAATGAGATCAGCACCTCACATCCACAGGTCATTCAGCACCCTTTATTTACCCCTAATTGTGTCTACCTGCCCCTAATTATTGCAATAAAGTGCATCAGGCTCTCACAGTGCATTTACTAGCTTCACAAATGATGTGAAACTTTGCTTTATTCAGTAGGAACGTTGTCTGAGGTTGTTAAAATAGGAAACGTGTTTCCACGGGTTACAGGCTTCTGCTGTTGGTGGGGTCAAAGTGTCATACAGGCCTGCACTTTACATAATGTCATTGTTTAAGTTAGATGTAGACCAGATATTCAAGTCATTATGTGAATAAGTAAATATAGATGTAATCAACAAACTTGTCAATCAAGCAGTAAGTGCAAAATGTAGATGATTTCAGTAAACACTGCGTAAACTCAAAACACTTTTACCATAGTGCATGATTTGTAAACGAATACATTTTGACGTTTTCATCACATAAGCAGCTCCATATGTTTGGCTTTTCTCATGTAGTAAACTTGAACGGGCGCTCACCTGGTCCAGCATTGCACTCGTGATGTAAAGTGCTCTATAAGTCTTGTGAAGCACCAGTACAATAAAAGAGCTAGAATAATTGATTGTTTCAGCAAATGCATTTTTATCGCACCTTTGCTTTTATTAACACTATCGGTTAAGTTTAGTGTAGGTGCTATATTATTTTAATGTAAAAATAAATAAATAAATAAATAAAAATAAAAATAAATTGACAGAAACATGCTTTTAGCACCACTCACTGGATATTTCACCCTGAAAGTTTTGTGTAACATGCAAGAAACAACATAATATAATTATCAGAAATGTTGCCACATGCATGTTTTCCCAATAAGCCTGGGTTGAGTTTTTAATATACCTGCATGTCAATCACAGTGGTTGGTTGCTCTTTCAGCTATATAACCATTAGTGCAAGCCCAGAGTGTCACACATGCACAAAAAAATAATTGTGATACTTGTTTTATATGTGTTTTGCTGCACATACGTCTAAGACTCAAGGTATAGTGATATTTTGCCAATAAGTCGCCACATTAAGAAAGCCCACTGTGAGTCTAATAGTGTTGGTCCTGTCAATCTCTCTCACTCTGGCGATTCCCCTGTTGCATGTCAGGCAATGTTTCCATAGTCTGAGGATGCAGTGCCAAACCAAACTGCCCCGTCCAGGCACAGTGATTTGTGGCAACACACACACACACACATACACTCCTCCATTGGACAGGCGGCCACACTGAAAGAAATGCATGGGCTAGAGATGTGCACAACTACATATATATATATATATATATGTGTATATATTATTTTTAAATTGACTAGTCAGTAGTTGTCTGAACAGTCTTGAAGGGAGAGTTCCAAACCTGTAAGACTGGCATTTGTCTGTGGAACAAAAAATATATTTTGAAGAATGTTGGGGTCCAAAACAACACTGAACCCCATTGATTTTCATTATATGGGCCAAATAAATAGATATTCTCAAAATATCTCCTTTTGTGCTCCACAGAATAAGTAAGTCACGTAGGTTAGTAAACGATAACAGAATATTCCAATTTGAGTAAATAGTCTCTTTAAGCCCTTTATAACTATAGGACTGGTTTTTGGTTCATCCTTGAGTTTCTTGTATCTTATATCAGTAAACTTGCGAAACAGAGATACAATGTGGTTACATCCAAACCTGCATCATTGTCACCATTCTAAAGGTCTTTGCAAACTGAGTCGGAAATTTTTGAATGCTTTGTTTTTGTATTGGTCATTCAGTGGCTCTGAATAGTCAAAAACCCTCTCAAAATGCTTGCTACGAATGCGAAGAATGCAGAAAATCGAACCCACTTATGACGGACCAAAGTTTCGGAGGCAGTGTGGTCTCCAGTGAGGTCATATTTATTTATTTGACTCAGTGTGCAAGGACCTTGATTCTTTGGTATCTGGACTTTTTGCCAGGATTACTCTACTAAATCTGTTGTTCATCCATAACTCTGTACCACAAGTTTCAGTTCAGTCTTTTTCTGAGCATTATGTTCTTTGCTTCGCAACACATCAGCTCTCTTCTATCTGAAGCCTACCTCTGCCATGGCCGTGGTAAATTCATTAGCAACGCTACCGCCACAGGAACTCGGCCCATAACAGTCCCTTGGGACAAATTAGTGTATAGATTTGTACATTGGGAGGATAAATCATGAAATGTGCTATTCAGACCACAGACTGTTCCAATTTAGTTATTAGTTTTACCACCGGCCAGAGACTTCTTCTGCACTAATTTAACAAACCAGCCCGAACCCTCAGACACACCCTCTTTTGTTCCTTTCAGCAGTAAAGATAAGCGCTCTGTCTATTTCTACTCCGTATCAGATTCCACCGTGCCAGAATGAGAGTTTTTAGACATAAATCAACTGAAATGGTCTTGTTAAGCCCGCGGGTAAGAGCCACCTACTGACCAGAGGGTCGGCGAGGGGCTTGTGCAGGTCTAATGTCTCAGTTTTGACATTATTGTACATTCTGATATGAGATATTACTGTCCACTAACACGAACGGCTTATATAGCGGCTGCCGCTCACTAGGAACTAATTACAATGATGGCTTACCTATTCCTTCCTCATTCATCATGCAATCAATGCAGTTTACCACAAGGATACGTTCCCTAGATTGCTTGCGCAAGGACCCACAGTAGACTTGCATTAATTATTATTTTCTTCTTGCCTAGTAAAAATATATGAAGAACTGGCTGTGGTGAAGGCTAATAGCTTGTGTCATTTCCCTCATAAAGAAGCATTTCTTCAATTCATCTGGAACTGTTATTCTACAGCGATGGGCACTTATGAAAATGTTATGGCAATATAGCAGCGGATTAGGTGTCGGGCTGAAGACTGGCCAAGGTAGGGGCAAAGAGAGAAGTCTCTTTAGTGCTGCCGTTTAGCTATTGGGAGTCCAAACCAGAGCAAAAATTTGATCAAAGTGAACAAGAATGGCTCTTTCATTTCAGCTCACTCCTCTCTCGCTGGGTTACATTTGTCTCAATCGCTCTCTTTTCGCCCTCTCGCACTACATCTACACCCTTCCCCTGCTCTCTCGGTCCTCTGTGCGTGGCCATAAGCCACATGGTGGAGTTATGGATTTAGAAATCACTCTCTCCATCCCTCCAGCCCTCCCTGTCCATTCGGTGTGGAAAAAAAGTGCCAGACTATCAGACTCCAGTAGCACAAGGCCACTACTGAGTCAAAGAGGCCCTCTGCTTCTGGGCCAGTGAGGTAGGGGAGACTCTGACCACCCTCAGCCTCGCACCGCCACCACCTATACACTCTTCCTCAGCTCTGGAAACAAACACACACACGCACATCCACCCGGACGCACACGCACTTCCACATCGGACACACACGTATACGTAAACACGCGTGCTTCCAAACTACGAGTGTACAGAACACACCTGCCGATTCTCCAGACAGCGGCTGTACTGTGTGTGAAAAGATTCCCTTTAATTAGCCTGTGCCAACAGCGGGGGAATGCAGGGGAGGTCTGTGAGAAGCGTTGGATGAGATTTGATTTAGTATTATGGTGTTTTTGTATGCACTATTGTTCCTCGTGGACCTTTGAAGGCATTTCCATAAGATTCCAGCTCTTTTCACAGGACAGTTTGTACAGTGTCAGAAAAAATGTGCAAAAATGTTACCCTTAGGGCAATCGTAGTAGTAATCCTAAAGACCTTGATTAGCTGGTTTAGGTGTGTTTAATTAGGATTGAACTAAACTCCCCTCTAGGGGACTATTTACACGACACCGCTTTCAACTAAAAACGTTTTGGACGTTCATTTACACAGCAACAGTTTTGGGTGCATGAAAACGCAAACTTTTGAAAACAGGTTTCAAAGTGCAAGTTTTTGCAACAATGCAAATCTCTGAAAATGATGACGTCATGCGCATGCGTTTTACGTGGTCAGTCTATAGTGTTTCATAGCCATGTAATGGCCTGGCAGCAGAATACAGCATTTTTAGTTGTTTTCACGGAACCGTGTGAATGGGGATCGTTTTGACAATGTACGTGCAAAACTCAAAGGAAAACGTCTCAGTTTTAAGCATATTGTTGTACCTTATTTACCCCTGAACATGCACGTTAGTTCCTTATAGTATGTACCCTTAAGCCCAAAGTATACTTTGATTTTCATGCATACACTAGGCCAGTGTTTCTTAACTCCAGTCCTCCCAGAAGTGTTTCTTTATTTAACACACTAACAAGCTGACGAGTTGAATCAGAGGTGTTTTAATTAGTGAGACACCTAAAACATTCTGGGAAGTGGGTCCCCAGACCTGGAGTTAAGAAACACTGCGCTAGGGAATGCATACGGTGCATGTGATGTAAATTTAGTCATCAGCACCTGATTTTCTAAACACACACAGCTCGCACATTGTGATTCGAATTTTTTTTGCACTAATTAGTTCTCTTACGAGAGTTCTCTCGTACTGCGTTTGAATAAACGCTGCGGGAAAAGTCTCTTTTCACGAAATACTGAAGCAAAATTATCCTTAATTTTCATATTTGTAAAACGCATTGCAGCAGTGCACAGCCATGGCGAGACGGCTCGCTCACTCATTGGCTGTTCTGCGGCAACTGCATGAGCCTATCGAGCGAGGGCTGATGCAACATCAGACCAATGAGAGCGCTTTGCGCGCTCCTCGTCACATCCCGCCGAAACGGGTGTGGCCATCCCCTATAAAAGGAGCTCGAGTAGGCTGATTCAACTGATTTTCATCTCTTCAGCGAAGCTCACGCATCGCTGGATCACGAAGAAGCAAGCGTCGTCGAGGCAAGCTTTTCAGCGGGACGAGCCCTTGAAGCCGCTGGCCTTCGCCGCCTCTACTGCCGTACCTGCTGCGCTTTCCGGCGCTTCATATCCTTTTACCTGCTCTGTTCTGTGTGTGTGTGTGCAGTGTTCCCTGAACACTCACCCCTAAAAGAGCCGCGTCTTTATCAAGATGCCATCCTGTGGCTCGTGCCGAGCCCCGCTCACCGAGGGAGACCGCCACGTTATTTGCGTCTCCTGTCTGGGCGAAGATCACGCAGCGCTCGCGCTCGCTGACGGCGGCTGCCCTCACTGCGAGCTTTTGCCGATGGTGACTCTGCGGACTCGCCTGGCACATTTCTCCGAGCCTGCGCCCCCCGCCGCGGTGCCGCGCCGCAAGAAGCGCCGCTCGCAGCGGGCCCCGGAACCCTCTTCCCGACAAAGCTCGCCGGCTCGCCCGCCAGCTTCGCCGGCTTCCCCCGAAGCACTTCCCGATGCTCAGCGCCCGCAGTCTGCCGCCGCTTCATCTGAGGAAGTTGTTTCTGAAGTCGAGTCGGTCGAAAAGGATTCCTGCTCTCTGCTAGCTTCAGGCAGTGAGGACTGGGCGAGCTCTGCGGACCTCACGCCTCCTGCCCGAAAGCCGTCGGCTAGAGCTAGCATCGAGAGGGAGCTCATGCGAGTACTCGCGTTGGCCGCGGCGAGCCTCGGCCTCGAGTGGTCTGCACCGGAACTCAGAAAGCGTCAGAAAACCCAGAAAGCGTCACAGGCATTCAAGCACTTCCTGCCGAAGCGCTCCAGTTCCGCAGCGGGCCGTGAGAAGCAGGCCCCTCGGAGCTCACAGCCGCAGCCCCCGGCCGCCCCCTCACAGCGACAGCAGCGCAGCTCACGCCCTCGCTCTCGCTCTACCAGCCGCCGCCCCACTCACCGCGGGCCGCGACCAAGGGTTGTGTTGAAGCCGGAAGCCCCAAAGAAGTCCTAGCACGCCTAGGAAAGCGCAGGTGTGTAAGCCCCGTTGCGACCGGGCCCTCACCAAAGCGCACCGCTGTCTCAGTCCCAGGAATTGCGACTGCTTCAGCGTTCTCAGCAGAGCACAAGCCCGCACAGCTGCCCGCTTGCCTGCACACAAAAGCCGTTTTTACGGCTACCCAGATAAATCCCGAAAAGAGTGTATTTTCTGGTGTCCCGGCCAAGGCCGATGGTGCTATAAATGTAGTGTTGATGCCCACTTCCCTGTGCCCATCCCTACACACAAGCACAGCCCTGCACACAGGGCCCGTACTCATAAGATCGACGCAGTTCGATCGCGCCACAAACATAGTCAAAGTGCCCACTTCCCAGTGCCCACAAACGCTATGTCTGGCAAGCCACAGGCTCCCTGTAAAAACGGGACCTGTGAGCGCCCGCTCTGTTCAAGCAGACAACGCGGCCAAAGCAGTAAACGTGCCCGGTCCCCGCCCACGTTCACTTGTAGGCTGCATGAGTCCCATGAGACCTTCTCAGACCTCCCTCGTTCAGATAAACACTGTAGCGGGGTCGAGGATGAGCGTGTTGCCCGCTGTATTACGCGCGCTCCCCGCCTCAAATGTCACAGGCGTAACGCCTATGCTAGCGCGCCCCGAAGCGCCGCCGTCGCACAGCGAACAGAGCGCGCTTCGCATCCAACCCCTAGCCGGCCATGCAGACGCATGGGCCGCGCTTCCAGGGGTTTCGGACTGGGTGCTAGACATTATAAAGAGAGGCTTCTCGCTACAGTTTTGTCGGCGCCCTCCACGCTTCACAGCGCGCGTCGAAACTACGGTGAATTCAGAAGTAGCACACCTACTTCGCGCCGAAATATCAAAACTGTTGAGCAAAGGGGCGATACAACATGTATCCCAAGCTCAAAGCGAAGGGGGGCTATACAGCAGATACTTCCTAGTCCCCAAAAAGGACGGTGGTATCAGACCCATACTAGATCTAAGACGACTAAACAGAGCTTTAGTGAAACGCAGTTTCAAAATGCTCACGACCAGCAAAATCCTCGCGCACATTCGCCGAGAAGACTGGTTTATGTCGATAGATCTAAAGGACGCGTATTTCCAAATACAGATAGCGTCACGCCACAGGCGATTCTTGAGATTCGCCTTCGAGGGTCGGGCATACCAGTATACAGTCCTGCCATTCGGCTTGTCCCTGGCACCCCGTACATTTACGAAGTGCATGGACGCAGCGCTCGCCCCCCTCAGACTCAGGGGCATGCGAGTGCTGAACTATTTGGACGACTGGCTGATCATAGCTCAATCACGATCTCAGCTCGTGGAGCACAGAACCATGTTACTCGATCACCTCGAGAATCTTGGTATCACGATCAATTGGACGAAGAGCTCCTTGAACCCCAGCCAAACTATTTCGTTTCTGGGCATCGTTCTGGACTCTCGTTCTATGACGGCGCGGCTGTCGCAACAGCGCGCGCTGCGCATACAGCACGCAGCGAGGTCCTTCCGCTGCGGTGCGATTATCCCGCTCAAACGTTTTCAGAGGATGCTGGGCCTCATGGCCTCAGCATCATCAGTTCTCCAGCTGGGCCTGCTTCGCATGCGCCCTCTGCAGTTCTGGTTGAAAGCGCGAGTGCCACGCGGAGCGTGGGCACTCAGCCGATTGCGCCTCAAAGTCGATCAAGACTGCGCAGCAGCCCTGAGACCATGGGCGGCGGGCGATTGGTACCGTTCAGGTGTAAGCCTGGGGACTTCCTCGAGAGTGAAAGTGGTGTCTACGGACGCATCCACCTCGGGATGGGGAGCGCTGCTCGAGGGCAGGCCGTTCTTTGGCCTCTGGTCAGAACGAGAAAAGCTCCATCATATCAACTGCCTGGAAATGCTAGCAGTTCACAACGCGCTGACGCGCTTTTGTCCCCACATCAAGGACCAACACGTCGTAGTCCGCTCGGACAACACGGCCGTGGTGTCCTACATAAATCGCCAAGGCGGTCTCGGTTCCAGTTCCCTTTACAGGCTGGCCGAGCGCCTCCTAATATGGGCTCAGCGCAACCTGAGCTCGCTGAGAGCGGTGCATGTGCCCGGGACACTCAACCTGGGTCCAGACAGGCTGTCCAGGAACAATGTTCCCACGGGCGAATGGTCTCTACACCCACAAACAGTCCGGCTGTTGTGGCAGAGATTCGGCAGAGCGGAGGTGGACCTATTCGCGTCCCCAGAAAACGCTCATTGCCCCGTGTTCTTTTCAAAGAACGACAGCGCGCTGTCCCACAAGTGGCCGCACTGCCCGCTATACGCGTTTCCCCCAGTCTCCCTCCTACCCCAGGTGCTGGAGCGAGTCAGGGAAGTGAAATGCCCAGTACTGCTTATAGCACCGTTCTGGGACAACCAAGCCTGGTTTCCAGTCCTGATGCAGTTAGCAGACTCCGCTCCATGGCCAGTGCCATTGAGGAGAGATCTCCTCGCAGGCCAGGGGCTCGATTTGGCACCCACACCCAGAGCTGTGGTCCCTTCATGCGTGGACGTTCAACGCTTACCCGTTAGCCTCACGGATGGAGTGCTGAACACCATCACTCAGGCTAGAGCGCCTTCCACCAGGCGGCTTTATGCCTCGAAGTGGTCGGTTTTCTCCAGCTGGTGTACAGCTCGGGGCCTGTCACCCCTCGATTGTGAGGTGACGGAGGTTCTCTCCTTCCTACAAGAGCTGTTGGATAAGGGCAGATCCCCTTCCACGCTCAAAGTCTATGTGGCGGCTATCGCAGCGTGCTCGACAGCAACGCCAGGCCAGTCACTGGGAAGGAACGATTTAGTCATCCGCTTCCTCAGGGGAGCTAGGAGGCTGAATCCCCCCAGACCTCCCTCAGTCCCGGTGTGGGACCTTTCTACGGTCTTGGCAGCCATGAAAGGCCCCCCCTTTGAGCCTATCCAATCTGTTAGCCTCAAACATCTGTCTTTCAAAACGGTGTTTTTGATGGCCCTCGCTTCGGTGAAGCGCATAGGCGATCTGCACGCGCTCTCTGTGAGTCCAACGTGCTTGGAGTTTGGGCCCAATGACTCCAAAGTCATACTCAAACCTAAGCACGGCTACGTGCCGAAATCCCTCAACACTCCGTTTAGGGCTCAGGTTATTTCCCTGTCTGCCCTGCCGGGGTCAAACGAGGAAGGGGACTCGAGCTGTCTTTGCCCCGTTAGGGCTTTAAGAGCTTATGTGTCCCGCTCCGCTGCCTTCAGACAGACGGAGCAGCTCTTTGTCTCGTTCAGTGGACGTTCCAAGGGAACGGCTGTTTCGAAACAGAGCCTGTCCAGATGGGTGGTTGACGCCATAACAATGGCTTATACTACCAAGGGCCTTCAGTGCCCGTTGGGCATTAGAGCGCATTCCACGAGAGGCGTTGCCTCATCGTGGGCCTGGTCTAGCGGGATTTCCTTACAGGAAATATGTACGGCGGCGGGCTGGGCCTCGCCGTCTACATTCATAAGGTTCTACAACCTAGAAGTTCCCGCCTTGCAGGCCAGGTTGTTTTCGGTTTAGCCGTATCAGCTGTCTACCACGACACTGATTTCGCAGGCGCACAACGCCACCGAATACTTCACCGCACTTGCAAGCCAAGTATTTTCGGCGTATTCGAGTCAGCTGTCTAAACACGGCACTGATATCGCAGACGCACAGCGCCGCCGAAGTTCTCTGGGCAGAATTGTGTAAGACCCATGTTTTCCCACATTAGCCAGGCTCCCTCCTGCCTATGTGATGTTATATCGCGTCTAGAACGCACCTATTTGGGCGAAAGTGTGTAAGTCCCACATTTCCCACATTAGCCAGGCTCTCCCTGCCTATGTGACGTTGTATCGCGCTTAAGGGCGCATCCATTGGGCGAAATTACGTAAGACCCACATCTCCCACATCAGCCAGGTTTTTCCCCCTGCCTATGTGGCGCTGTTTCGCGCCTAAGGGCGCATATATCTGGGCAAATTTGCGTAAGACCCACATTTCCCACATTAGCCAGGCCTTCCCCTGCCTATGTGATGTCATACCGCGTCTTAGGACGCAGCTATCTGAGGGTGGTTGTCCCCCCCCCCCTCCAGACTCTCCGAGTCTACCGGGTGATTATGCACTGTATACCTGGACTAGCTTCCAGTGGTCGGTGTTTTCTCATCCCAGCACGCACGGCGTCTTACAAGTGGTTCCCGCAGCGTTTATTCAAACGCAGTACGAGAGAACTCTCGTAAGAGAACGTACTCGGTTACTAACGTAACCTCGGTTCTCTCTAGAAGAGGGAACGAGTACTGCGTTCCCTGCCGTGCGCGCGGTTCGCTCTGGTTCGCTTCGGCGATGAAAACCAGTTGAATCAGCCTACTCGAGCTCCTTTTATAGGGGATGGCCACACCCGTTTCGGCGGGATGTGACGAGGAGCGCGCGAAGCGCTCTCATTGGTCTGATGTTGCATCAGCCCTCGCTCGATAGGCTCATGCAGTTGCCGCAGAACAGCCAATGAGTGAGCGAGCCGTCTCGCCATGGCTGTGCACTGCTGCAATGCGTTTTACAAATATGAAAATTAAGGATAATTTTGCTTCAGTATTTCGTGAAAAGAGACTTTTCCCGCAGCGTTTATTCAAACGCAGTACTCGTTCCCTCTTCTAGAGAGAACCGAGGTTACGTTAGTAACCGAGTACGTTTTGTGTGGAGGGATTAATAATGCATGCAAATCTAGTTTTAACAAGCACCTTTTTTCAGCTTTGTCCAGCAGACACTGAAACTTTCTAGTGCGCATGTGTCGACCACATGTGTTTGTGTATGCTATCAAATGGAGTACACACTGCAATGTTATGCATTCGACTGTGCAAAGTATACTTTAGGTACTACTGTAAACCTTTTAGGGGTAAATAAGGCACATTGTTGTCCTTTTAAGGGTGCTGCCACAGTGACAAGCCGTTGTACTGCTAACGGAACAATTTTTTTGTGTGTGTATGTGCCTTTTCTTTAGTTTGTTTACAAAACCTGTTTAGCCTCACATGAAGCATATGTACATTTATAGACCATGTCTATACATTATATGTATGTGTGAACATGTTACCTACGTAGTCAAATACTCCATGAAGCGTGGGGAACAGGATGTGTCGGGCATGTGTCAAAACTTGACCCGTAGGGTGTAGCTGGCACTTACGCTAGCTCCCGACAAACCTCAGCCGTCCTTTAGAGATTTGCAGAGTTTGCCGTGATTGTTTTCTCATCAAACCTGGCTTATTTTCATGTGAGGTTGCCTCTTGCATACAGTGTGATTATTTGCTGAATGGAAGTCTTTTACTATGAAAATGTCGCATTATGAATCTCTTTACTGATTGGCCGCCTGGGAGACGTTGGGACATGTTACGGCACGGTGCAAGGGTTGAGTTACACCACAATTAGTGCAACTGGTAGGACTAGGAGTGAGAAAAATGAAATGGTTAGTGTTTACAGATGGGGGTGAATAGGGGATGACAAGGAAAGGACGACTGTATAGGTATCAGTCTTGGTGGGTGATTAACTAAAACTAGCAGTTTTTCAGTAGCTTCTGAAAACAGTGAAGCTTTACCAGAAGCATGTTATTCAACAAAATGAACTTCAAGAATGAACCGGTTTCTAAACGGTAGCTTTTCCAGCTAGTGGTGTAGTGCGGCGAAATGCACACTAATAAGCGAACTTTTTTTAACATCATTGTTAAAAGCTGTTTTCAAAACAGTGAACTAACGTTTTTCCAGTAACAAGTTGTAGCTGTGGTGTAGCTCATCAAATATGCTTTATTATTTTTGGTCACAGTATCTGCTTCAGAGAAAAGCATCAGTATAAAAGCAAAATAATTATAATACAACAATTTTATTAATGCTATATAATAGCATTATATAAAATGTAATACAATTATGACTAGTGTCAAGGGTGTTTTTTTGTGTAAATTGTCTCCGCTAACTACTTTCTTTGGCTCTTTCTATATGCTAATAAAATGGACACCTCCATGACACATTGTTCTATTACTCTGGTATTATTTCCTGGTTTTTAACCAACAGCAGTCTCACGACCACACACACACACATTTACCCTTCCAGGAAAGGTAAGGGAGATGCCCTCTCGTTTCCCGTACAGCTGTAACCTCAAAAGGTGATCCATTATAATGTTTATCATTCTTTTCTGGGAAACAGGTTATAAAGGAGAAGTCTGCATGCTCTGTTTATTGACAGACTGATTCTCAGCGTTAAGTGTAGCCTGATGCAGTGCTTTAAGAATGATCAGTGCCCACCTAAAGACTCCCATTAAGCTATCTTGTGTTTTCCACATACACCTGATCCGGGATCAGCCATGCCAATACACTCTGTTACCCAGCGTGAATCAGCACAGGCTCACTCAGTTAGTGTTGTAGTTGTTTAGAAGGGCTGGTCACCGCCTTCAGCCACAGACTCTCCACAGCAGAAACTTCTATTAAAAGAGCGACTGAGAATAGATTGTTTGAGTTTGTCAGACTTGTGTTTGTCTTTCCTGTTCGTAAATCAAAGGCGTCTGGTGTCCGACGTCAAAAAAGGATGTTTTTCCAAAAATAGGGAAAACATCGTAGAGAAATTGAGAGTTCCTTTGGGGGATGAGTGTTTTTATCCAATATTTTTGAATATTTCAAACCAGAGTGCTTAGACTAAAATATATTGCGTATAAAAAATAAATAAAAAATCACGGCATTGACACGTTACAGAATCATGTTTACACACCAAGTGGCCATCAAATAGCAACCGCAATGCAATGCTTGGTTTCAATAAGCATACAAATCTAACTTTAAAATGGCAACCCATAATTACTATAATTGCCAGGCACTGGTCGTACAACAAAGCTGTACAAATAACAACACACCCAAGATTCTCCGTAATGACTTAAAATATGACTTTGCACACACTTCACTGGTACATGAGAGAGAGAGAAAGAGAGAGAGAGAGAGAGAGAGAGAGAGTAAACTCTACATTATGGAGAGAAAATGTCCCCACAAGGATGGCAATATCAGAAATCTTTGTCCTTGTGGGGACATTTTCTGGTCCCTATATGGAAAATAGCTTATTAATCAGACTAAGTGATGTTTTGTGAAAATGCAGAAAGTTTCTGTGATGGGTAGGGTTAGGGGACAGAATATACAGTTTGTACAGTATAAAAATAGATATGTCTATGAAATGTCCCCCTAAAACATGAAACCCAAGGTGTTTGTGTGTGTGTGTGTGTGTGTGTGTGTGTGTGTGATGTCTTTTCCACATCAGTCAGCAGCAGCAGGACCAACTTTACCCAGATTTGTACATGATCATCAAGAATACCCAAATATCTGCGTTTTGAGTTCTGTGTGTTTAGCTCTTGGTTTGATCTGAATGATCTTCATCTGTCCTGCATCGGTGAGGACGGACAGCCGCTGCTTCTCTCCTGGATAAACTACACCGCTAGAAAGGAAGGAGCCTTGGATAGTTTCCTGATTAAATCTCTCGTTAATATAGAATGTTTGGTCTTTCCTGAAAAACTCTTATGAGATGATGAACCGTGCATTGGAACAGACCAGCTTAAGTTTTGCCGTCAATTTAAAATTTATTACAAACTACAAATGTTTTGCCTCCTTTTAGCTTTCCCTCATTAATAAGCGTAATCATGCCAGGATTTCAGACAGTAAAATCACATGTATATAGGACTTGGACTGCAATGGTCTATTAAGGACAGGTGTAAATGGTTTAAATTTATGTGGTTTCGGGTTAAGCAGAGGACATATGTTCAGTCTTTACTGAGAAAAAACCTTATGAGAAGACGATCTGTGTGTGGACAGAGGCCAGCTTAATTTTTTTGCTGTCAATTAGAAATTTATTGCTTAATATGAAACTTCTGCCAGGTTAAGCAGAGGACATGCCGTGCCACATGTTTATCACAAAATGCATAAAGGAAGATTGTCGTGTTCTGATGATATAGCTCAATGTTGGATGTTTAATGGTTCATGCTGACGTCCCCTATTTTATTTATTTATTTATTTTTTACATTTGCATTCATCTAACACTCATTCAATAAGGTGCCATTTGTTAACATTAATGTTAGTTAGCATAACCTAACAATGAAAAATACTTCCAAAGCATTTATTAATCGTAATGTTAATTCCAACATTTACTAATACATTATTAAAATCAAGTGCTGTATGTTAATATTATTTAATGAACCTGAGCTAACAATGAGTTGTAATTCTATTAACTTACGTTAACAAAGATTAATAAAAACATATTGCTCAATGTTAGATAATGTTAGATAATGCATTAACTAATATTATCAGTTAAGTTCTAAAACTACTAATTTAATACACTTTTTTTCCATACTGAACAATGTAAAACTGGCCAAATTTGCTTGTAGCTTTAAAAAGCTTTATTTTGAATGTATGTAATTTAAATGTCAACCGATTCACTGTAAAAAAAAAAAAACTTAGATAAATTTTGTTCAGATATCATATTTTTAGTTTCTTTGTATTAACTCCAAATACCAAATAACCAGGTTCCTTCTATTAAGTTAAACCAATGCATCATTTTTACAGTGTTATTAACTAAAACATCCTAAACACACAGAAGAGAAGTTGCTGCCTCTTTTCATACGCACATATATCTTATGAAAAAGTGTCTTAATAATAATTCATATCTGTAAACTGCTGGCTTCTCTCTGCCTTAAACAAACAGAGGACGTCGTTCACGTCACGTCTTGCCAGTAGCCGTCACCATAACTCGGGCCGTCTCTCACAAACGGCCAGTATTGAATTCTCCCAATGGGGACAGCTTACCAAAAGGAGCATTGCCAACAATGTCTAGCGAGTGCAAATGTTTATTTAAAAAGTTATGTTTGAGTATTGATTTGATTTCTCTCTCCTCCTGTACTTGGCTGAAGGACTCCGTCTGTCCATCATGCTTTTCAGCGCCAGGCTGGTCTCATTATGGTCCTCTCCGTCCCAGACAGCAATGATAAGAGAGACACAATGTTGGACCGGCCAAGAAAAACACTTTAGACCCTGAGCTGGTTTCACGCTGGAACCTGGATATAGAATATCTCACCTTTGCGAGGAGAAAGAAATGAACAGAAAACATTATTATCCGACATGTTCTTCCCCCCCTTTTCTCTCCGTCGTCCATAGTTTGTATTTAATTACCAAATGAGGTTATGTTTCATTTGCAGTGAAACAACTCTTCTACAATTCTAATAAAATGTCCTACATTTCTCTTATTATGGTTTCCCGGTGTCTGAGGCCTAGGTAAATGTCAGGTAGTTCCAGAAGAACCCGCAAACCTTTCGTCCGCTGGCACTACGAGTCGTGCCAAAGAGTCCATCTCGTTCTGAAAGCCTAGACGCATCAATATACCTCTTCCACATGAGGGCAGGAAAAACTAATTATAAGGGGAAGGGTATGTTTGGAGCTGTCCGGACAATTTTGACAGGTGAACATAAACCATTCCCTCCATGAACTCAGTTTGCTTTGTCAATATGGGAGTATTCATAAGCTCCATGTATTGCGGCAGCGCTGGCTTTTAATTTTGCACTCTTGAGAGATCATAAATACTGGCGCGTATGATTTCATTATACATTCAAAGTTCATTAACTACATGAAATCATTTTTTGTTTGTTTTCTGTGCTGATGTCTGTATGTGTGTGTGTGTGTGTGTGTGTGTGTGTGTGTGTGCAGGATTGGCTATAATTGTGAGGGAAAAATGTCCTCACTTATATAGTG
Source organism: Scardinius erythrophthalmus (assembly GCF_964197995.2). Taxonomy (NCBI): domain Eukaryota; kingdom Metazoa; phylum Chordata; class Actinopteri; order Cypriniformes; family Leuciscidae; genus Scardinius; species Scardinius erythrophthalmus. The sequence goes on from NC_138238.1 coordinate 37,577,160, forward strand.
AAATATTATAACAACCAACTAAACTAATTTTCATGATTTGTTATCACAACTCTTTATATTTTGTCAAATCAACTTACAGGTAGATAATGTAATTCAGATAGCATACTATTTTGAGTTTCTATTTATTAAACCAATCTCATTTGTTGTATTAACTCATTTTTTTGTTTCAATGAACTCAAAATTTTAAGTTAACCATGTATCTTTTTTAAGTTATTCCAACAATATTTTTTACAGTGTAGTGAGGAGTACTAGTTAAAAAGGCTTATAAATAGCCTAAAACATTTTTTTTTTTTATTTAAATCTAGTGTTCTGCACATGTTTTTGTGATAGGAGAGCTTGGATTAGTCCATAGAAAATATCATTAACCTTATATAAAATCAATGGAAGTCTATGCAATTTCCTCATTAATACAGTGAAACAAGTGTGTGTGTGTGTGTGTGTGTGTGTATATAAAATACGTATAGACCTATGTATAAAATATGTACAGTATGTCTGTTTTGTTGTGTGTGTGTATGTGTGCTTTTATTAATCAAAGATGCATTACATTGATCAAAAAGTGCCAGTAAAGACATTTCTAATGTTACAAGAGATTCTATTTCAAATAAATTCTGTTCTTTTGAGCTTTCTATTCATCAAAGAACCCTAAAAAAAGTATAGTTTTTGCACAAATTAAAGCAGCACAGCTGTTTTCAACACTGATAATAATCCCAAAAAAAATTTCTTGAGCAGCAAATCAGCATATTCCACTGAAATAACTAAATTGGTTTGCTCATCAGGTTGATTGTGTAATATCAGAATAGACATCTGTACACATCATTAGGAGGGATTTGGGCACAACTTGTTCTTTGCTCTAATGTTTATTTAAGTTTTAGTGGTTGTGTGCTGTTCACCAGCGTACGTGGTGTGCAGTGTTATTTATACCTGTGTTTTCAGAGCTCTGCTGTATCTGCCGTGTGTGTGTGTGTTTCCTCAGGGAGTCTCCAGCTTGTTACAGCTCCTTCTGTTTACTCGCCCGATTCCATGAACCAAACTCTCTTCATTCTCAATACACCTTCAAAAGCACTTTTCTGCACCTGAAGAGCAGCTCAGATGCAGATCCTCAACAGTTCATGATTGTCTCTCTTCAGAAACATTAGGCTTAATATCTCCTTGTGTGAAGAAAGCTGTACTGGAGAAAGCTATGCGTTAGCATGCCACTAAATCACTAGTCAAATGACATTACCTGGGACTTGGATTAGTTTCTTTTTAAAGTAACGCGTTACAATGTTGCGTTACTCCCTAAAAGTAACTAATTGCATTACTTAGTTACTTTTTCTGAAAAGTAATGTAGTAATGCAGACTTGCTCTCTTCCAGGCATTACAGGTGTTTGATATTTTGTTGTTTTTACTGAGAATGTATATCTAATGTATTAATGCATTCAACAACATAGCCCATATATCACACACCTTCACACGCGCATGACTGCGCATGTCGAAGTGACTACATTATGGAGAAGAGAAAGAATTTAAATTCAGTACATACATTTTTTTTGCGCAAATATATTTGAAAAGTATTGTGCATTACTTTTTAAAAAGTAACTGATATATTAATGTGCAGATTTATAAAGTAATGCATTACTTTGTTACATCAAAAAAGTAATCAGATTATATAATGCACAGCACTTGTAATGTGTTAGCCCAAACATATATATTATATATATAATAATAATATATATAATATATATATATTATTACATTACAATACAGTACAGTACAGTACAGTAAATTATATTATATTATATTATATTATATTATATTATATTATATTATATTATATTATATTATATTATATTATATTATATTATATTATCAGAAATATGTTGTTCAGCACAGGCCTGTTAGGCTGTTAGAGTTTTGATTTTGTATATCTAAATGTATAAGCCTTTTTGGTAAAATTGACTAAAATGTATGAATATAACATGGAAAAATATTGAATATAAAGAACATTTTCATCAAAAAAAAAAAAAAAAAAATGACAAACTTAAAAACAAGTAAAAATGAATTATTATTGTTTTCCATGCCCTTTATAAGAAGTTCTAAAGATATTGTCTTGCAATTCAAGTTTCCCCAACTATAATCAAATAAGTATTTCTGGGAAAACACACACACACACACACACACACACACACACACACACACACACACACAGCTGATGTTGTGCTCTGATATACGGAGTGTGCTTGTTATCAGATCTCACATTAGCTTTAGCTCCCACTGGAGTTGTGACCAGCAGTTCAGACCAGTGCCGTCTTTCATGGCGATTCTGCAAGAGTCAGACAAACAATAGACTTCAATTAGGGGAACTCCTGCATCTGATTAATCTACTTACATTGGCAGTAGCTGAGCATATCTCCACATATCATTACATCAGGTCATAAACGCTGCAGTTATTAGTACGAGAAATTGCTGTTTGGTCTACAGCGCTGAATGAAGCGTATCGAGGTGGCGTACAAACAATTTGACGGACGTTCTGTTTTGCCCTCTTAGCTTCTTATTTTCCAGAACATTTTGTAAAGAAAAGCCTGATATTTCTGGTCCAAGAGCGCCGGAGGAAGGTCTTATGTCATGATTGGCCAATACTCTGACAGATGATAGTTCAGCAAGTCTTGAGATGGACACATGATCCAGTTATGAATTAAGAGAAAGGGATTTGGATTTTGATGTTTGGCGTAGTGAGGAGTAACAACTGACTAACAGCATTAGCTATTTTTTTTTTTTTTTTTTTTTTTTTTGGATATTGGTTTCTTAGAAACTAGTTTCTATGAGTTTAGAAGTGTAGCGGAACAAATCTGTACATTCAAATCTGGAAAAGTTCATTATAGCAAATCTGTTTGTTCAAACATTTTACATGAACAATTAAAAAAAGTCGTCTATTTGAGACCATTGGGCAAGTCTTCTGTTTATATACTGATATATTTAGTCAAGTGTTGCTGCTGTCTGTCACTAGACTTGACTTAGTATTTTCTTTTGTCTTTTGTTCTTTTAGTTGCGTATTAAATGTTGCATGTTCAAGTGCAGTGTTGCACTGCAAAAAAAAAAAAATTCTTAATCTTTGTTTTTGTCCTGTTTTCCAGTACTAATATCTAAACATTATTAAAACAATAAAGCAAAAACGTACAATTTTTTTCAGGAAATTGATTTAGGCTAATTATTATTTTTTATTTACCTCAATGGCATTTTGTTTTCATTATTTTAAACACAAAAGTATCTTCTGTTAGATTTATGCTTAAAAGCAAGCAAATAGAAAATGGCTAAGAAAAATAACCCCCCAAAACAATATTCTCTAAAAACAAGTCTGAATATCAAACACATACAGAAGTGTTTAATTATTTTGCTTCGATATGTGAAAAGATGGATGATAAAAATGAATAAATAAATTTAAAAATAGTTTAGATGAATGAATGAACAAATGAATGAATAAACAAATAAACAAACAAACAAATAAAATGTGTGATTGTGTGTATAGCATGCATCCTGATTGTGGTTCAACTACAGTACTTTAAATAATAGCTTGTTGCTTGGCGAAATAAAATCCTCTCTTCAAGATGTCAGGTACAAATCCCGGGGTCCAAACTGGCTTCAGCGAGAGCTAATAGTCCCGTCAGAGCCCAGTAAAGCTGGAGTTGGAGAGGATTTGGGCAGGAGTGCACTGGATCTGCATCATTAGCTGTCAATCAGATAAGACATGATCATTAGTGTAATCGTGTGTGTTAACCAGGCCTAGACCGAAGCCTCTGGCACTGCACACTGCACACTGTATCTGATGGATGAACACTCGGCTTTGGCAGAGAGAGATGCTATAGCTCGCGACCACAAAACACACACACAGATACTGACAATGACGTCACGGCCCGGTCAAGCGCAGGCTGACATTTCTGCAACACTTAAACTCACGGAGACAGAAAAGAGGGAAAAGAAGACTGCTTCTTCACCAACTCCCAGTTGAATTATGGGATGTGGAGGCAGACATGGCAAGGTTTCATAGCTCATTGCTTTTCAGAGCTGCGGCTTCAGTCGCACCACACGCATGTAATTTGTACCACATGTGTTCGAACGTGCCCTCGCGCAGAAAAACTGGGTGCTTTAGACACTTTGCACAAGGAGCGTAGTAAAAAGTAAAAGTCTGACGGCTCTGCGTTCTCCTCTGGCGGTGAACAAGGACACGAGATGAAGGGTGGAACAGTGAGTGTGTTTGAGGGAAGGCAGGAACAGAGGTCGCTGTCAGACTAACCCTCCAGCGGCTGATAAACACACACTGAGTGCTCGTTCACATCGGTTAGTCCTCGGAGTCCCGTTGCACGAGTCGAGAGCGCTTGCGTTCGCACAGGACTCGTTTCACACTGAAGAACTGCTGTGGATGGAGCAGAACGCAGGGGTCTCGAATCCACACAGGATTAATTAGCAGCTTTCGAGGTGAGAGAGAAACCGTGCATCAGGTCAAAGATGTTTATCGATAACACTCTACAAAGAACAGCAATTTAAAAAAAGCAAGGCCATATCCATCCATCCATCCATCCAACCAACCTTTGTCATCTTCCATTTTTTCCTGTTCCCATCCATCCATCCTTCCATCCATCCATCCATCCATCCATCCATCCATCCATCCATCCATCCATCCATCCATCCATCCATCCATCCATCCATCCATCCATCCATTCATCTTCTATCCATCCATCCATCCATCCATCCATCATCCTTCCTTCCTTTGTCATCTTCCATTTTTTCCTGTTCCCATCCATCCATCCATCCATCCATCCATCCATCCATCCATCCATCCATCCATCCATCTTCTATCCATCCATCCATCCATCCATCCATCCATCCATCCATCCATCCATCCATCCATCCATCCATCCATCCATCCATCCATCATCCTTCCTTCCTTTGTCATCTTCCATTTTTTCCTGTTCCCATCCATCCATCCATCCATCCATCCATCCATCCATCCATCCATCATCCTTCCTTCCTTTGTCATCTTCCATTTTTTCCTGTTCCCATCCATCCATCCATCCATCCATCCATCCATCCATCCATCCATCCATCCATCATCCTTCCTTCCTTTGTCATCTTCCATTTTTTCCTGTTCCCATCCATCCATCCATCCATCCATCCATCCATCCATCCATCCATCCATCTTCCATCCATCCATCCATCCATCCATCCATCCATCCATCCATCCATCCATCCATCCATCCATCCATCCATCCATCATCCTTCCTTCCTTTGTCATCTTCCATTTTTTCCTGTTCCCATTCTTTCATCCATCCTTCCATCCATCCATCCATCCATCGTCTATCCATCCATCCATCCATCCATCCATCCATCCATCCATCCATCCATCCATCCATCCATCCATCCATCCATCCATCCATCCATCCATCCATCCTTCCTTCCTTTGTCATCTTCCATTTTTTCCTGTTCCCATCCATCCATCCATCCATCCATCCATCCATCCATCCATCCATCCATCCATCCATCCATCCATCCATCCATCCATCCATCCATCCATCCATTTATTGTCATCTTCCAGTTTTCCTCTTCCTGTTTCCATCCTTCCTTCCTTACTTTTGCATCTCCCATTTTTTCCTCTTCCCTCCCTCCCTTCCTCCCTTACTTTGCCATCCATCCATCCATCCATCCATCCATCCATCCATCCATCCATCCATCCATCCATCCATCCATCCATCCATCCATCCATCCATCCATTTATTGTCATCTTCCAGTTTTCCTCTTCCTGTTTCCATCCTTCCTTACTTTTGCATCTTCCAAATTTGGAATCTTTGGAAAATTTGGAATTAAAATTTTGGAAAATTTGCATATTTTTTCCTCTTCCCTCCCTTTCTCCCTCCCTCCCTTACTTTGCCATCCATCCATCCATCCATCCATCCATCCATCCATCCATCCATCCATCCATCCATATTTGTTAATATAGAGAATATATAAATTTTCAGTACTTCAGATTTTATAAATTAACGTTTTGTTATTGCATTATGAACAAACATAAATTGGTAATGAGCAATATTATACTTATATTTGCAGAATGAAATAACATCAACCTCATAAATGCTGTAAATGTTAGATCGTAATGTTTAATGCATTAACTAATGAATTCTTACAAAAATGCTTTTGTCACTGTTTTATTTCAGAAAAATCTATAACATCTAGGCTACATATTGAGCAAATACAGAAATTAAAATGATAGTTTCATGAATCTTAGTAACATAAATGTGAATTGCAAGGTTATTGAGGTCCAAATTATGGCACCATCTTGAATGTATTCATATTTTTTTACCTCATTATGTTAGTGTTGCAAGTCTCTATTAATGGCTGTGCTGCAGCCAGACAGACATTATAAATGTTGCTTTGTGCAATTTAGGTGACTTTCTTTACCATTCCAAAACAGGTGTGAAAAATAGCACGTTTTGACAGCATTGCCATTTATTGTATATTTGAACGACTATAAACACATTTTCAGAGACAGCAAATATTATGAATACATGCATTATACATATTGTATGTGCTTCATTTTGTATTTTGATGGCTGTAAAAACCTTGGTAGCCCTCCAGGTATTTCTCATTCAAATGCCAACAGGAACATCCCCTCCTGAAACATGCGCTCACACCCCCACACACACACACACACACGGGCCTGAGGGGGCTGTGGTTTCTGATGGGGCAGTAGCGTGGGTCTCAGCGTGAGTGCCGGGACAGGACCCGTGGAGCCAGATGGGCGATCCTGCGTTCCCCTTCGCACAGGCTGCCTTTCACCTCTGTCTGATTCCACAAAGAGCAACTTATCCGAACTTCTCCGGGTCCCCCTCCTTGTCATCCTGAACCGCTGCCAGTCGAGACCACAGCTTAATAAAAACCCCACTCCCTGATATCCACTGCCAAGCAGAAGGAGGTTCGGCTGCTTGTATGGATGCATGCACTCGGAACATTTGCCTGTGATATTGGTCAAGGCAGAGGTCACTTATTTATTATGTTCTTCCTAAAAGATTTTTTTTGCATATCAGAAGCTAATATTTGAACGCAACACTCGTGATCAGGAATGACAGAATTAATTATGAGCCATTTAACAATGCAAAGCATCCCTGGGTACACTTTTAGCAGACAATATCCAAGCGACTTACAGGAAGAACAAAAGCAATTTGTCAAGAACAAACTGAGGTAATAAAACAATCATTGCTGTGTGACAATAAATCCTATTATTCAGTGTTTATAGATATACAGTGGGGTCTAAATAATAATAATAATATTAAATGAAAATAAAATCTTATTAGTGATCTAGATATAATGTGGAATCTGAAAATGTATTATTACTTTTCCAGAAAAAGAAGATTATTATTATTATTATTCCCACCATTTTGGTATTCTTCCTCTTCAAGAAAATGAATTATACATGTTTCAGGTCCTGCATTACATTTAGGTCACTAATCAAATTTACTAAATAATAATAATAATAATAATGGTGTATTATCATTATTATGGATATTTATTATTATTAATAATAATAATTATTATTACCATATTGGCCGTCTTCTGGAAAATGAATACAAGTTTCAGATCCTGTATACAATTTAGGTCACTCATCAAATTTACTGTGATTCATAATAATAACAATAGGGCTAATAATAAGTAAATGTGACATTTGTAATAAAAAAAGAGAAGAAGTATTATATTATAAAACAAATCGGCTTTTTAACGTGATCTCAGATTTTTGGGCCTATAACTTATACCTTCGGTTATATAGAACAGACGTTGCGGTCACATGTCTGTGTTTAGATGGAGGTTATCCGTGAGCACGTGTTTCATTCAAACGTGGCATGGGTTCAGAAACAGACAAAAGTCATTAAAACCTGCCTTTTATGACTGAGCTTTCTGAGGCTGCCTCCACAGAAGGCCATACTAGCAGTGAAAAGCTGTCAGGACGGTCCCCTGAGCCAGATTCTGTTACCTTTGGGGGACGACTGGCGAGAGAACATGCTAATTTGACGAGCCGCTGCTACAAACTGACAATTTGGAGAACTATTTCAGCACTTATTAGCTGCACAAACCTCAGTGGCAACAGCTGGACAGATGTTTTGACACTCTGCCAAAATACAGTGTCATTGTGCTGAGCGCTGGACATATTTCAGCCCGTTTAGATAGAGCCACGGTTAGTGTCACGGGATGTTTATGCTTTTCAGAACAACTTTTTTACACTTAACTTAAAATAAATCAAAAATTTGTCACCAAATAATTACCCATAATTAACAATTGCGAGTCCCAATGGCTTCCTCATGTAGAAGAAGCTCCTCCTCTTCAGTTTTCCATATAGGGTTCAGGACAGGTCAGGGGACTGGGACGGTCATGGCAGAATTTTGTGGTCAGTGACTCATTTTCGTATTGATTTTGATGTTTCAGATTCATTATATCTCTTGGTGACTGGAACTTTTGTAAAGGAACTTTTTTTATTACAATCACTTTCTATTTTGTGGCGCTTAACAATCTTTTCGTTCAAACATTTATTTCATCACTTGATTTCCCCCTGACTTTCAATTGTTTTACTTTAATGAAAGGTTAGATTATTGTGAATTTGTTGAAAGATCATAAGGATTTACAATGCAGATTTATTTTCACAGCTTTATTTGAGCATATTTACCAAGGGTGCCAATAAATCTGACCAGGACTGTATAGTTAACTATAATAATCCTATCTTATAACCGACTTTTTGCACTAGGCGTATCTGGATAGTCAAATGCTTCGATTTGTTCAACACTATTATGTGTCCGATCTTTCAATATGCGCCTGGTAGTTCATGTTGCATACACCAATCTTGGCTGAAAACCACCGGAGTCTGGCTTTTGTCCAGCTGTCAGTGTTTAGAAGACGTTTCCTGTTCGACACACACTTGCTACAACAGAACCACAGACCAGTTAGTGATGTGAATGTGGCAAAACACACACACACACACACACACACACACACACGCACACGCACGCACACACACACACACACACACACACACACACACACACACACACACACACACACACACACACACACACACACACACACACACACACACACACACACACACATTGACGTGTAAGTAGAATCTCGACATGTTAAGTAGCATAAATACGATGTTACTTCTCAAACTTAATTTTTTTTAAAGGAACTTATGATTTGAGTTTTTGTTAAATGCCTCAAAATAAAATTGAACTTTTGTGCCTTTTAGCTCATGTATCACTGACTCCTAAAAGTTAATAAAATGAAATTCTAGCAGATTTACAATCTTTCTACAGGCTTCCTTTTCACATGTTCTTCAGTCATATGCTAAATTATGTCACCCGACTCGGATTGGTCTCGGACACAGAAACACTCGCACTGACATTCGTGCAGCAGGAACATCTCCTGATGTGCTGCAGACACACACACACACACACACACACACACACACACACACACACACACACACACACACACACACACACACACACACACACACACACACACACACACACACACACACACACACACGTGTTTTCAATGGCTTTCGTTCGAGCCGACACACAGCTACTGTAGAGGTGGATCAGTGGGCCAATAGTGTGACTCAGAGAGAGATGTGGATTGAGTTTCTCACTGACCTCCTGACCTATACAGACCTTTGCATGGAAGATTTTCTAACAAGTGCCCAAATTAATAAATGTTACACACTCACATTGTATCAGCAGCATCGGTGACAATGCATTTCATATTAGCATTTGCATTGTATTAGTCTTTTAGACACGGGACACAAAGTCTGTTTGAATGGACAGTATGCCCAATATATATAATTGAAAAAAAAAAAAAAAACATTTGGATGGCAGCCATGGTGAGAGATATGTGTAAACAAACAAATCATTTATTATTGAAGAGATTCAATAAAAATAGTGTGTAATAGTGTAAAACGGTGCAATTCACTTTTACTCCATAATTGTGCATGCTGTGCATATTTTTCTGCTTGCATTGCATCTTTGCAACATTTATCAAACTGTACTGAAAACAATTAAGTGCAGAGCTGTTTGTGAGGAGTTACTGCACATGTAGTGTGATCCAAATCAGTCACTTATGAAATATCATGACAGCTAGTGTGCTGCCTATATAGCCAATAGTCTCTGAGGCAAATCAAATGGTTTTGAACACAGATAACGTGGAAGACAAACATTTAACTGGACAATTAGACTGTTAAAAGAAGCACAAAAGATATGCGCAGTGATCTTACAGACCTTTTTTGCTGTAAATTTTAAAACTGCAATTATCCATATCGCTAAGGCTTAAACATCAGGACAACCTAATCCTGATGTATGCATCCTCTTAAATGCATGCAGGCTGCAATAAGCCTCTTTTCATCTCTGTCTAAAAGCAACATTAAAGTCTGAGTGGCTCTGTGCAATTTCCTAAAGGTCAGTTGTGATGAAAGCACCTAAAAGCGCTCCAAGGGAAGTTACCTTGAATTGAAAATATTGTAGGTAAAATCGTCCAAAATGTCTCATTTTATTATTTCAGATGCAATTGGTATTTAAATCATATTATGGGACACAGTCTGTTAAGAATGCTGAACTTTTCGAGAGCGCTTGTTGGTGTGCCCACTTCTACGTATTATAAAATAAATGACGAAAAGCTTATTTTAGAGTTTGAAGCACCTGGCTAAGTTTTGCAGGATTAAAAACAATGTTCTTTTCAGACTTAATGTGGCAAACCACACACACGAAAAGAGCCTCACCCACTGCAAATCTGGCCATATTGTCATTTTCTGTTGATATAAAGTTTGGTATTTTCTATATTGATATCCAGAAAATTGTTTAATGAAACTAGCATGACAATATTAGACCCAAAAGTTAGCCTTGTTAAGTTGACTCTGAATGCAGCACGCATTGAGGAGTTACTACTGTATATAACCGAGGAAAAATCCTTCTATATTAATGAGACATGCTTAAGTATAGGTTTATATTTTCAACCGCAGACAAAATAAATGGTCTATGTAAACTTGTACGGGATAGCGGACTAGTGCTCTTTTCCAAGGCATTAAGGGAGCGGCTTTCTCGACCTGTATATTTGCACAGACCTTTTCTCTTGTGATGTCATTGTAACACTATAAACAGTTGAAGTTTTTTTTTTTTTTTTTCCACGGTCAAGTGGCTGGTCGCCTATGGGTTGTTACAATGCAAAGGACAGGGGTGCACGGCTGTCTTATTTGAGTGACTTGGCCTGGTGTATGTTCCTGGTTCCTCGCACTTCCACACTGTTTGCTTTTTCTTGAGTAGTAAAGAGCTCTTGATGACTCCTGTGATTATGTTTTTAGGATATGGCTAGGCTGAATCTAAATGAGTGCTTTCTAATCTGCCATTAAGCAATTTGTGCCCTGCAGGATGAGGGTAGATATGGGTAAGATGACTCATATGCAGAGATGCGGGCTACAGTTTACTTTACAAATATGTTATGCTCAAGGTATCAAACTCTTTAGTCGCTTACCGTTTGTGTAATTTCAGTGAACAGGCAATATTATTGAACTGTACTTGTAGTAGCCAACTACCGCAACTTTTTCAAAAGATCAGTTTAGACTTTAGTTTAACTACTTTAAATTATGAGTAGCTTGCTGCTTGATAAACTACATTTTCAAGGTAACCTCCCCAACGTCAGTGTGTCTAATCCTGCTTCTGGAGGGCCACAATCCTACATAGTGTATATCCAATCCTGAACACACTAATTAAGGTCTTCAGGATTACCAGAATGCGTTCCACTTCTCTAAGCACTTCCGCTGTTTCCATTTAAAGTCTGTTCTACTTCGTCAAGTGGACGAGGGAAGTTTACATGGACACTCAATTTAAACAGAGGGAGTCGACTCATGTACACTTCAGGCTGCAACACAACCCCTGCTATGTACCATCAAGCAAATACATAAGGAAAATAATGTAACTGATAAATCAGCTCCATTCCATATCATCAAGGGCTTAGAGCTGGGGTTCTCAACTCCAGGTCCACTTTCCAGTTTAGATCCAACCCTAATCAATCACACCTGAACAAGCTAATCAAGGTCTTCAGGATTACTAAAGTTACAGGTAGGTAAGTTTGATCAAGGTTGGAGCTAAACTCTGCAGGAAAGTGGACCTCAAGGGCCAGAGTTGAGAACCCTTGACTTAGGACGGTCCAATTCAACCGACTGCATGGCGTCCGCCAGTGGGCACTCATGCAAAATAAGCAATGACGCATATCCAAGTCAATGAGATTGAGGGAAGGGCATACAGCGAAAGTGGAACACTGCTCTAGAAATGTACACACAAGTGTGTTGGGGCAGTTTCGAGCTAAACTGTGCAGAATAGTGGTCATTTGGACACCCCTGAAGGGCAGGCAGGCTGAACTAACCTAACTACAAAAGAACCAGTCTTTCTGATCTCCTAATGAGATTTCAATGCTTAAAGAATTCAAAAGTACACAAAAACTCACCATTCTATTAAGCAACACAAAAGAAGCGGGATGATTACAATAAATGCCATATGTGGAAACATGACTCCACACTTGAATTTAATAGGCAGATATCCGTGTGTTGCCAGTTAACGAGACTCTGCCTCTGTTCCAGTTCCAATGACAGTTTCATCAAGAAGAAAAACAACATGGGCAAAATGTGACATATATTAGGCACATGGCTTTTAGTCCTTGTTCATCTTGAACATAGTATTTGTGAAAGTGAAGCCCAATAGAGAAATGCTCATTCTACACTGTAAAAAAAAACTGTAAATTTACAGGAAACGGTCTGTATTTTTTAACAGAATTTTGCCGTTTTGTCATTATACAGTGAATACCTGTTATTTTACAGATATTTGTTGTAATTTAAAGGTCCACTATTAAATTTACAGGTAATTGCTTTTATTTTGGTTTTACATTAATTTTACGTTTTTAAAAGGAAATTCTCTGTAATTGTATAGGGTTATGTGTAATTTTACATAAAAAATTAAGTAATATTTTACAGATTATTTCTGTGGAATTAGAAAACAAAGAAAATAAGGTATAACTGCAGAAATCAGCAGTCACTAAACATGTTTTCCTTAAAGATTATTAAGCATGTGGGGATTAAAGTGAGTTTTAAGATTTGTACACACATTAGGCAAGCCTATTTAATTATTTATAGTCTTTTAATTTTGTCTTGCAAATAGATGTTCATTTTGATCATCATTTGTAGGCTATTTGCCCGAAAATTTCATTTAGGCCTATATTTTATGTCTTTTATGAATCGTTTTTCCAAATCTGCGTGGCTTTGTGTGCGTTTGTATGTATGTGTGTGTGTGTGTGTGTGTGTGTGTGTGTGTGTGTGTGCCCGCGCGCGCGCGCAGATTCAAATTATCCGCCATTACGTTTCGTTGCTGCTAGTCCCGCCCACAACAGTTAGCTACAGATCTGTCTCTGTCGTCGATCTGTGTCAAGGGCAAGCGGGAGATTTGAAGTTTCAGTCTACGCTCGTGAAGTAGTCGTGGATTGTGATCACAGTGGTTCAAAGCTATAATCGTATTCGACAGAAGCAACCAGCCGTGAGCAGGAGCGCTGAACACATATTAGTTGTTTGTAGTCTGTCAGTCAGTCCAGAAATAATGCGCCCTTTTTCAGTGAGCCTGGTTCGTCGTCACAGCGGACCGCATCCCGACCGATCAACGGCTGAGGTAAGAGTCTCATACTACATGTGTGTACGATATTTTATATTACATTTGTGTTAAGTGGTTAGACAGTTTCCATGCTAACGTTAGCATTCTTAAATGATGTTCAGTTATAACTGGGTCAGGGCAAAACACTGAAAATGCAGCATGCGTTTTTAATTATCGATCTGTGTTAAGAAAGATCAGTTGAACCCAACCCACATCTCTACTTATTAACTTAAAGACCTAAAACAATCTTTAGTAGACTTGTTATTCATATTAAAGTCCATAATTGTGTATAAAATCTTCGTTATGATAGTCAGTAACATTAAATCAATAAATGGCGGGATATTTTGAAACACTGTCTGGAAGCTGAAAACTTTTCTCTTAAAAAAATACTTTATTTTATTATAATAAAATTGTAGTAAACACGTTTTTAGCTGATTTTTTACCATTGTAATAGCCACAGTTTTACTAAAAATAGGCCTACCGTGTTTCTTTTGTTTATTTCGTAATAGTTAACATGACTAACTTTATTAAGACCGTTAAGAAATCAAAATACTGTAACTTAAGGTACTTGTTGATGATACAGGAAAGCCTAGAACAGGAATACTAGAATATGAATACAACATGATGAACCCCTAGGACCTAGGTGTGCAGCTAGGTCACAGTAAATCATATTCATTTAACTTTACTTTCTATAAATGTAACTTAGCTAAAATCACATGGCAGCTCAAAATATTACTGTTAGCCTTTCCAGCTCAGCTTCAAGATCATAGTCATTTGAGTTTATGCATTGTCCCAATGGAACATATTCTGACATGTGTAAATCTAATACTGAGTTTTAAAATAACTTGTGTGTGTGTGTGTGTGTGTGTGTGTGTGTGTGTGTGTGTGTGTGTGTGTGTGTGTGTGATTTCAGGTCACGTGGAAAGCAGATGATCATGGCAAACAAGGTATGGGAAGAATTCATTAAAACATAAAAATCATAACGGTTCTGATTCCATATGTTCATAACAGTCTTCTGATTCCATATGATTGCACTAAAAGTATGCACAAGGTTTGGATTTGCTACAGCAAGATTACGATTGTGTTAGATTCCACCCATCTTTCTTTATTTTTTTATTATTTTTTTAACTACCCACTAAGCAAAATTATGTCCGAAAGACTTATTTTCAATGTCTTTGTTACAAAAATCAGACGTTGAAATGCCGTCCACTGAGGAGCCAGAATGAAAGTTATGACGTCTTTTTTTGACGTGTTCTGCACGTCCGATATAGACGTTCATCGAACCTTCGTACAAGGTTAAAACTAGTTCAGATGTGGCCATTGTGGACATATTTCAACATCATTTATGGTCTCATTTAGACATAATTACTTTGACTATTGCTGTCAGATGATCTTAGTGAGAATTAACAGAGGTTTAGATGTTGATATTAGTTTAATTTGAAGTGTCACCATTGTGGCGATCCGTGTTTGCTTTAGTTGGGCTCTTGGTCCCCGTTCCTTTTATTTGAGCTTTTCTTTGGCTGCTGTAACAGTGTGTTTGTGTAACACAATTGTTGTGGCAGGGAAAGCCTAGAAAAAGTATGAGGTGTTATCAGTTCAATGTTGATGATGACATAATTATCACAAAATGAGCCTTTAATATTGTGTTTAAAGTTTTGTGTTTATATTTGCCGTTAATAACCACCAACCTTTTGGAACTGCATTATTGGTGAAGGTGTATTTATTTGAAGGTGTGTAAAAAGCATGTGCACATTATGTTTTGAGCAAGAGTATCATACAGTCACACACAGACATCAAGATTTTGGATATGAATCACAACAACGGTGACAACCAAAAAAAGCTTGGGAATTAAGGATGAGTTTTGTACTATGAAAGCTACCCATCATGCATTGCAGCATGAAGCTTTTTTTTTAATTGTCACCATTGTTGGAAATCATATGCACAATCTTGATGTCTGTGTGTGACTGTATGATACTCTTGCTTAAAACATCATGTGCACATGCTTTTTACACACCTTCAAATAAATACACCTTCACCAATAATGCAGTTCCACAAGGTTGTTGGTTATTAATGGCAAATATAAACACAAAACTTTAAACACAATATTAAAGGCCCATTTTTGTGATAATTATGTCATCATCAACATTGAACTGATAACACCTCAAACTTTTTCTAGGCTTTCTCTGCCACAACAATTGTGTTACACAAACACACTGTTACAGCAGCCAAAGAAAAGTTAAAGTAAAAGGAACGGGGACCAAGAGCCCAACTAAAGCAAACACGGATCGACACAATGGTGACACTTCAAATTAAACGAATATCAACATCTAAACCTCTGTTAATTCTCACTAAGATCATCTGACAGCAATAGTCAAAGTAATTATGTCTAAATGAGACCATAAATGATGTTGAAATATGTCCACAATGGCCACATTTTAACTAGTTTTAACCTTGTACGAAGGTTCGATGAACGTCTATATCGGACGTGCAGAACACGTCAAAAAAAGACTTCATAACTTTCATTCTGGCTCCTCAGTGGACGGCATTTCAACCTTTGATTTTTGTAACAAAGACATTGAAAAGACGTCTTTCGGACATCATTTTGCTTAGTGGGGCTCTGTCATTTAGAAACATGACTTTTCCTATCACTACTATCTTAATGACACATATCTTTTAATCCAGCTAGATGATCTGACGGTTGCTGCTCGCATCTCAGCCTACCTGATGGAAAATTCTTGCTGGATGAATGACCTTCACCTTCAACTCAACCTTGCCAAGACAGAACTGCTTATGGTTCAGCTTTCAGCCAAAACATACTTGCTGTGATGCTGCTGATTTGCCTTATCATTAGGAGGATCAGGCCCTTCCTATCGGAGCTACACAACTCTCTTGTTCTATCCAGACTGGGCTATTGTAATGCCCTCCTGGCAGCTCTTCCAGTGTCAGTCAAACCTCTGCAACTGATCCAGATGCTGCAGCAAGAGTTGTCTTTAAAGGTAGCCCTATGCCTAAACTCACTACTTCAGATCTGTGTGTCTCCAGAAGCATGTGCTCTGCAAGTGAACGGCGCCTTGTGGTGCCATCATCCCAAAGAGACACAAAACCACTTTCACTGACATTTACCTGGACTGTTTCCTGGTGGTGGAATGACCGGCGCAACGCAACACATTTTCAAGAAACTGCTAAAGATCCATCTTTTTCATAAACACTTCACCCAATAATACTTAATCTTTGTTACAAAAAAAAAAAAAAAAAAACACCTTTCTATGTGTACTGTACTAGACTAACTGGGACTTGTCACTGCACTTGTTGCTTTTTATTATCTTTAATTATTATCTTAATTGGTTAGTCACTTTGGATAAAATGTAATTGTAAATGTTAAAATAAGTTATACTGTAAAGGTATACGGTAATTGCTTTTTATTGTGGATATTTTTACATGTTCTAAATTATATACTAAGCTTCTATTTCCTATCAATCACTTATCTTGATGTTTAGTGTTTGTTCAATTACTAATACTTTAAATATGCAGGTAATTTGTACTCATACATTTAGTTAATTTAAAAGAAATTGACTGTACATTTGCTATTATTAAGAACGTAATTAGAGATGTTGTGAAATTGGATCTGTACAAATAAAAAATAAAACTGTAAATTTACAAACATTTGTATTTGAATTTATGTACTTGTGTGCATTTTTTATACATAATTTCATTGTTATTTTACACATAAAAACTATATTAAAAGAAAATTACTGTAGATAGACAGCATTATTATATAAAATAATTTTATAAAACCTTAAATTTACAGTATTTAATTGTTTTAAAGGTGTATATGACTTTTTAAAACATTAAAAATCCCAGTAATTACATAAGATTTAATGTAATATTAAAGATATAATCTGTTATTTAATTATGGAAAATTACTGTATTTTAACGTGATTGTTTTTTGCCGTTATTTTACGGTAATTTTCTGGCGCCCCAGCTGCCGGAATAATACCGTTTTTTTACAGGTTTTTTTTTTACAGTGTATTACAGTAATCAACACGTTGATCTTTGTGCTCAACTCACCTTAATTATACAATTATCCCTTCTGAATTATTTAATTATTGTAATCATACTTTCTTCCTGTCGCTTTACACTTGTATCTATTTCTGTCGTTCACTGAGCTCATGTCTCCAGACGTCAGCCGTTTTCATAGAGGATGCTAACACTGTGGTCTTAAGCATTGCCCATGTGCTCAGCAGCAGGTTGGGCATTATAATCAGATGACTGTATTTTTTCCATATAAACATCAAGTTAGCTGTTCCAATAAACTCTGCCCGGTGTCCTCTTATAGGTTTCCGTCATTCTCTGGGCTCTAACCTCTTGTGTTGTTAAGGTGCAGCGTTTCAGTTCATCTCCATCTGACCAGCGCCTCCTGAGCTCAGCAAACCTCCGACACCATAGTGGCCACTGTAAAAGTCATAGTGCATGTCATACTGTGGTGTTTTTGTGGTCCACATGCACATTTATGTCATTGAACATAGAGAGGAAATACCTTTTTTCAGGGTACATTATCTTGTTAGCATTGGCAGCAAATTGGCAAGAAAAAAATCAAAAAAAGTCTTCCACAAGAAGATTGGAAATGGTGAGATACTATTTTATCCTAAAATATTGGCCAAATATATGTGCAGAAACTGTTTAAAACCAGATGGTGTAGTTTTGGCACATATTAGCAGAGGCTAAAGCTGCGGTCACATTTACCATTGTGAATTTTTGCAGGCGAAATCCAGTCATTCCAATAGGAATCCACACGATCGAGAAATTCGCACAATCAGAAAAAGATTTTGCATGGGTTCAAGTGCAAGTTGGACATGTGAATATGCTGCATTGACCTCAGTGTGAGTTGTGCTTCGTACATCGCTACACTACTACACCGAAATGTTGCTAATGTGACCACACATTCACACGGCAAACCTGAACACAAGAATACACACTGTCCCATGCCTTTTTTCATGAGACATTGTGACCGCAACATAACCTGCCAAATATTAACACCATGGCCTAGTTAGCTTCTGCTTATAGATGTTGTAATTACACCACCTGGGCCCAAGAAGCATTGTTCTCCAATTACACATATGACATTTATGGTGGCACTGAAGATTGCACATTTCAACCCACATACTTCCAAGGGTTTGCCAGTTCGAGTTGTGTATTTGTAATATTCAGTGGCAAACAGAAATGCACACAGGACCAGCAGACAACATTCTGCTCAGTTTCCCCGTGATAAATCCACCCCCATGTGGATGTTGGACTTGGTTTTGCCGTTAAGCCACAGAACGGCTGCTGTATATATCTTCAGTCCTGACAGCCACAGCAGCTGCGGGCAGTGCAGGAGGTTGTTTTTATCATTGTTTGATGTGTCCACCCACTGGGGCCACAGCGTGATACCATGACAAGCAATGTAATTGGCTGTGTCTTCCCTCATCTCTCCTAAGGTGATGTCTGGATGCCAAGCTGTGAGGGCTCAAAGGTGGCCTCCATTTCCACATCGACCCCCACAGCTTGGACCCACTGGATCCTCTCTGGCTCATTGAGTCACGTTCAAGAGCGGAACCGAGATGGAGAATGTGTACGCGCTGAGGGTTTAGGAGAGGGAGAGTTGAAGAGAGAAAATAGACAGTCATCGGAGCATTGATTCAGAGTTCAGGAGGTGCTTCCAGAGCTATCCTGGCTTTTGGCATCAACATAAAGATATTTCACCATGAAGGTGAGGGTAACTCGATATATGGGAGCTCTATGGTGTTTTCCATTTGCATGTCTTACAAGGAAAAGGAACTAGTCCATCACGGTCACGCGTACATCGTGCTGATCCAAATGCAGGCCAAAAGGAATCAATCAACTCTTCTCAAAGGTCAGCCTAAGTTTGTAACAATGACCAGAAGTAATGTTCTGGAACTACTGTAAAGATGGCAGTCTTGAAATAGCTAAAAGCTTTAGCTTAGCACAAACCAGAAAGGGAGCCTTTGCAAGACCTTCACAGGCGAACCAGGCTCACTGAAAAACAGAAAGAAGTGGCTGTGGTGACAATTCTACAGAATATTGCATTGCTTAGTGCACATTTCACAACACTTTTAAAGTAAAAATGTCAACTGAGTGGAGTTCAAAGCATGTTCAGTTTTATGCAAAACAGACGGACATGAATCTGGCAATGTTTTAATACACTGGTTGTTCTACATATTTCGGCAGTTTGGAAATAAATTATCCTATATTAATACTTTACATTAAACCCAACGCTAAAACTAACTGATAGAGTTCAAATGTGATATAAAAACACATTTTCTGAAGCAACCCTGCCATTTTAGCTTGCTGTTTCCTGGGACTCGTACCCGAGCGCTTCACTTCACAAGTGCAATGCTGTACCAGGTGAGCGACCGAGTAAGTTCGTGATGCAAATATGTGATGCAAACGCCAAAATGTATTCGTTTACAAATCATGCACGATGGTAAAAGTGTTTTAAGGTCATGACATAGTATTGTGGAAGGAACCATGCAAAAATAGTGGTTCATTAATCATGGAATCATAATTTGTGTCAAAAGGAATAAAAGTTGTTGCTCTCAGGTACAAACTGAAATGAATTGTTTGTAGGCCTATACATACATTTTTAGAGAAAATATAAGTAGAGGCATGTTTTTCAGATGAGTCTGTGTCTAATTTCTACCGAATACTGGTATTCCAAAGCAAACAAAGCATTTTTGGGGAGCATTTTTTGAACCGATATTATGGTGAATAAGGAACCCAGCACTAATAAAAGTGTCTGAGCTGAATGTACGTGAACAGTGTACCCAATCAGACTCATCCTGTCTGTATCCAGACAGAACAGATACAAGAAGCTGCTTGATAGATTGACTCCATAGATCAGATGGCAAACATGGAATGAGGAGAATCCCAAACAAGCACTTTTACTTGGGAAAGATTTTTAAGTTCCAAAAACAAATAAATTGACAAGACACACCGACCTGGTGTTTCTCAACATGAGATATGGCGTGTGTGAGGGTGTGGGAGTGTGTGTGTGTGTGTGGTTCAGGTTCATCAGTAAGGTAATGAAGCACAGTTTGTGTATCTAAGCAAGGCATGAAGTGTATGTGTTGATTCATTTTCCTGCGTTGGTTCCTCCTACATTTTCAGACGAATTCCTATGGCTTTTCTGACCATTTCAAACTCATGTTATGGACTTAAAATATGGTAGTTTATTGTAAACAAAACTTGTTCCATCACATTATTAACTGTTGGTTCTTCTCAATCTTGTTTTTTAAGCCAAGTCTTCTGTGTTTTATATGTAGTGGTTGACCATAGATTTAAAATTGGCAAAGTTTTGACAATGTCAGGCTGATCCCTGCTTTCAGTCTGGCAAAATTCCTCATCAAACGTGATTGGCAAGGTACTTGAGAGGATCCAGTAAACCTGAATTAGGGACCTCAGGAGTAAGAAGACAAGATCTGTGAACACTTACAGAAGATTAGGCCGAACAAGGGGGGTGAAAGCTCGGAAATGTGCCATTGGAACGTCTAAACACACGGCTGACTGTGACTCAAAAGGGTCGTGACCCTGACCCGATGAAAGGTCAGTTGGAACACACCTGTGTCCACAAAAGAAAGTTGCCAAAAGTCCAGTGAATGCTGGGACAAATGAATTTCCCTGTTGTAAACCAGCCTGGTTTGCTGGTCTAACTGGTCTCCCAGTCTGATCAACTGACAAATAACAAAATCATCAAGCAAAACATGCCTTTTCCGCAGAAAAGATCTGATATACACTTAGTTTAAATAACAATGAAAGACATTTAACCATTGCAACCTGTGTAGAAAGTTAAATATCAATACAGTTGATATTTTGGTTATTAATTTTATGATTTTATTCATTTTATCCCTCTTTGTCCCATGATGCTTCCTATCCCATGACTGTGAGGCACAGACATATCAATAGAAAATCTGTCTCATTGACCCATTTCTCCTTTTTCCTGTTGCTGTGAGTTGCCATGGAGAAGAAACAGCCATATGAGGGGGAAAAAAAGCCTCCTGGGATATGAAGTCCTCCAGGAGCCAGAGAAAATGAGGGTGTATACGCTCGAGACCACAACCGCAAGCCGCTGGGATGTCGATGTTGGGAGTGAAACACATTTGCTTATGATAATTTTAAAAGTGAGGCAATGGAAGAAGCAAAACCACTCAACTTTTCACAATTTGTCTCTTTACGTTGGTTGAGTTGTCAATTGTAGTTATTTGACTATGAAATCTGTAGGTGACTATGACAAAACAACCCACCAGAAAACCCAAAGGTAAACAGTAAAATTGGCCTCAGCATGAGCGGGTTATGCTAATGGTCTTGTGGGTTAGCATTTTAGTGTCATATTTTTGTGAGGGACCAAAATTATCTTTTGGTAAAATTTAAGTGACAGCAATGGTGTGTTTTTGCATTTAATATGTCTAAATTGATATTTGCTGTTTATGCGTTGTGAGACATGGTGCATTCTCTGAATCTTCTGTATGTGATTCACGTATTTCTGGTCTAGGCTACGTTTCATATGGACTTGTATCTTGACGTATTTTTTGTTCCATTGTTTCCATTTTAAATTCCTGTTGTCAATGTAAATGTAATTGACCCTTGAAATAGGCACTATTTGAGGGTACAGCCATTTTTTAGTGGTGTCCGAAACCATAGTGGACGTTATCGAGTGCACTCTTTCAGTCCCACAATGTACCGTAATAACAAGTGTACAACTGATGTACGCTTGCAGCTAGAGAATACCCATAATGCACTGTGAGATTAGTGCACCGTCTGACCAGAAGATGGCGCCCTCAGCTGAATCATCCATTTTCCAAACCGCTCGTCCAAAGTGGCTACAACGTAATATCATACAGGATAAATTTATTTGAATTGATTACTAAATTGTTTTCTTAAGGTTTATACATATTTTGCATGACATAGTTACATTTTTTCATTACAACTGGAGCCGCCAGTTTGCAGTTTAAAATTATTATTAAAATCACTCCTTCAAATGTAGAGTGAAAGAGTGTATAGGAGGCGATTTTCTCTGGTTTCTTCTTGTTTGTTTCCATGGTTGCCAGTTACCATCCCCTGTGTCTAATTTGGTTGATCAATATCCCTTTCATATTTGGCCCTTTATCTCCTCAGTTAGTGGGCCGACTTGCTTTAACCTTGCATGTTATACTCTTATGTTTTGCATTACTCCATCCAAGTCGATGCTAAATATTCTGGATTCTTTCTCGTTGTGAATAAACAGCCTGCAAATAGATTACACCACCACTCACTCCTCGCCTGCAATACATGACAGTATAGCACTAAAAATATGTTGCGTGACCCCATATTACCTATCATTGAGGTCACCTTGCTCTCTATACAGCTTTAGGACTTAACAGCATTCTGTCATCTTTCACTGTCAGTTCTGAACTCTTTCCTCTTCCGTTCTTTTTGTTTTCATAAAAAAATAAAATAAAAAAAAAACTTATTTACAGAGTTGCACACTCTGCCCAATCCATGTCTCCATCCAGGACTGTCGCAAAGTCAATTTTAGTAGTGTCTAATGCGTAAGAGCCTTGCATATGTTCTGTTGGATCATAGTCGATCTCTGTTTAATGAGAACTTTCATTTTCTTTGAATTCGCTGTTTTTGTAAATGTATATAGAGACAGACACAACAGACTGTGTGTGTAAGTGATACAGCATGAAGGTTTATTGGAAAAGTGCTCATGCCAGTCTCCTCCAGTGTCCTATCAATCTTTGGTTGCAGTGTTTGTTTTAGTGCTGTTGCTCATGGTGGTGTGTCTCAGGTTTGACAACTCTTTTGTTTTTCATTGCAGATAAGCCAAAATGAGAAGGGAAGCATGAAGCGGCACACCTGGAAGTGATTAAGATTTAGTGTATATCAGCATGTCACACTTTCACTCATGCTCAGTTCATTGCAAGTCCCAATTCTGTCAAATGCACAACATTTTTTGGAAATTGCTATATTTCTATATAATTTCCAAATGTTGTGAATTTGAGAATGCATTATACTGTATATATATATATATATATATATATATATATATATATATATATATATATATAATTTTTCTTGTTTAATAAATATTTCTTGAAAGAAAGAAAGAAAGACAGAAAGAAAGACAGAAAGAAAGAAAGAAAGAAAGAAAGAAAGAAAGAAAGAAAGAAAGAAAGAAAGAAAGAAAGAAAGAAAGAAAGAAAAAGATCTTCCTGCTTTCCAGTCAATTCACACACAGTTTTTAAGACTTTATTGCCATTGGACTGGATGACTGAACGAAAAGCTTAGAGTTATAGTTCCTCTCAGATAATCTCAGCGGACTACATCAGTCGAAAGACCTCCTGCTTGTTAGCGGATTTCCCATGAATGCCCAGAGCAGGCCTGCAATAGCCAACAACCTGCCCATAATGCCATAGAGCCACACTAAATCCAAGAATGACAACCTCTAAAAGCAGGCTCAGAGAAAGCGGTCGATCCCGCAACTTTACTGCCCCTTCCATCTCAGGTAGTGACGGCTTTTCCTGCATTGGCTCGTGATACCAAAAACAGCTCGAACAGAATGCTTTTTATCCGGTGCTGAGACCCGTCTTTGTGACCTGCGGTTACCGAAATGGTGTTCTGGTCCAAACAGACCCCATTTCTCAAAACGCAGAAGCCGGTATAATGGAGGTCTGATGGATCCCAAAGGCTCTTAAGTGATTCAAACATATCCACTGTAAATAAGCAAGCAAAACGGCGATTAAACAAAGCAAACATATTAAGACATGTTCTCTAATTGGCTCCCTAATTGATGCTTTTAGAGGGCAGGTATAAATAGGCGGCCAGTTTTATACTTTTGTTTGACATGCTCTTTTTCCGAGCGATGCGGAGGGGGGCTAGTCGGGATTTCAGAACTATGCATATAAAAATCTGGTCTGTAGACATGTGCCAGAGTAAATTGGGTGGAATATGGTCAGAATATTTCCCTGTTTGAGAGTGAAGGCAGTGGTCATATTTGGGATGGAACGGGCCGGCCGAAGCCAGACGGGGCCGATCAGAAGCTCTCTTTGTGGCCCAGGCGTACGTTCACCAAACCACAAATTATCATTGGAGCTGAGGAGGCCTCAGGCCCGGCGTCCCACGCCACACACTCCTCCTGTTTAATGTAAAATTCATAGACACACACATACACATGAATTCAGACACGTTTAGTAGAGGAGTACAGGGGTAATTGTAGCATTTGGTATATAAATGTTATTTTATGTTTCATGTTTTATGTTGATACAGTCTTAAAACACTTTGTATTAATCCAATTAATTTGATGAATTATTTGATTTGATATGATTTTACCTTTAAAGTCCCCCTGTGGTGAAAATCCAGCTTTTAATGTAGTTTATATGTCTATGTGGTGTTTTTAATATGCTATAAGACAAACCATGTGTAAATTCATAAGTCGACTCCATTGCTGAGTATTTCCTCCTTAAAACTGCGGTGAACCAAAGACAGTCTCAAAAACACGCTTTGAAATCGCTGGTGTTTCTGACGCCACAAACTACCTTGTAACCAATCAGATCAACGAGTGATCGTCAACCAGTGGATCTCTGAGCTGAGCGAGTGAGTGGAGGCGGGGCTCATTTGCATATTCATAGAACCGTGTATGCTAAATGAGTCAAGGGTGTCGAGTTACATTCAAGCTATTTTAAGGCATGACATTTAAATAAGTCAATTTGGTGATCAAAGATGAGTTTTAAGGGATAAAATGATTGACTACAGGGGGACTTTAACAATCTCACCTTCAACAAAGAAGTCTCTTGAAATGTAATCTCTTTTTGAAGGAAAAGAACGCACACCATTAAACTAAATTATAAAAACAAAAACAGACATGTAACAGAAGTAAAACCAGTTCATGTGAGTAAAAGTGTGACATTTTGATGCAAGGTTCACATTTCTATACATAAATGTGACCTTCAAGCATTTTACTGTACTCTTCCAGCATTATAAATCTGTTCCCCACTCTCGGCCTCTCGCTATCACTCTCTCCCCATCATCCACGCTTTGTTCAACGCAATACAATATTTTCACGGTAAATGGAGTGGAGTCTAAAGCAAATACCTCGAAAAATCATCTCCGTATATTTTCCTTTCTGTCCAGAAGTCATGCTTATGCGCATGTACAGTGCACTGTGCAAATATTTTTCTATGTTTCACAGTTATTTTTAGTCATCGTCCCCTAGTTGTTTTCCGTGGTTTGCACAGTGCACCTTGTTCCATAATATAGGTGATTTCTTATGCACAGTCTAAATATTATAGAACATGAAATTAAAGTTCTTTCCTGACACAGAATAAAGCTGGCCAGGACTGAGTTAAAATGTGTGTTCTGGCAGGGCTTCACTATTTTAAAACCACCTTTACCACCTTACCGGCACTACACATATACAGTCTGAGTGTCTGAGCGCTCACTTGACTGAATTTCCTTTTATTTACTTTGAGAGTTTACATTAAGCTCATTTTAATGTAGAAATGCATGCTTTTCAAATTGCACACACTGTAAATGCCGTTCAAATCACTTAAATCTTATTTCCATATAATCGGCTCTCTTGATTTATATTAAACTACTTTCTTCCAGCATTCATCACAGGGATCATGTGATTTGTGACTAACAGGCATACTGCTTTTGATTTGTCTTTCCCAGATCGCCTTTCAGTCTCTGTACTTAAAGCCGTGTGCCAAACAGATGACTGGTAATTTACAGTTTGCTGAGATTAGACGTGCTGCGTCTGCTCTTACAGATGCTGTTAGACACCACAGTGTGCCGTATTAAACCTCTGATTCACTTCACAATCTGTTTCACACTCCGCACAGCTGATAACACACTCCGCTTTATAGTCTGGAATGAACACGTGCAGGAATCTCTAATGAGGGCTCAAAGAAAGATTCTAGATTAGGAATGCACAGATATGAAAATTTTGGCCGATAGCGATAACTGATAATTCTTTATGTTTAAAAACCGATAGCCGATATTTTGGCCGATAAATCTAAATCCAAGTTTTTGTGTAATTTTTGAACGCCTGATTACAAAAACAAAAGTGTCACCATTAAAGTCCATGTCCCAAGAACACAGTTATAATGATGTTCTCCTGTAGCCTATATGACAGACTTGTTGCACTTTACAGTATTTTCCTTTTTTTAATTCCAATCATATTTCAAGCAATCCAAAACCATCATGTGCGCATCTGAAGTGTCTCAGCAGAAGGAAATAATACATTATTTATCGGCTTTAGTATATTGGCCAAATTTTCTTATTGCGCTGATGACAATAACATTAAATATGAACATATATCAGCCGATACCGATATGGTGGCCGATATATATATCATGCATCCCTATACTCTTGACATTTGACCTGGAAATGGACACAAAATGTAAAGGAGTTTAAAGTTTATTTTTAATATTGAAACTCCATGAATCACATTGTCCATAATTTATATTAAACAATTATATGATCGATTACATTTCTTAGTCATAGTTTATATTATAGTATTATTATTGTGTAATTACACAGTAATACTAACAGTCTATCTTGTGGAACAGCTTGTTGCATATTGTTATTTCTTAAAGAAATTGTGGTTAATGGCTTCCATGATATAAAATGTTATACAAACACATTATATCAGATTATTCATATATCTACCTGATGAATTACACGAGTCAGTTTGTTGTAAAAGTTAAAAAGTAAACTGGTGTTTGCCAGTTCAGTTTTTCTGTTCTGCTCTGTTTACGTTACTTTATATATACCAGTCTCTGGTAGAAATCCAGTTATAATATCCCCAGCAATCAGATGCAATGATTTATTGTGCTCTTTTTTTTATGATAAATGACTTTAAGCAGTTTGGTTAACAAATACATTTTTTTGGATAAGGAGTTCCTTTTTTTTAAGGGAAAACTGAGAAAATAACAGATGTTCATAAAGAGCGAGAGCGACTCACGGCATATTAGGTTGGGTCAGAAAGACTGAAAGATTTACCGCTGTGTGAGAGTACGGTACATGTGGCCGTTTAAAGAGTGCCATGTTTTTAATGATCTGTGTTTCCTCACATTTCATTTGACATTGCGGTGCACCATGGATTAGGGTGGCTGTAAAGCCCTCACCCCTAGTGGTAATGAGTCTGAACTGACCTGGCATCAGCCCCGATCCTGTGCTCACGGGTTAAGTGTGGGCCTCTCTCGACGGGGGCAAGATGAGGAGAGGAATCAGATACCAATATTATCCATTTGTTCCTGCAGTCTGGGCCACCTCGAGTCAGCCTGAACCCTTCTATAAAGCGAAGGACCCTTCAAAAGTTGCTTTCCAATGTCGAGTTTGCAGTCGGGAAAGCAATCTGTCAATTAAAAGCAGAGCGGCTGGGGCCGAACATTGGTTGCATATGAAACCCAAGGCGTGCTTCGGATTAAACAGCACCTCGGCTGCTTTTGCCAAATGAAAATGTAGATTTTGGCTGCTCAGCGGTCATTTTTTCCCCCTGCCTCCGCTCTCTGGGAGCCCTAGACGCACAGCGTGCTCGGATGTTGTAAAAAAGGCTTTATGTATTCAATAATTGCTTAACAGTTATATAAAATGTCATTAACTGCTCGAGTTGCTTCGGTTACGTCCACTGGCTTTCCACAGCCCACGTCCCCATTCGGCCCGCCTCGCCCTCCCCGTCTGCGGGCCGTAACGAGGAACCTTTGACAGCACTGGCGCCAGCCGCGAGCAAACCCGCAGGCGGTGGCCCGTTCGGCTCAGGGACCCGTGGACCCGAGCTAGAGTACCTGTTCGTACCCTCCACCACTATCACGAATCACTGGCCGACCAGATTCAAGCAGCAAGTGGATATTCACTTTCCCTCGGTCGCCGGGACACTGTGTTCCAGCTCCATTAGTACTTCAAATATATATATCTTAAAATACTCGCAGATAATGTAAAATTAATTAAATAAAAGGCCACTTAAAGAGAGTACAGTACTGCTTCTTAACACACTTAAGTACAGTGCACTTTGGAAAAATGTCAAATGAAAAGTTTCCAGGTACATTTTAAATCATTATATAATAATCTTTTGTTGTGCTTTAAAGAAATGCACTTTTCATATGTTGACTAACATACTAAAGCACTTTATAACTAAATTAGATATAAAGATGTACTTAAGTCCTACTTAAGTGGGTCAAAAAAGCACTCTTGAGTTAAGATTAATTGCATTTAATTTTCATTTTATTTTAAATAACATAAGTGCCCAGGGGCATCTTTGTATTTTTTTGTCTAAAGCAACTTATAATTCAATTAACGTCAAGCACTTTTATTTTATCTAACATTTTAAAATTATTAATCATTTATTTATTAATCATATAATTATTAATTTAGGCTTATGTGATGAATGAATATTGATAAATAATGAATACCACTATGGTTTATTTTTGGTTTATTTTTTCATTCCTGTTCTGTTCTGAATGT
This sequence comes from Scardinius erythrophthalmus, assembly GCF_964197995.2. Classification (NCBI taxonomy): domain Eukaryota; kingdom Metazoa; phylum Chordata; class Actinopteri; order Cypriniformes; family Leuciscidae; genus Scardinius; species Scardinius erythrophthalmus. Next base: position 37,606,361 of record NC_138238.1, read on the forward strand.
CATTAAATGTAAGGATTTGTCGAGTGAGAGGAACTAACATACATAGTGAATATAATGTTTTTAAATGTTTTATTTACTGGTGTTTTACATTATTTCCTAATGTTTTCATTACATGTGACTTGATGCTATAAGCAATGCTCCCCCCCCCCCCCTCTCTCTCAACAATGCAGTTTTGATGCGGTGCTAATTATTAGCCTGGCTAACGTCAGACCTCTTCTCATTGAGACGTGGTCTGGGAACCACATGTTCATTTTCTCGTATTTGAGGCGTGGTTTACGAATGCCCAGAGCCGTTTATTTGGCGCTACGAATGGCTATCAAATGCGCCTGTTCGTAGCTCATAGCCAATCGCTTCAATTATACCAGATGACGTATGTAGAGCGGCAGAAATTCGACGAGGAAGAAGACGAAATAAACTTGCGTTCTAAACTACTCAGAACACCATCTAAGGCTGCGTCGAAAGGTAACATCGCGTCTGATGCCATGTTGGATCCATAGATATAAACAAACTGCTTCGATGTGTCGCATAGACGTCATCATCGTCTTGCTGCTCCCTCCCCGTTCTGTGATTGGTTCCCTTTTTGAGGGGAAAATCTGGTCCATGGTATCCAGGCTGCCTAGCAGCGGGAATAAAATCGCCCTGCGCTCAAGGCATCATGGGGAAACCAAGGCTAGCTAATTATAGTCAAGTGTGGCATATTTCGGCGATTGGTAGACCAGTGCAGGATAAATGTTTGGGATAAGAATGACCAGCATCACGACTAAAGCGGGATCTCTAGAGATCAACGTATGCCGTTTTGTCTCTCATCTTAAACTGATGTTTACCTGAATGAGGCAAGTGATGAATATGAGCCATTATGCGCTCCACCGAAAGTATATGGTCCCTTCGTTTCGCACAGCGTAATGCTCGCCGCAGATGTGTGTGTGTGTGTGTGTGTGTGTGTGTGTGTTGACGTTTCATATTTTCACTTCCACCACTACTGTGTCTTTTCTCGTCTTCTGGCCTTAATGATGCGTCTGGCAAATGTGTGTCATTAAATCTCGTCTTCCTCTCAATCCATCCCATGCTCTGCTCGCTCACTCACGTATTATTAATGCAATCAAGCGGTGCCTTGGCTTTCGATGCTTGCAAAGCTTGGGCCGTTTGTGGTTAACGTAACAGCAAGCGCTCTTAAGAAGCTGGCCAGGCCTGTCATGTCCTCTCACCGGGACTCTGGCTTGACGCACGACTTTTTGAACATCTCTCTCGGTGAGTAGAGCTGGGTTCTTGGCTTCTTTGGTTTGTACGTTGGATTTCGCCATTTGGATTTATTCAAACGTGTCCCAGCTGCAAATATGCAGTAAATTAGTCCCATTAAAAGTGATTGATTATTGGATGGGCCTAGCGCTCTACCGCATCCCAGTTTCGCAGCGTCTGTGTGGCCCACCTGCTCATGTAATCAGAAGTATTGACTGCATGGCGCTCCAGCTTCCTCCTGAGGTTTTGTTTTACTGAGGTGGGCTCGTGCCCTCTGAGGTGAGCTGGCGAAAACAGACCCTGTTCATAGGCTGAAATCTGGCAACGGACTGTCTGCATGCTGTACTCGACCCTGAAAAACATGTGCATGCACACACACTTACATACAGAGGCTATGAGGTGTAATAGAGCCTATAAAATGATTCAGGTAGGCCTAAATAATGCTGAAAAAACACCAAAGATTTGCTTTAGTTCTAGCAGTTTTCAGGAATCGAAAGTAATGCAATTTGATGCAAGGTTTCTGTTGCAACTCTTTTTTTTTCACACTGTGAACCAGCAAGTGAGTTTGTTAGTGAATTCATGCATTATTTTCAAATAGACAGTTGTCATTTTCCTAGTATGAATAGTTAAAATAGTTGCATTTTGCAAGTTTCACATTAAACAATATTATTATTTAGTAAATGTTAATTTTTTTGTTTCATACCATGAGGTTTGCTTTTTGAGGTATCCATCTTTTATGTCCTATAAGTGGTTATTTGATGAATATGAATGTTCATTATCTGACATGTACATTTCTTGTATAAAATATGTACAGGGAAAAAATGCTTAAACATAAGATGGTCTTCAGCTGGGCTAAGCTGGTGTTAAACTGGTTCAGGTGGGCGGCCAATAGACCAGATGACGTCTGGGAGACCAGGTAAGAGCAAACCAGCTTAGGTTATTTATATCTATAATAATGCCTACTTTAACTGTGTAAAGCCTGACATAGGATATAATATAAAAAGTCTATCTTTTTAAATGGAACTGGTGTTTAAGAAAATGCTGATAGCTTGTAATGTAAGTCAATGAGATCTTTATAACAGTATAACAGACTGACATAAAATGCATATAAATATCAGTCGCCACTCTATATCTGTCAATAATATATCTTAGTAATATGATATTTTAAACGCTTAGTTTTATGATCAAAGTTTTAAAACATATAAAGCAATGCAATACAATGATGAAATGAAAAGCTAAACCTTCCTCAAAAATGATGCATGGATAATCATGTAAACCTAAGTTCCTCAGTCCAGTATAAGTTCATCTTAAAATATTACTAACAGCATTAAAGTTATTCTTATGATCACTTTCTAAAAGAATTTTCACAGCAAGAAGACACGTGTATCACAAGCGGTAGGTGGACGTTTTTACAATTATACTAAAAGGCCTTTTTCTGGCTCTGAAACTATCAATCAGACGATTGTGTGCAACAGGTTTATCAGGAAAATTTTGATCATGTTGATCTTTTAGAGCTTTTAAATTATCGTATGTATTGAATATGCTACTGTAGGCCTTATAGGGTTAACACACACACACACACACAGAGAGAGAGAGAGAGAGAGAGAGAGAGAGAGAGAGAGAGAGAAGGCATTTTCAAGTTCTATGAACACCTCATTTTTTAGCGTAACAGGAGTGCAACAAATGAGTTCAGCAGTGTATATTTGAGTAGAGAGACGAGCCTTGTGTGGGCCACAGCAGAGAGAAGAACCTCCACAACACACACACACACACACACACACACACACACACACACACACACACTGGTGTCGAGAAGTGCCGCTGAAATGCAATGTCTGTCATCTCCGTCTGCCCCCTGCCTGTCATCGTGCACCACTTTCACTCGCCTCCCTCCATTCCTCCATTCCTCCACCCCTCTCTCCCGAAAAACCTGCTCCGGCTCATGCCATGGCTCTCTGTCAAAATATTATTGTTGATTTAAATGGCCCTGGAGTCGTGTGCCCCTTCTCACACAAGCCCTTGTCTATCTCAAATGAAAGATTCAAAATGGCTAAATGTCTGTGCTCTGTTTATATGGCTTTTATATAGTTTGATTTTGTTTTATAGCCCGGGTCCGAGCTCACTGCACCCCCAAGGAGGCTAAAACAAACTTGGGGAAAGCAGCGCACAGACTCCAGTTACCGAGCCTGTAATGTGATTGTGGTGGAAACAGATGTTAAATGAATGGAATTGAAATGTCTGCTACATTTATTGCTTTACATTTGCATCTGCTGTATTCCTCTCGACGATGCACTTGAGAGGGAAGACTGGGTTTCACTTTCAGCTTTGTGGCCTCCGTGTCTAAATGAGCGATGAACAGATGTGGTTATGATGATGATGTGAGATTGGCAGCGTTTGTTCATCAGTTATGGGTTATTTAAATGTGAAATCAAGTTTTATTCTGGCAAATCTCTTCAGGAATGACAACTAAGTTTTGGTAAATTGAATAGTTCCTAGTCTGTATGTTGAATGTCAGTTGCATTTGTAATCAACATCCCCAGATTACATGATTATAATTATTTATAACTATTATTAATAATGATTTTTTTCTATTGTCACTGTTTTTATCAGAAGAAAGGACCGTTTTACTGTGGTAAAAATACTGTGGCTTAGTAATTTTAATGTTCTCAAATGTGAAATGTGATCATAAAAAGTTTTCTATTAATTTGGTTAGAGCATGACTATACAAATTACAAAGTACTATAATTAAGTTAAAATTAAAATAGTAATTTTCAATTATATTAGTAGTGTTGTGTTTGATTAAATGTATTAAATTAATTAATTAATTGTATTATACAAATTTATAAAAAATATCTATGTTCCCACTACCTACAAAATTGTATAGGGTTATTTAGCTAAAATTTGGGAACAAATTCATTAAATATTTAATAGGATTAAATACATTTTAAATTAATATCTTTGAGGGCAATAAATATGGGGGATAAGGTTTGTAGAAAAAAAAAATTCTGTTCATTTAATTTGAGTATTACTATAAAATTGCAAATTACTATAATGAAGTTTTAAATTAAATTTGTCATTTATTGAAATAATAATTGTTATTCTTTATTTACTTAAGAATGCAAAAAATAAAAGAAAGTTTTTCTTTTAGAGATTGACTGTAGTAATTGTAATGAACTTTAAAATATTTTATATATAAAGTCTGCGGTTTAACATATACAGTTTATATATAAAGTCCTCAGTCAGGGTTCGTTTACACGACAACGATATGCTTAAAACGGAGAAGTTTTTCATTTGAGTTGTACGTGTTATACGCATGTGCATGACACCATTGTCGTCAGAGATTCACGTTTTTGTCGTTTACGCGGAAACTTGCACCTTGAAACCCGTTGTCAAATGTTTGCGTTTTCAGGCACCCAAAAACGCCGTCGCCGTCGTTTAAATGAACGGCCAAAACGCATAAAAAGTTTTACGTTTTTAGTTGAAAACAGTGTCATGTAAACAGCCCCTCTGAGGTGTGTGTGCGTGTGAGTGTGTGTGTTGGGGGGTCCAGATAAACCTTGCGCTAAGGGGACAAATGTCCCCACAAAGATGGCAGTATCCGAAATCATTGTCCTTGTGTGGACATTTGGTCCCCATGAGGAAAATGGCTAATAAATCATACTAAGTTTTATGTGATGGGTAGGTGATAGGATGTACAGTATTATGTCTATGAAAAGTCGCCATAAACATGAACACACAACATAAATGTGTGTGTGTGTGTGTTCACATAAGACAAGGTGTTGGGTCTTTTCCTCACTGGGTTTCTCTCCTCCTCTGGCATTCTGTGAGCTGTTATTCCCATCCATTAATCATTGGGCTAATTTGTTTTCACATGGTCCTGCTGACAGAGAGGGACTATTATTACAGTATTGGTGCTCCAGGTCGCCTCTCCGAGCACAGGCCTTATTATATCCCTCCCTCTCTCAGCCTTACATCTCTCCCAGACATGGACGATTGGACCAGACTTGTAATATTGTGCAGCGAGGAACACCAGGCGTGTGTGTGTGTGTGTGTGTGTGTGTGTGTGTGTGTGTGTGTGTGTGTGTGTGTGTGTGTGTGTGTGTGTGTGTGTGTGTGTGTGTGTGAGAGTGCAGGTTTGCTCAGGGTGATTGACAGTCAGTCGCACGGCTTAGACCTGCAGTGTCAAACGCATGGCCGACTGTGATGTGATGGACAAGCTTCTAGCATTCTCTCAGTTGGTGGTTATTGCTCGCGCTTTAGCTCATCATCTTGTCACGCACAAACACACACCAGTTCACTGCCAGGCAGCACAGGACCAGCCCACAGCAAAGGCATTTAACACACAGATTCTTCACTTAATCTGTCAGAAAATTAGTTTTCCAGGTTTTTTCTTCTTTCTGCACTATGTTTGAAACCATCATGCACTATTGCTTTACCCGTTTAAAGCTTTAAAGTCGCGCATCTCCCCTGATGGAATAGTTTTGCTATAAATCCTCCATACACACTTTGTAATTGGAGACTTGGTATAGATTAGTTTTTAATGTAATGCCAATTCAAATCAATAATGGACAGCCTAAAAGAAAACTTTTTTGAATTTGTATATATTTTGTTTATATTAAAACCGGTATTCATAAAGGGGGTCAAGGCAGATTTGTTTATTATTATTTTAACATGTTCCTTTAGATTCACTTATAATGTTAATAAAAAAAATAAAAAAAAATTGCACAAAAAGAAAAAAAGTGGTATTTTCAACCCTCTGTCTGAAATGATCAGTTTTAATGCGCGGCTCCTTTAAGGCTTGTCAGTAAACGGCCTCTGTTATGATTGGCTGATGTTATTGCATAGGAAACAGTATCATTGCCCACTCGCTATTACTGTACATGTAAGTGTTTGCAGTTTCCAAATCACAGTTTTTGCGCATTTACAGGTCACCTGACGTTTGGACAGAAGACGAGACAGAGTTCTTCATTAAACTCATAAAAGACATAAGTACATGAATTTTTTAATAACTTATCACAAGAGGAAAAAAATCACGGTTTAGTCGACTAACATCGGTTAAAAAAAACGCATAATTTTGCAACAGTTTTTTATCGACATTTAGAAAATATCACAAAAGTTTTGCGCAAATCTGTAATGAAAACGCAGCTAGTGTCACTGATTTTAATGGGTTCCATTTGCAATATTCATCGATTTAAATATTCACAGATCCCGCAACATCTAAACCAGCCATTTTTGGAGCTCAATTAAATAAATGCGTTATTTATAATGAGGATATTTTAAGCACTGAAACTTGAAGAATGTTTATATGGTGCAATGCTCTCTTATATATCAAAAGGTCAAGGTAAATTTGATTTCTCATGTCATGACCTCTTTATACGATCATATTTACTGTGAGTCAGGAAGATCATTACTCCAGTCTTCAGTGTCACATGATCCTTCAGAAATCATTCTAATACGATGATTTGATGCTCAAGAAACATTTCTGATTATAATCAGTGTTGAAAACCGTTGTGCTGCTTGATATTTCTGTGGAAACCGTGATACTTTTTTTCAGGATCCTTTGATGAATAGAAAGTTCAAAATAACAGCATTTATTTAACATAAATGTATGTTCTGTCACTTTTAATCAATTTAATGCATCCTTGCTGATTTAAAAGTATTAAAAAGTAATTTTAAAAGTGTACTGAACCCAAATTCTAAATGAGTATACACATATTACTGTCTAACACATGCGCAGGACTTTTGCTGTCATTGTGTGTGTGTGTGTTTGTGAATACATGGTTCAGGTTGTGGTTTGAGGTGACTGTTATTCAGAGAAAGAAAATGTCTGTGATACAGTTCATGCAGTGGGGAGTGGGAGACACACACAGAGAGAGAGAAAGAGAGAGAGAGAGACCAAAAAAAGATGAATTAGACCCTGTGGCTGAGCATGAAAAGTGGATAAATGTCTGAAATAACACATTGAGAGAACCAATCATGGCTTTGGCAACCCGTCCATGAAAAGAACAACTCCATTTGAACTTCTCCTCCACATTTCCCCGCTTTTTTATCCCTTTCCCTCATCATGCTTTTGTTTTCCTTCTCACTCTCTCCCTCGGCCTCTTTAATAAATGAATGACCTGCCCTCGCCTTAGTGTCTGCCTTTTAACCCGCCGTGAATGATGGGACATATTCTGGAGCAACTCAAAATGCCATCAAAATGCAATCTACGCAATCTCTTTAGTCTTGCTTTTATGTAAACTCAAATCAATCTCAAGGCACAGACAGACTACAAATGCACTGGTCAAAAAGTTACAACATGCAATGAAATGGCTTCAGCGTGTGTTTTACGATCCACTTTTTATGATCTGTTTATTTTTTGTCAGTTTGTCATACTTTCTGCTTTTGTTTTGCAGATGAACGGTGTTTTCTCTATGCGTGTGCACTTACATCCTATATGTGCGAGTGTGTTTTTGTTATGTTTTTGTCCATCATCAAGGTGCTTTTAAGTGCTGGAGCCCGGGCACATATGACATAATGCACAGGAGCTGTCTACTCCTTTTCCTGCCAGGTAATGAACGAGCTTGAGCTTTTAACCAAGTTCTTACCCAGGCAGGAGTTAAACCAAACTAAACAACATATATCAGGAGCAACGCCGGGCATCTCGCCACACTAGATACAGGGAGGGAGAGACTGACAGCTAGAGAGCTAGCGAGGAAAAAGAGACTAAGGAACAGATGAAAGGAGAGGAAGAGAAAAGGAGTTTTAAAGTCATGCTAGCGATCACTTACACATGTCAAGAACGCTCTGAAGATTTACACGCAGTTTGAATGATCATTCACAAAGTTTTCAGCTTCTCCTTCCATGTTCGTTTGTGACACATTTCGGCTCGTTTTATAAATCTTTCAGCCATCGATGATAATACCGTAGTTCTGTTTAATGCATTCCACAGATTCACACCAACATTTAACAGAAAACACACAGTTTTCTACAGTATTGTTGTCACAATACTGGCATTTTGAAACAAAGCAATATAGTTTGATACAATATTGATATTCAATACCATGTTCGATAGCTCGTGGAAAAATTGCCACAACATTAAGAGCACAACATTTTGAAGAGATTTGTTTTCCGTATTTATTAAAATTGCAGTAAGATGTTTTCTATTTTTAGAGAAATTAACAAAGACACATTAAATGGATTCAAATGACAGAAAATACAAAATAATGGGGGATATGAATCAGCACAGCTGTTTTTCAACATTGAAAATAATCATAAATGTTTATTAAAGTTATTTCTGAGGATCATGTGACACTGAAGAATGGAGTAATGATGCTGAAAATTCAGCTTTGATCACAGGAATAAATTACATTTTAAAATATATATTTACATAGATAATTGTTGGTAACACTTGATTTTAGTGTCATTGTTACATGTAGTTACTATAGTATTACTCTAAATTATGCATTATTACATGCAATTAACCAAACCTTAATCCTAGCTCGGTTACACTTTATTTTAAAGTGTCATTGTTACAGTGTAATTATATATTTAAGTACTGAGTAATATTAAGTAACTACATATACTTACTATAGGGTTAGGGTAGGATTAGGATTTGGTTGAGGGTTCGTTGCATGTAATTATGCATAATTTACTGTTATTACTATGGTAAGTACATGTAACATATGTAACAAGGACACTGTAAAATAAAGTGTTACCCCTAACCCTATTGTAAGTACATGTAGTTAATTATTATTACTCAGTACTTAAATGCATAATCAGACACTGTAATACTGACACCTTCAAATAAAGTGTAACCACTGTAATATACAGCACTGTATGTGTTATAATACAACGGAGGCTAAAGTAAATGAAGATGGGTGTTCAGATAGATGACGCTGAAATGAGGCGTTTGAGAGGGAGAGGTGATGGGTGAGAGCGGTGTACAAGTCTGACAGGTAAAAATGTGTTTCTTTACAGCCGAGATGATTCCTTCAAACCCATTTTCCTCCTGTCCTTATACTTTCTCTGATATAATTGACAAAAATGCACAAACTGCCAGCCTGGTTCTCACCCGAGCAGGACGATCTCCAGGAGCGGGTCTGTCGCGGGACTGGTGTGTTTTCAGAGCTTCTTCTGAGAAAGTCTCTGCTTTCCTGTAGTGATGTAACCCTCTTCCAACTCATCGTCCAGAGAGCAGACACTGGTTAGCAGAAGACATCACATGAGGGTTTGGATAGCTAATGTGTAAATGAGTTCAAGACCTCAGCCTAGCTTAAGTTGCCTCTGGTTCAGTTGGGCTACCATAACATTTGGGGTCGCAACAACAGAGTTTGAGGCAGTGCAGGTCAGGTAGGCTAAAAGGTCTTTCTATTGTAAGAGTTCCCAGAGTCCTCAGATGAGTCTTTCTATCTCAATTTCCTGATCCCTCTCACCTTTTCTCATCTTTTCTTGCTCTCCGTCAGAGAGCTGACACACACAGCATTGTGTGTATTTCATGGAGTTTCTGAACTATATAGTCCGCTGCGCTGTGTGTCTCATAGAGAAGCATGGCGCCGTGTTCATATACACGCGGACAGCTCATGATCTGCTCATTTCAGCGTCTCGGTTCACAGTAAATGCTGCAAACTCCATCTCTGCATGTGCAGACCTCACACCTTTGAATGGCATATTTGTCTCGTATATTGTACATATTTGTATTTTAAAATATTCTATATTTGCATTATTTGCAGGGCAACCCTACCTTGGGGTAGTGTTGGTGTTTACTGAGCGGGTCTCAGTGATGATTTATTTATTTATTTTTATTTTTTTATTTGGGTGTTTTTCGCGTTTTTTTCTATATTTATGTATATTGTTGGTCTATGTATGTACGCATGTTGAAACACAAGCAACACAATTTCCACAAGGGGATAGTAAAGCAATCAATTCAATTAAATCAATTAAATAAATTCAGGCTCTGATTTGATTTTCTGTACTGTAAGCATTAAATATTTTGTTCTGTAGATAATTTCAGCATTATAGATGTTTTTTTTCTTCTTAAAATTCTACGAAATATCTACTTAAAAAAAAAAGAATGATTAAATTTGAACCTAGAACAATGACATTATTGTGGCATCAATTTAGTGGCATTATCTTTTTATTTTTATTTATTTTTATAAATATACATTTAACTATATTTTGTACTGCAAAAACGTCTCGTTTACTAATGAAGGAGGGAACGGGAGACGTTGCGTCGAACGACTGAAAAGGAACAGTATGTCGTTCCATGTAATGACTGCAGAGCAGATCGGATGGCATTTCGTGTGCACACAACTTTCATTTACAAAGATAACAATGTAAAGTTTCAATGTAAAAATGAAACACTATTAATTACCTGCCTTGCAAACGCTGGTATTTCCTTTTGGGATATGCACTTTCTAATAAATATTTAATATTTAAATCCCCTTATTTCTTAAATGGCATCAGGAGGAAGTGAAATTGAAATGCGGCGTATGAATAAATCTGATAACGAAAGGACTTGCAATTACATTTTCCAAAGAAATCATTAGTTAAGGAAATTATCCAGGTCGCATTTCTAACAATTCTGCTCTGTAGTAATGAAGTGCAACAGTATACGTTGATTCTCACTAAACTGAGACGGAAACTAAAGCCTTAAAGCTTTTAATTGATTTAATCAAAATGGAGTTATGAATGCGTTGGCTAATATCTCCCCAACAAACTTCAGTACCGTATTCATAAATCATAAACAATGCACAAACGCCACTAATGACAAAACGAGTAAAGACACGGTCAGACACAACAAACTCTTCATTTCTTAGTTTATTATTTCAGTCTCCTGACGCCTTTAGTGCTTAATGCCAATCAATGAGAACATTATCATTTGTTTATTCATTTTTTCCCCTCTCCCTCAAGGGTTTGAAGCCCATCCAAAGATCATAAACAGCCTTTAATTTCTGAGTCAGCATATACACTGCTAATACAAGCCTCTTTTCCTGAAGATCTCTCCGTTGGCGAGGTGGACGTGTCTCACACCGGAGGACACCCCATGTCGAGGGAAGTTTGAATGCATTACTGTATTCTCTACTGACTCGAGCTTGAGGAATGAGAGATTGTTTGTGTTTATAAATATGTTTTTGCTGGGTAATCAGTGTATGATTACGAGGTACCACACGGAAAGACACACATTAACATCCACTCACAGAACATGTCCAGCGGTAATGGACCCAGCAGTGTATGAATATATGAAATATGTTTATGCATGCAGCATGTGTATTTATTGCTTCTTGGCCGGCTATGACAGGTTTTTGGAAAGTCAAACACATTTGAAAGGCCGTGTTGTTTGGTTTCCAAAACGCTGGTAGCAGATAAGCTCCGGGGTTGCCGTGGTAACACACCCTACTGGAGCCAAGGCCCAATTTTGGAAACCACAAAATCAACAGAAGTGTGATGGACAGAAGAGGGAGTCGAGGAGAAAGAAAGCAAGGTGTGTTTTTGAAAGCTCTTTAAAAGGGGACACGAAACGAGCCTAAAATGGACCAAAAGATCCGCATCCATCAGTAAAAGCCAAAGGGACATTGATCATCCGGACTATTTAAAGTCGAGAGACGTGTTCTGGATGCATTAACTTAAATGCTTCTGCTACAGTATATTATATGAAAAATGTGTGGGGGAAAAGGTAACGTCATGCAACATTTAGCAAAAACAGTTGTGAATGTATAATGTGAATGAATTTATTTCGGTTTCATACTTAAAACAACAGAAAACCCCCTTTTCAAATGATTGTTTGAGCATCGTATGCGTTTCCATGTTGTGTTTCCAGGTATATTTTTGGGAGAGTAAAAGAAGGATCCAAAAGTCGCAGACCAATTTTTTATATTTTATTTTCATATCGCATGTCGTTCAAAAGTTTTATATCGGTACGATTTTTTTTTTTTACATTTTTAAAATTTAAAATATCTTTTTTTATGTGAATATAAAGTAAAGTGTCATTTATTCCTGTGATCAAAGCTGAATGTTCAGCATCATTACTCCAGTCTTCAGAGTCACATGATCCTTCAGAAATCCTTCTAATATGATGATTTGATGCTCAAGAAACATTTATGATAATTATCAATGTTGAAAACAGTTGTGTACAATTTTATTTCAGGATTCTTTGATAAATAGAAAGTTCACTTGAACAGCGTTTATCTGAAATGGAAAGCTTTTTTAACATTATACACCACCGTCCAAAGGTTTGGGCTTTAATAAATTATTTTATTCAGCAAGGACGCATTCAAATGATCAAAAATGACAGTAAAGATATTTATAATTCTATTTAGAATAAATCCTGTTTTTCTGTAGTTTCTATATAATAAAAAAATACAGAACTGTTTTCAACACTGATAATAATCAGAAATGTTTCAATTAATCATATTAGAGTGATTTGTGAAGGATCATGTGACACTGAAGACTGGAGTAATGATGCTGAACATTCAGCTTTGATCACAGGAATAAATTACAGTTTAACATAAATCCACATAAAAACAGTTATTTTAAATTATAAGTGTGTGCATGTGTGTGTGTGTTGTTGTTGTTTTTCAAAATCATAAGTTTAAATAAAATATGAATATATTTTAAATTCATATTAAAGTTTCTATGATAATGTTATATATAATAATAATAATAAAAAAATGAGACCTTGTTTCATTTTGATCACTGATAAATAAGACATTAAGACTTCTTGTAGATTTGTTTTTCCTAATAATTTATAGCATATAAAATTACAGTTTTGGCTCTAAAATGCTCCGATCAATTTTGCATTAAGTAGTCTTGATCCAATTATGACTGAAGTGAATTAAGGCAATGAAACAGAGAGGGAAAAAAAATAAACTGGCTGTGAGATTTATAGACAGAAAACAGACCCACTGTGACAAAAACCCGAACCATCGAGTCAACGAAAATTCAACATATTTAAAAGTGGATCAGGGAGTTATAAATTCAAAGCTTTTTCATAGTCTCTCCTCTCAGTGGGTGCAAGCAGTGCATGATGCCATCCCAATAAATTCTCCTCAGAGCCATGTCGTCGTGCTGTTTCATTTCCCCCGATGGCTCTGAAATTACGCCTCATGTTTCGTTTCACTGCGTCTTACTGAACCTGAATCTGCAACCTCTCGAACCCAAGGTCCCGGTGTTACTCATTCAGCTGCACAGTTACTCCTTTAAATCACTGTTATTCTTCTCAAAATACACATGCATGCATTATTAATTATGTGTGAGGATTATGATCTATTGAATTGCAAAAAAATCTCTTTGTTTTTTTTTGTTTTCATGCTTGAATGTTGAAAAACAACTTATTTTCCTCATATTCTCCATTATTGCAGCTCCTCTCTTCCCAGTCTGTCAGTAACGCTCTGTTTAGTTCCTGTCTCTATGAAGCCCCGCCTTCTGAAAAGCACACTGTGCTCTGATTGGTCGGCTGGAGCAGTGTGTTGTGATTGGTCTATGAAGTGAAGTGTGAAGTGCTTCGAGTGTGTTTGGGAAATGTCCCGCCCCTTACCATAACCGCCAGTTTAACACACTACTACCCAGACAGCAACATAGTGTCGGCCCAGATCCGGCCGTGTGCAATCCATGTGTATCAGATATGGGTCGGATCTGGGCGAATACTATGTTGCTGTCTGGGTAACTAACTCAACCAGGCCCCGCCCCTTTATTCTGCATATGAATTATTTAAATGAGGAATATTGTGACGTGTTCGTTCCCGGGAAGAAACTCAAGACTACAATGGAGGCGTTTCAGGAGTTCAGAAACACTGACACTTTTTCACACTCAAACAGCAACATTACATGCTAAAGAAAGTTGAACACTTTCTTTATCATAGGATAAAATCATAGGACCCTTTAACTATATCTGTGCAGCAGTTTATGTCCTGCTTTGACGTTACTGACGTTATGAGTTTATGCTCTATCAGTGCTCCAGTTTTCCTGAAGAACACCATGATTGTCAGTTTAATCAGTTCCCGGACGTTTACACAGTATCAAATCACAGAGGCTCTTTTTTACAGAGCCAATTAGATCTACTAAATCAAATGTGCTTGTTTAGCTTTCCTCCTGTAATTTAGAGAGACAAAATCAATTAAAACCTGATCCTGCTCAGGTCTCTCAGGTCTCCTAATGAGCATAGCGAGCCAATAATTAGAGCTCTTGTTTACTTACAGACCAAACCTCTAAACGTGTGTGTGTGTGTGGTTCATGTATTCCCTATGTTATGGGGACAAAGTTTTTGGTCCCCATGGGGAAAACGGCCTATTCTAAATGATGTTTTTTGAGAATGTAAAAAATGCAGAAAAAACTTCTGTGATAGGTACTGTATAGGTTCAGAGGATAGAATATACAGTTTAAGGTATAAAAAAACATTATGTCTATGGAAAGTCACCATAAAACATAAAGACCCAACAGGCTTTTTCAATGTACTATTCAGCCAAAAATCGGAATAATTTTAACTTAAACTTGGGAAATTGAACTTCCGGATCGGAGATCATTCTTTTGAGTCATGAACCTTTTGATCCGGTTCACAAATCCGACTGAAACACAGTTGTTTTTGAATGAACTGATTTTCAATTAATAACAGCTTGAATTTCAGTCGGTTCATCACATAAACCGACTTTATAAGTCATGAAGACTTTGAAGACTTTGAATACAGCATTATAGACTCATTTTATGATTAATTTGTTTGTATGTCCATGCTTGCTGAAGATTCTTCAAAACATTCAATTCTTTGTACACACAGAAGAAAGAAAGCCATACCTTGCAACAACATGAATGAACGGACCCCTACGACATCGGGCAAATATAGTAAATCATGACCACACTGAACTAATTCTTTCTCTCGTTTTGATTTAACTAATGCCTAGTTCACATCGTATGATTTTAGGCTGTCCCAGATGAAAGATGACGAATCGGGGTGGTTTCTGTGGTCATGGCTCTTAATTAATCGGTGATCGTACGTCGTACAGAGAGAAAAGTTCAAAAAAAGACGGCCATTATCACAGTCTTATGACCAAATTTACATTTACATTTATGCATTTGGCAGACACCTTTATCCAAAGCGACTTACATTGCATTTCAAGGTACACATTTACATTCTTATCAGTTCTTTGTTCCCAAATATAGCCTGTTATAATATTCAGATAGTCAGAACTTTATCATGATCATCTCACAGTGTGTTTGCTGCTACGACCTACGTCTACTGACTAGCCAATAAAAATGCAACATGAAATTGATCAACACGACATTGCGCTAAATCTTAAAACTATTACTGTACCTCAAGCTCCATTTGCAAAATTGGCATGCCAAGTTGGCCTATGTTCCCCATAAAAACCACAATTGCCAAAGTGCAATTCATCTTACTCTATTAGTTTACCAGCACATGCTGATGACGCTTTATTCTTCTATACTAGCTTGCATCGTAGTCGATTAAATCGGCATCATCATTGAACATCTACATACATGTCGTACACAAGTTTATTACATCAGTGTCGTACAGTGTGATTTGTCATGATCTTACAAGATTGCTGAAATCACACAGTCTGTAGCAGGCATAAAACAAGGGAACAAATTATTATCTGAATTGTGACTTATAAACTCAGAGTTGCAAGAAAAAGTCAGAATTGTGAGATCGTGGCAAAAACAGCGTTCCATACTTGAAGACTGTTGCAGTTAGCAGTTCAGGAAAGGTGAATAAGGTTGAGGAGATGGGGAAAAAACAGGGTTGAAGTCCACGGGGTGGCACTGCAGTATCTGTTACATTTAACCACACAATCTTAAACTTAAAAATAAATAAATTGTGCGTCACCTGGCAGATCAACACTCTGATAAAACTGCTTTTTGGGTTTTAAATCTGATTATCTGGGCTGTAGCTATTACTCGGCTTCACATTAAGAGCACTTTATTCTTGAAGTACATTAGAGGTTGTCAGCTAATAGCAGACGCGAAGACTGACGCACAGGTTAGCGCTCGTGTCACTGTAAACAGAGGGCGCCTGACCAGGGGCTCCGGCTCTCAGGTGTCCCTTTAATTCAATTTCAAACCACTCTTCATAAATAAGCATACCTACATGCAGGCCCAAGAAACGTTATTCTCTCTGACACTTGCCATGATGTGTTTACTGCACTTATCTGGCTAACAGAGTCCAGAGTGGAGCGAGAGAGTCCATTTCTATAATCTTGAAATCTGTAAAAAAAAAAAAAAAAAAAAACACCGACTCACTCTCACTTTTTTTTTTTTTTACATTTCTCAGAAAACTTTGGGTGTTCACCAAGAACTTAATGTGCGCACAGATGGTTAGTTCTGTCTAACCCATCAGCAACAGCAGTGCATATAAAATAGTATGATAATTTCATGAATGCACAATTAATGCAATGTGCACTTTCCTCTATTCTGAGGGGCCACTAGTGACATGACTCATTTGGAAACTACTCAAGGCAAGACCAGTCATCTGCATGATCAGTTTTTTATTTTATTTTATTCATTTATTTATATATTTCTAGTAATTGAACCCATGACCATGGCAATTAATGTGTATTATTATTATTTATTAATATTATTATTATTGCAAAAAAAAAAAAAGAGAGAGAAACTGAGCACATAATTTTTTTTTTTCATTCTGGCTTACAGTCTCATATAGAATTGATTTTAAAGTGTTTTTTTTTTAAATCACACAATGATCTAGTTCTAGATAATTAACTGTGGATCTAGAATAGTTTACTTTACTTTTTTGTTAAATTAAAATCACAATTTATGTATCATCCAAAGCACGCATGTGCTGTCTTTGGTTAATGCTACTTAAAGGGTCTATATATTCAAATTTTCATGTATTAATTACTTTTTATTGCCAATGTGTGAACAGCTTGTAACAAAACTTCAAAAAACAAGATCATCCCTGACTTCATAGGTTGTCTATGAAAGATTTTTATGCGAAGGATGTGGTGTGACGTGGTTTGAGGCTTTATTAATATCCAAACCCTAAACCTACCCTTAAAACAATGCAATGCTTAAAACAAGTACATGTTAACTAATGAAACCTGAAAGGTGTTATGCCCGCAAAGCACTTGTTATATCACTGTTATAACTATTATTTAGTTTAAACTTGTTTTAGTTTTTATATAATCAGTCAACTATCTAAAAACGCCCTTGCATCACGGTTCTGAAAACGTAACCGCACCAATGTTACAACTGTGATCCTTCCCTTCTGCTTTTGAAAAAAAGAAAACTACTGATTTGGCTCTGAGCTCCTTCTGCTTGGCTACAGCGTGTGTAAACACATGTGCTTACAGACCTCACGTCTCTCTCCCACCGTCTTCACTGGCCACGCAGTGACCAGGCAACCTTCCGTTGTGTTCAACAATAGAGACGATGGACGAGCTCTCTCCCTCACTGACTCATGTAATCGGGTCACGGACTGACCCCTTGGAGGTCATTCAGCACATTAAGCCAAACTACTAAACCGCCAAAAAAACAGATGCCTCATTCCCAGCTGGACTCGTCCCAGTTAGGCCCATTATACGAGGAAAACCCTGATTGCGGCTCACTTGGACTTGTGCTCGGACTCGATTCAGTGAACGCGGATGAAAGGAGGTAGACGTTTCTGCTGATTTGTAATTGAAATCACAATGTATGGATGGGGTTTCTGAATCATCCAGAAGCACATCATCGAGACTATTCCTCAGTTTCCTGGAACGTCCGAGAACAAATTTCCTGAAGAAAAACAAGTTCCTCACTCGCCACTTAATGACTAATAGAGCAATTTAATTGTAAACCGTGCCAAAATGCAGAGTAAAATCAATGCTTTCTACGATTGTGTATTGGATACTGATAAAGTAGGTGGGTTTTTGTGTTGCAGGGTTTCTGTGGCAATAAACTGGCTCACAATATAAGAGACCTCCCATGTCCACGGCAGCCAAGTTTATTGTAAAAACGTTGCCACCTTCGACAGACCTCATGCTCTGTTATTTGTTTGGACAAGTCTGTAACCCCGTCCATCACAGCTGTGCTGAGTTCCCAGGAAGAAAAGAAAAAGTCAAAGCTGGCAGATAGAAACAGAAGCTTTGTGGCTTTGAGATCTGTGAGTTTGTGGAGGGATATCTAAGGTGCCCCGGCTGTACCTTCCCAGCAGCCAGCAGACGTAACGGATCGTACAGGGGAAACGGTTCTGGCCGCTAAGTAATGGGAGTCCGAAGCGTCATCATTCACTTCACCCGCCGAAATCCGTCACCTCACGTCACGCTAAAGAACAGCTCTAATGGTTTGAGTAATGCTCAGGGGTGGGTGTGCCTTAATTGGGAATTAAGTGCTCTTAGCGTGCAGCTTTCTGCTGAGGGAACCGAACAGGCCAGCCATTACACAGACTGCAAACGTGAATTCATATGGGAGGGAGAAATGTGGAAAATGGCCACAGTTTGGGGAAGTTTAACCTCAAGTTGGTTCTCATTTATACATTAGAGGATTATTGGATTGTTGAGGAAAATTCATGATTTTGTTCACTTTGAAGCAAGAATGTGTAGGCTTCTGTTTTTTTAAAGCACGCATTAAATAGGTCGAAAGTGAGAGTAGAGACTTTTATAGTGTTACAAATGATTTCTATTCCAAATAAAATGCGTTTCTGTTCATCAAATAATCCTGAAAAATAAAATGCATCACGGTTTCCACAAAAATATGAAGCAGCACAACCGTTTTCAACATTGATAATAATCAGAAATGTTTCTTGAGCAGCAACTCCGCATATTAGACTGATTTCTAAAGGATCTGGAGGAATTCAGCTTTGACCACAGGAATAAATTACAATTTACAATATATTCACATAGAAAACGGTTATTTTAATAATATTTCACATTTTTCTAGTTTTTACTGATCAAATAAATGCGGCCTTGGTGAGCAGAAGAGACTTCTTTCAAAAACATTCCCAACCATTCTGTAATTCCCAAACACTCGTCTGTCTGTCACTGTATTGGACATAAAGGGTTGTGATACAATGTAAAATGAGCATATAAGGAAGACTATCATTAACTAGAGTTATGGGTAAGGGTCAAAGGTCACATCACACCCTGAATGGTTCACAATGGCACTGTAGTTGTGGGATCTTCAACATGCCATATAACAGAGCAGGTTGGGACTGATCTCTGTAAGTTGGAGATTGCACACGTTCAGTCTCAGAGTTCAAGGAAACGGCATGTTTTTCAATTCCTAGCCAAATGAAACATGACCTGATATGATTTTTTTCATGTTTAATGTGCCATTTAACAAGATTTTTGGTGAACTGCTGCTCAACTTTTTTGTCAAGCACCATCAGCTTCCCAGACTTCTTCTTTAGACATGGACCCTCTTGTCTGGAGATTTTGTGCATGAACGTGTGTATGGGTCAAACGCACACGAAAACACACTCTCTGACTAGATGTTCATTCATTTCCATGGAGCCCCTATAACAGTGATTAAACCCAAAGTTAATGTGGCAGGCAAATAGCCTGTTATGTAAATATGTCTTTTTTTTTATATTACAGCGTTACCAGGTCAAAGTTAAGTTATTGAGGGGGAGAAAAAAAACATCGGTGTATCAGTTGCATTTACATTCAGAAATGATGTAAAATATCGGTAAATAAAACGAAATGCTTACTAAAATTATAAACATGTATTTTACTTCCACTTATGTTTATTTTATAATAGCCTATGGGAAAAACATAAATTATGGCGTTCATTCATTTTAGAGCCTAAACAAAAAGTCTATGATTCCTTCTTTCATTTAAAGTTTTCAGTTCAACTTTTCACTCAAACTGAGATGCTGATGTATTAAATCAAATCAAAATCAAATTAAAAGAAAAAATAACACATTTTTCTAGTGGTCTTAGAAGTTTGTACAGTATATCTCATAGCCCTGTTTGTACAGACCCCTCAGTTTTGCACAGGTGAAATCTTGTAAAAATATGAAAAGTTTACACTTCAGATGTGCTGCACACCGTTTACATAAGACTCTCGGAACGACCATATCAAGGGATTTTTAGAGTAATCCATCAATCACATAAAGCAGGCGAGGAGAGCTTGACATTTGATCATTCAGTTTAGATATAAGCGAGCAGCAAAAAGACCTGCATTCATAAGCATCTCTTTTTTTTTTTTTCATAATCCTAAAGCGTGCCTCTTACACTAATGCTATTGCCAAAGAGACCATGAGGGAAACCCCTGCTGCTGATATTTATACTTTCCAATTTACCCCTGAAATTTATTAGCTCTTTCTGGATTTGAATCATTTGGACAGTTAATAATCCAAATAATACGCAAATAATTTCAGAGAATTATCTGGGTCACCTGGATATCGAGTTATAAATACGTTTAATAATGTTCAGCTGTGCCTAGCATTTGATTACCTGACAATAACAATCATTGGTCATGCGCTTAGACGCTGTTATTTGTTTTTCTCCATAAGATGATATTCTAAGAGGTATTATAACAGCTCATAATGCATTTCTGCTGTATTAATCCCTGCGTATTTATGATCCTGAAGAGCGAAAAGGTAGTGTTTTTGGCACAGGTCTTCGGCGCGTCGCATGTGGCAGCGTGTGAGTTGTCATGACGTGGTTTGTTCAGTTCACTGCACACATACTAAACCGTATTAGACACCCTATAAATCCTGCTGCCCCAAGAAAGCAAACAGTAATCATGATACATGGCTGACTGATGAATGAATGACTGAACGTAAGAGGAGAGGATTATGGGTAAAAGGGTGGAGGTGATATGGAAGGGTGGTGCGCTAGCATTGGAGTGTCAGAAAACCCTCACCAGGAGTTAACAGGGGTGTTTTTAAAAGACGCAAATAGGGAGCGAAGGCGCATGGAAAGAATTCAGTCCCTCTACCTGCTCGGTAATGAGCAAAAATTAGTGTTTGGCCTCTGGGAACTGAATCAAGAGACGCTTCTCGGGGCTGGAAAGACTGTTTTTTCTCAAAATAAAATAACAGAAATGTAACCTTCCAATTAATTCCAATTTACATATCCCCGGCTCCAGTTTCCATCTGGGAGACGTCATCGCCATTGCCTTCGTTTGATTAGCTAATTAATAATTCCCTTGGTGCTGCAATTAATTTGAAATTAGCCAAACAGATGGGCTGCACAGGAGTACGGGCGCTCAGCGTTTTGACAGCTTTATTCGGGATGAAAACGCTCAAGGCCCGAACGCATTGGCACACACAGAAGTGTGTTCGCTTCGGACGCTTTTCCTCTCGTCTGTGAAGCTCAGCGGTAAAAACTGCCAGAGATTAGTGCAGTTTGTTTGCTTTTTCGTGTCATTAACGCCGTCATCAGGGCCCTGGCACCGTGGCTTTACAGTTTGTCACCTGCTCCGTTCTACGCTCAAACCCAGAAAACCGTATGAAGTCACGGCTTTAGAAGAGTTGGCAGAATCTAGTGGCCTGGTCTGGATGTGGACCAAAAAAGGTGCAGTGATTCCTAGAGGGAAACTGGAGAGATTCTGCTTTGTTAAAACTATTAAAACATTTTTTTTTTTTATGAGATTGGTAAACTAATATTTCAATGATAAAATATTATATTATGTTTATATTATGTAAATGTTTATGTTTTAACACCTACAACATTTCATCTTTCTGTATTACTGTGAACTATTTCCTTTTAAATATGTTTATTATTTTGTTTACTAATTTATTAATTGATTTTCCCTCTTTTTTGTCTTGAACATAGGCTTAGGTTATGACACAACATAGGACAACCGATCAACCGACTAAACAAACAAACAAACAAACAAAATAAATTTAATTGAACTTAAACTAAAATGATTTACTTAAACTATAACTAAAATTATTTATTTAAATTCTTTACTAATTTATTTATTGATTTTGCCCTTTTTTGTCATGGACATATAGGCTTAGGCTTGGCATGACATAAACCAAACTACCAACTAACCAACCAACCAACCAAACAAACAAACACAAACAAATAAATATATCTATTTTAACTTAAATTTAACTAAACATAAATTATATACTTGAAATATTTATTGATTTATTTATTTTACCCTGATTTTGTGATGAAAATATGCTTTGACACCACATTAAGCAACCAATCAACCAACTAACCAAACAAACAAACAAATAAATAAATATTTACTTAACTAAATTTGAACTTAAATGGCAAGTAAATAAATACATTTCTTGAATAATTTGACAGTGTTTCGAGTAAAACATGATATTCATAATGTGATAAAATATGGTAAAAATATGGAATGGAACTTGTAGAATCTGGAATGGATTGGAATGTGACAAAATGGGAATTGCATAACAAAATGAAGCCAGAGCCAATGTGAATTAATGCCTAAATATATCTGGCTATTGGGTAACATGTTTCTGTCATCAGTGCAAAGGGAAAGCTGTTTCCGAGGAAGAACAATTTACTGAACTTTGAATAGTTTTTATTCATTCAGTTATTTATTTATTTTTTTCAGGAATAACATGCAACGATGAATCATTCACAGTAGGATCAAGAACCAGAATTAGGAAAATATAAAGGTTCAATTTTGATTTTTGATGTTGAGTTTTTTCCCTTATAAAATCCAGGATAATATGAGTTAAAGGGAAAATACTGAAGACTCGAACCCGATGAAGGTGCTGTGATGCAAACGAAACGATGCCCTGGAGCAACGAAGCATCTGTGAACGATAACCGACTCCTATTTAACATCGATTTCGCATTTGGCATTGGAAATCGTGTTTCAAATCATCATCATCATCATCTCTTCCGTGTGGGACAGACTGCCAGTGCCAAGCAGGAGAGTCTCAGCAGACCTACCAGGAACCTCAATAACACCAACGATTCTTCTTCCCTTTCTGACAGTTTCAAATGGCAGAGTCGGCTCACTTTATTACGAAACCGTGAGTGATGGCAGAGCGCATTAGCCTCCAAACGGCTGCAATTACCACAGCGCAATTAGCACCAATCACAATTAAAGCAGTGGTGCGACTCCCCCAGCAGATGCCCGTGAGTCATGCTTTAACTGGGTGAGCGATGGGCGAGCTGTTGCTGGATGAGGGTGGTCATGTTGACTGCGCTAACCCAGAGCGGGCTCTCGTGTGTGGTTCTCGGCCCGGGTCGACGCTGGCGTGTGGGCCGTAATTGGGCAAATCCCTCCCAGTAGAAGCTGCAGGTCACATTCGGCACAGGTGCCTCCCAAATCCCTTTGTTTGGGACTGTGTGCGGCGACTCTCGCTCGGCCCCTGCGCTAAGCCTGGCGGCTGAGCCGGCGCTAGTTGGTTGTTTGAATAAAACCAAGGGTAAATATTGTCTGAGACCAAGTCAACACTTGTGTCATGCATTTTCAATTTGGTGTTCAATTAAGTCCATTTATTTTTTTCCCTTTCCTAAGGGGGAAAGAAAAACAGGCTTGCTGAGGCCGGAGAGATTTGGTGAGGCTAATGAAGGTGCCAGATACTCAGAGCACTCATTAAAGGGCCACTTCTTGCTCTCTAGATTAAGAGAACAACAGTTGATGATTCGATTAATACAGACAGGGGGTCTATTAAACCCTTACTTACTGTCTTACATTTGAAAATAAACTTCTCAAGTCGCCTTTCCTAGTGGATACTAACTTTGATTGGTTAAATGCTAGGATACACGTGGCTTAGCTCCCTCTTTGCTCTTAAAGGGACAGTCCAGAATAAAAGTAATGTCATTATTTACTCACTCTCATGTTGTTCCAAACTTCTCTTGTGAAATAGAAGTGCACTTTTGCATACTTTTTAAAAAAGTACTTATTACAGGAATAATTTACTTCAAGTCTATAAAGTTTGGAATAAATACGATTTTTTAATACTTTTGAAAGAAGTCTCTTATGCTCACCAACGCTGCATTTATTTGATGAACATTCGGCTTTTCCATCACACAAATACATGTATTAAAATAGAAAACAATTATTTTAAATTGTAAAATTGTTTTACAATATTAGTGTTTTTACTGTATTTTTGATCAAATAAGTGCAGCCTTGGTGAGCATAAGAGACTTCTTTCAAAAACATATAAAAAATTTAAAAAACATGTAATTATTTGAAACTTTTGCCCAGTAGTGTACTTGAGTGAGAATCAACAGTAATGTTTTCGGATAATTAATTGCATTTTATTTACAATTAAATGAAAATTAATTATAATTTTTAATGATATTACATGCAATTAGTTGATATTAAGAGTGCTTTTTTGACCTGCTTGGGTAGACTTTATGAGCCATTTCAACCAAGCAGTTTTGGTTCCCATTGACTTCCATTGTTTTTTGCCTATAATAGAAATGGATACCGAAACTGTTTGGTTACCAACGTTCTTTAAAATATATATATTTTTTCAAACAGGTTTGTGACATGAGGGTGAGTAGGTAGACTATCCCATAGACCACCTAGGACAATGGGATAGTCC
The DNA here is from genome assembly GCF_964197995.2 of Scardinius erythrophthalmus. NCBI lineage: Eukaryota > Metazoa > Chordata > Actinopteri > Cypriniformes > Leuciscidae > Scardinius > Scardinius erythrophthalmus. The sequence continues at coordinate 37,631,008 of NC_138238.1, forward strand.
CATAGTAGGTGGACTATCCCATTTTTTCCCATTAAGCTTGTATATAAATGACATTATGTTTTGGATAAAAGCATCTGCTAAGTGTCTAAATGCAAAGGCTGGCTAGCAGCCAGTTGCTGTATTATCCCTACAGTTTCACTTTATGGCCACAAGAGGGGGCAATTGAAGGACCCTTTCAGACAGAAACCACAGGTATGAGGTTGCCAAAGATCACAATAACTTGAAAAAGTCCATTCATGTAACACCTTTCTTGTCCACATCTTGTGATGATTGCAGACGGCCAAGGTTTTGTCAGTATTCAGAGTGTTTTGTGGCCGTCACTCAGCCAGTTTTCTCATGTATTCAGCTCTGATTTGCATCCAGCCATTGCTAGTGTCCTTTTCACCATGCTTGACTTACATGTAAGCAACCATGACATTGCATTTATACATCACATGCTATCAAGTCAAAACTAAACGCCGTGCCAGTCAAAACAAGCTTCCGTGATTGATTAGTCCTGCCTGACTTGAAGTCCATGACGTACCGCGGTAAGCATGCCAGATTCATTTGGGAGTCAGCGCCGCACGACCACCTTCACTTTCTGTCAATGAGCTCCAATTTGCCAGACAAATTTCTCTCAGCGTTTTATTTGCACAGACACAGTAAACAGAATTTGAAGAATTACACACAAAGGCGTTTGGTGGAATGTGACACAACAATTGTATATAGTTGAAGTACAGACAAAAATAAGCAATGGTTGGAAATGCTAGGTCAGGGGCGCAGGAACGATTTAAAACGGGACACATTAAGTCATTACGTCTATGGAAAGTAATGATTATCTCCTCAAAAGTGTCTGTGAGGGATATGAAGGGAAATCTGTTCTCTTAGTTTTGATGATTGCTATTGCGGTGCAGACACTCATTCATGTAATGTAGAAAAACACATATTTGTTAACTTACACAGTATTAAATAGTGTAAATGCATTTTTTTCTACACAGATTCAAGCTTTTTGTTGTTCCTTTGCAGTGTAAAGACCACGATAAAGCCATTAAAAATACACTGGAGCAAAGCACAATAAGTAAATAATAAAGAAATATCCTGCCAGCCAGCCTGCTTCTTCTAACCGGCTATAATAATCTCCATGGTTGGGATAATATATTGGTCCTCCTGGGTTATTGTAATGAGCTTCCCTCCCAAAGGAAAACATGCAGATCGGTGCTGTGAAAATAAATAGTGTGAATGTGAGATCACTGACTGAAATCATGTTCTGCTTAGCATGTGTCTGTGAAAACAGAACCCATGCGCTCTTGCTTTTTCCCAACATCCCAGAATCTCCTGAAAGCTGACTTTACTAGCAGTGTAGGCTAGTCATGCAATGTTGGGGAGTAACTAACTAAAGGTAGTGATGCTAATAATAACTTTATTACATGTTCAGTATCATGACGGTTGAGGCATTGATCAAATGTTGTATACTAAAATGTCTTTCATTTGTAGCTTTGGAAATCATTGGGACAGTTCCATATAGAAACAGTTCAAAAAGAAAGTTTTTAGTTCCTCTGTGGCATTTTGTAAAATATTTCATTAAACGATACTTTTCATGGCATTGATTCAATTGTTTCGATGGTCCACTTTAGACATTCTGCTAGTAACTTTGCAACTACATGTCAACTAACTCTCATTAGAGTGTTGATAGACTTTCTGCTTAATATCTGCTAACACTTTATTTTGATGTTCCTCAATAGTCATTCTATTACTTTGCAACATGTCGACTTGTTCTACTAACCCGAACCATAACAACTAACCCTAACCTAACAGTCTACTAATATTTGAATGAGAGTTAGCTGAAATGTAGTTGCAAAGTTACTTTGAGTTAGTAGAATGTCTAAAGTGGACCATCCAAATAAAGTGTTACCCAATTAGGTTCTTGTTCGAATTAGTTGTATTAGTAGTGTCATCCACTGAGATTCATTCATGCACTGATTCAAAAACCCTTACTGGTTGTGAGCTAGATAAATTCTGACTAGTTTAGTTACCTATATAATATAATATATTTTAAAAGATTGTACTCCCTTATATAGTTTTTTCAAACTTGACTGTATTTGAACTTTAAAGGGGACCTATTATGTGTCTTTTTACAAGATGTAATATAAGTCTCAGGTGTCCCCAGAATGTGTCTGTGAAGTTTCAGCTCAAAATACCCCACAGATCATTTATTATACCATGTTGTAAATGTCTATTTTTGAGAGAAAGGAAAAACATACAGTTTCCGTGCATGTGTCTTTAAATGCAAATGAGCTGCTGCTCCCCGCCCCCTTTCCAGAAGAGGGTGGAGCCTGTATCACTCGTGCATCAGATACTCTGCTAAAAACTAAAACATCTGTATGGTTTTGATTATCATTTCTATCACGGTCACAGTCACGTGACATTGCAGTTCTTCATCATCATGAAAGTGTAATCAGCATGCGTTTTAAAGCCATATCAGTCTAAACTTCTGATTTATGGTTTTATGAGCACGCCGTCAGACGGAGTATTAAACTAAGTCCTCTTTCACGTCTTATTGCGCTTAAACTTTCAAAAACACCCAAAGTTCACATAAACACAGTCGGTTGTCGGTTGAATGTAAACAGCAGGGAAAGAAACTGCATGTGTATATTAGATCTGTATATTAAAGTGAAAGCAGCGTGATATACAGTACCTTCTGCTGTATACGCTGTTAATATGAATCAAACAACAATAGAAAAACAGAACATCACTCACTGCTCTTAACTGAATAACTTTAGTACCTTTAATAAGAATACTTTTCTCACTTGAATGCTGCAGTTAAATGCTCTGGTGAGGAGATAAACATGGAGGACTGTGTACAGCTCACTGAGGGCGGGGTCTATGCTAATGGGGCGGAGTCTGTCTGCAGTAATGGGCGGGGCCTAAGCATATGTGATGTCACATTACATAGAAACTGCAAACGCTTATTCTAAGACACTGCTTATGATCACTGGGTGGATTTTTACCATTATAGGGTGGTTGTGTACACACTGCCGACACACATTTATGTTCAAACACCATGTTAAAAGTGAAATTTGCATAATAAGTGTCCTTTAAAACATGTGAATCTGCATTTTTGCAGTAGTTTGCCCAGCACATCTGCCCTAAACTGGCCCATAGGAAACATGTTTGAGGTGTTTAGGGTGAGGGAACGTGCTGCTGATTCACAGTCACTCATCGACCTTTATATTCCTCTGTTAACCACTGTCTCTGCTGAGAGTTTCCACTTAATATAGTCTGACTGCTTCTGCCCGCTAACTATTCAGAAAGATCTAAAGAAAACGCAGGGCTTATTTGTGGTAATATGTGGCATATTCAAATGTGAGTGTATGTTTTATACAAATAATAGATGAAGTCAGTTCTTAGCAACGGCCTACCAATTTCCATGATGTTCTGACACTGATGACACTGGCGACATTGAGTGTTTCCTCTTATTCCAGAGGGAAATGGAATATATGAAATATCATAATAGTTCAACTAAATATGTATTTACTAAGCACTGTCCTTTGAAGCTTTCCACAAATCACTTTATTCTGGTTAAATGGGCAAGAATGGGTTGCATTTGAACAGTTTTTTTTCTTTCTTGACATTACAGTGGACTCATACAGGTCTCTCTCTCTCCCCCCCCCTCCCCCCTCCCCCCTCCCCCCTCCCCCCCCACTGTCTCTCTCTCTCTCTCTCTCTCTCTCTCTCTCCCCCCCACTGTCTCCCCCCCCCCACTGTCTCTCTCTCTCTCTCTCTCTCTCTCTCTCTCTCTCTGATATGATGGAGTTGGGCAGAGTGGCATGGGAATGGCACTTTGGTGGTTAGAGGCCGTATTTTGATTGGCGCCTCGTCCAAGTCCAGTCTCCACACGCGTCTGCCAAACTGTACACATTCAATCAAACAACACTGTTTCCATGGATACTGTAATAAATTAGAAGTGAGCACTATGATTGTCTGAAGCATTTTCCAATTTCCTTGGCATGAAAAGAGTAAATTTAAAATTTACTTATGTACATAATGGGAATGGAAAGGGCAGGCAATATTCTCAAATTCTGTTAAATTGTTATTTGTATATTTTCTCTTTAAGTAACATGAATAGGGCTTTATCATAGAGCTTTTCTAGTGTGTGAGAGCCTTGTGCAAACGTAATACATTAGTAATGTAAGATATGAATTATACAGGATTAATATTTAAAAAGTAAAAATATTAAAATAATAAAATATGTACTTATTTATGCAGATTATGCAAGGTCCATTTGGTTAATGAAAATCTCGTTACAATAAAGTCCCATTATTAGTTACTGTCAGTTAATGAATTTGCTACCAATGAGCAATACATGTGTTACAGTATTTTTTATTTTATTTTTTGGGTTGCAATTTATTTGACAGTGTTCTTACCTAAGAAAGTAGGAACTACATGGGTTAAGGTTGGGTTAGTACCTAGTTATTACCCAGTTATTGTAATTACTATAATAAAGTAAGTACATAGTATGCACATGGGTTAGTGTTACCATTATTTGTTAACATTAGTTAATATAAATACAACTGTTCATTGTTAGTTCATTAAATAATACTAACAGATACAACTTTTGATTTTTATGTATTAGTAAATGTTGCAATTAATTTTAATAGTCATTGTTAGTGCATGTTAACTAATGCAGTTGACACTAGAGTGTTACCGAGAGTCCTCATTTGCCTTGATCAACGCTAACTCATTGAACCGCCCTGACACAGGTCGTTATGTCATGCTTGGTAATTCTCATAAAGTAGTTTTCCCATATAAAAATGAAAGCAAAGAAAACAAACACTTAACTGTAAAGCATAACGCAAGCTTTTTCCTGTGCGTCACACGCAGGATCTCTGAGCAGATATTAGCTCTGCACAGATCTCAGGCCTGCGGTCTCACTCGAGGCCTGAAACCTCAGAGCTGGCCTGGGATCAGTGTTAATAGCTAGCTTCTTCCATCTCCCACACAAACAGCGATGAGCAAATGCCTGTTGCATAAACGGCAGAATGGCTCGGCTCCTAACACGCGCTGTGAGACGCACAGAGGAATTTAAACAGGAGATTTGAGCGTAATGAGTCTGAATCAGCCAAAACCCGCAAAAACAAACAAACCTCCATAAACACAAACTCAGGCTGAATTATGTCATGCATAATGGAGCACCCTTACATTTTTGGCAGTTGAAGAATATGGCAGAGCTTCTGCAATATGCAAAACATGCTGTTGTGAGTTAGAGAGAGAGAGAGAATCTGCTGTCGTGCACGTACGATTCGGACAACTCTGTCAGCATGTCCTGTGTGCTGTGTGTCATTACCTTGAGGAACATGCAAAACAAACAAATAATATCAGCTCCAACAACATGATCTCTGAAGTGATTAGCACTACAAATTAGAGTATTCATTTAGTACAACTAATAAATAAAATTAATGATTTGAAAAATGGCATTAATCAAGAATAAAGAAACAAATAAATAATGAAATAAAAATAAACTCTAACAACATGATCTCTGAAGTGATTACAAATTAGAACATTAAATTAGTACAATTAGTAATTATTAAAAGTAATGATTTAAAATATAACATTAATAAACAAACAAACAAACAAACAAATAAATAATATCAGCTCTAAAAACAATCTCTAAAGTGATTACACTACAAATTGGAGTATTAATTTATTACAATTAATTATTAAAAGTAATGATTTAAAAATGACATTAATATAGAATAAACAAACAAATAAACAAATAATAAATAAGTAAACAAACAAACAAAGAAATTAAGAATAAATATAAATAAATAAATAAACTCTAACAACATGATCTCTAAAGTGATTAGCAATACAAATTAGAGTATTAATTATTTACAATGAATTATTCAAATTAATTATTTTATAAAGTAGCATTAAAAAAACAAACAAATAAATAAATAATATCAGCTCCAACAACATGATTTCAAAATTAATACACTATTTTGAGTATTTATGTGGTACAACTAATTATTAAAAGTAATGATTCAAACCCCCTGACACATACATAATTGTGTAAAACATATACTGAAAGCTAACTAACTAACCAACCAAACAACTACACAACAAACAAACATAACATAACAAACATGCATGTGTGCATATGAACTAATCACAGATGGAATACTTGATCCGTGTGAACCGGATTAAATCCACATCTGAACAGTTTTGAAGACTATAGCTGTGAACTGTAGGGCAGTGATAAAATGACATGAAATAACTTAAAGTATTAAATAATTTACTCGTCTGCGTCATGCAAAGTCTTCATTTGAGAACTTTACTGAGCCAATGTTAGCGTTAGATTTGTATTCACAACTGCTTGTTTTGATCATTTCTACTTAATAAGTGAACTGTGATTGTTTGGATGGAACATAATATATTTCCAGAAGCATGAACATGATAATATGCAGTCTTTATTAGTTTTTACACAAAAGTATGACATTTTACGTTTGTAGCTGTGAGTTTGTATCCAAACCTATATCTGCACACATAATCCTGGCTGCACGTCCTTCTCTGATCTCCAAATGGAAGCATTTACATTTTATTGCTGGCCTCTCTTTCACGGACCAGCAATTTCACTCCCTGAGAAAACAACTCGTACCAATTGCTTATAATTGGTAGAGATGCCGGCCGTATGGCGAGGGAGTGAAAGGTTAGCGACTGTGGGCCGCTAGCCAGCTGCGCTCGCGTCTGTGTTCATTAATAACCCAAGAGTTGTCAACATTCAAAACGCTGCAATATAGTATGTTTATCGGTAAACGTATAACTGTTTCCCGCCAGATAAGGTCATGGCGGATTATGCTGACGTTGCTTTATGGATACAAACACATGCATGCTCTGTTTTGAGGAGAGGAGAAAATATTATGCTGGAAAATGACCATGAAAAGTACTAATTTGAGCAGTGATATTATAATGTACATTTCTCGGGTGCCAGAACGCATTTTAGTAAGTTGTGATTGCCATAAGGATACTGTACAGATTTCCCACAGCTAGATGAAGCTGATCAAAGCGTTGATTTCCCCATAGATTTGAAATTACGGCCCTTCGTAACTACGCATTACTCAATTAGACTGTCTCCACTGTGAGACACAGCCACAATCTTCATGACAGGGAAAATGCTCCACTAATTTGGCTGCGTTAGTGATTTCTGATTGGGGCGTCAGTGAGTTAAGAGCTTAATTCTAGGCCTTGACTGAGAGCTTCGCCAATGTCGTCAATGAGTCTCATGTGGGGAAGTCAATACATTGGATACAGCAAACAAACAAGCAAATACATATTCATAAATGTTTTACCACTCTGGCCGTAGAATATTCCAGTACTTTTTGTTGAATATGATTGTGCAATCTGGTTCCATTGATGCATCTTCATGTATTAATTCATCTACTGGATTGTAAGGGTGGATTGTGTTTTTTCCTGGGGCAACAGACTTTTTAGATGTGTGTCCCCAAGCTAATTTTCAGTTGTTTAGATTTCATATTTTTTTCATTGATTAATTGTCATGTAATTGATAGATATTATTTAAAAAAAAAAAAATAATAATTAAAAAAAATATATATCCTGGTCTCACTTCTTCTCTGGACAGAGAGAGATGCGTTTACTCCTGATCTATAGGGTCAGACATCCGTCTCATCTACTGTTCCTGCTCTCACTCGTTCTCTGGACAGAGAGAGATGCGTTTACTCCTGATCTATAGGGTCAGACATCCGTCTCATCTACTGTTCCTGCTCTCACTCGTTCTCTGGACAGAGAGAGATGCGTTTACTCCTGATCTATAGGGTCAGACATCCATCTCATCTACTGTTCCTGCTCTCACTCGTTCTCTGGACAGAGAGAGATGCGTTTACTCCTGATCTATAGGGTCAGACATCCATCTCATCTACTGTTCCTGCTCTCACTCGTTCTCTGGACAGAGAGAGATGCGTTTACTCCTGATCTATAGGGTCAGACATCCATCTCATCTACTGTTCCTGCTCTCACTCGTTCTCTGGACAGAGAGAGATGCGTTTACTCCTGATCTATAGGGTCAGACATCCATCTCATCTACTGTTCCTGCTCTCACTCGTTCTCTGGACAGAGAGAGATGCGTTTACTCCTGATCTATAGGGTCAGACATCCGTCTCATCTACTGTTCCTGCTCTCACTCGTTCTCTGGACAGAGAGAGATGCGTTTACTCCTGATCTATAGGGTCAGACATCCATCTCATCTACTGTTCCTGCTCTCACTCGTTCTCTGGACAGAGAGGAGAGGCGTTTACTCCTGATCTATAGGGTCAGACATCCGTCTCATCTACTGTTCCTGCTCTCACTCGTTCTCTGGACAGAGAGAGATGCGTTTACTCCTGATCTATAGGGTCAGACATCCATCTCATCTACTGTTCCTGCTCTCACTCGTTCTCTGGACAGAGAGAGATGCGTTTACTCCTGATCTATAGGGTCAGACATCCATCTCATCTACTGTTCCTGCTCTCACTCGTTCTCTGGACAGAGAGGAGAGGCGTTTACTCCTGATCTATAGGGTCAGACATCCGTCTCATCTACTGTTCCTGCTCTCACTCGTTCTCTGGACAGAGAGGAGAGGCGTTTACTCCTGATCTATAGGGTCAGACATCCGTCTCATCTACTGTTCCTGCTCTCACTCGTTCTCTGGACAGAGAGGAGAAGCGTTTACTCCTGATCTATAGGGTCAGACATCCATCTCATCTACTGTTCCTGCTCTCACTCGTTCTCTGGACAGAGGAGAGGCGTTTACTCCTGATCTATAGGGTCAGACATCCGTCTCATCTACTGTTCCTGCTCTCACTCGTTCTCTGGACAGAGAGGAGAGGCGTTTACTCCTGATCTATAGGGTCAGACATCCATCTCATCTACTGTTCCTGCTCTCACTCGTTCTCTGGACAGAGAGGAGAGGCGTTTACTCCTGATCTATAGGGTCAGACATCCATCTCATCTACCGTTCCTGCTCTCACTCGTTCTCTGGACAGAGAGGAGAGGCGTTTACTCCTGATCTATAGGGTCAGACATCCATCTCATCTACTGTTCCTGCTCTCACTCGTTCTCTGGACAGAGGAGAGGCGTTTACTCCTGATCTATAGGGTCAGACATCCATCTCATCTACTGTTCCTGCTCTCACTCGTTCTCTGGACAGAGAGAGATGCGTTTACTCCTGATCTATAGGGTCAGACATCCATATCATCTACTGTTCCTGCTCTCACTCGTTCTCTGGACAGAGGAGAGACGTTTACTCTCGATCTATAGGGTCAGACATCCATCTCATCTACTGTTCCTGCTCTCACTCGTTCTCTGGACAGAGAGGAGAGGCATTTACTCCTGATCTATAGGGTCAGACATCCATCTCATCTACTGTTCCTGCTCTCACTCGTTCTCTGGACAGAGGAGAGACGTTTACTCCTGATCTATAGGGTCAGACATCCGTCTCATCTACTGTTCCTGCTCTCACTCGTTCTCTGGACAGAGGAGAGACGTTTACTCCCGATCTATAGGGTCAGACATCCATCTCATCTACTGTTCCTGCTCTCACTCGTTCTCTGGACAGAGGAGAGGCGTTTACTCCTGATCTATAGGGTCAGACATCCATCTCATCTACTGTTCCTGCTCTCACTCGTTCTCTGGACAGAGAGGAGAGGCGTTTACTCCTGATCTATAGGGTCAGACATCCATCTCATCTACTGTTCCTGCTCTCACTCGTTCTCTGGACAGAGAGGAGAGGCGTTTACTCCTGATCTATAGGGTCAGACATCCATCTCATCTACTGTTCCTGCTCTCACTCGTTCTCTGGACAGAGGAGAGGCGTTTACTCCTGATCTATAGGGTCAGACATCCATCTCATCTACTGTTCCTGCTCTCACTCGTTCTCTGGACAGAGGAGAGACGTTTACTCCTGATCTATAGGGTCAGACATCCGTCTCATCTACTGTTCCTGCTCTCACTCGTTCTCTGGACAGAGAGGAGAGGCATTTACTCCTGATCTATAGGGTCAGACATCCGTCTCATCTAACTGTTCCTGCTCTCACTCGTTCTCTGGACAGAGGAGAGACGTTTACTCCTGATCTATAGGGTCAGACATCCATCTCATCTACTGTCCCTGCTCTCACTCGTTCTCTGGACAGAGAGGAGAGGCGTTTACTCCTGATCTATAGGGTCAGACATCCGTCTCATCTACTGTTCCTGCTCTCACTCGTTCTCTGGACAGAGGAGAGACGTTTACTCCCGATCTATAGGGTCAGACATCCGTCTCATCTAACTGTTCCTGCTCTCACTCGTTCTCTGGACAGAGAGGAGAGACGTTTACTCCTGATCTATAGGGTCAGACATCTGTCTCATCTACTGTTCCTGCTCTCACTCGTTCTCTGGACAGAGAGAGAGGCGTTTACTCCTGATCTATAGGGTCAGACATCCGTCTCATCTAACTGTTCCTGCTCTCACTCGTTCTCTGGACAGAGAGGAGAGACGTTTACTCCTGATCTATAGGGTCAGACATCCGTCTCATCTACTGTCCCTGCTCTCACTCGTTCTCTGGACAGAGAGGAGAGGCGTTTACTCCTGATCTATAGGGTCAGACATCCGTCTCATCTACTGTCCCTGCTCTCACTCGTTCTCTGGACAGAGAGGAGAGGCGTTTACTCCTGATCTATAGGGTCAGACATCCGTCTCATCTACTGTCCCTGCTCTCACTCGTTCTCTGGACAGAGAGGAGAGGCGTTTACTCCTGATCTATAGGGTCAGACATCAGTCTCATCTACTGTTCCTGCTCTCACTCGTTCTCTGGACAGAGAGGAGAGACGTTTACTCCTGATCTATAGGGTCAGACATCCATCTCATCTACTGTTCCTGCTCTCACTCATTCTCTGGACAGAGGAGAGGCGTTTACTCCCGATCTATAGGGTCAGACATCCATCTCATCTACTGTTCCTGCTCTCACTCGTTCTCTGGACAGAGAGGAGAGGCGTTTACTCCCGATCTATAGGGTCAGACATCCGTCTCATCTACTGTTCCTCCTCTCACTCGTTCTCTGGACAGAGGAGAGGCGTTTACTCCTGATCTATAGGGTCAGACATCCGTCTCATCTACTGTCCCTGCTCTCACTCGTTCTCCGGACAGAGAGGAGAGGCGTTTACTCCTGATCTATACGGTCAGACATCCATCTCATCTACTGTTCCTCCTCTCACTCGTTCTCTGGACAGAGGAGAGGCGTTTACTCCCGATCTATAGGGTCAGACATCCGTCTCATCTTCTGTCCCTGCTCTCACTTGTTCTCTGGACAGAGAGGAGAGGCGTTTACTCCTGATCTATAGGGTCAGACATCCATCTCATCTACTGTTCCTGCTCTCACTCGTTCTCTGGACAGAGGAGAGGCGTTTACTCCTGATCTATAGGGTCAGACATCCATCTCATCTACTGTTCCTGCTCTCACTCGTTCTCTGGACAGAGGAGAGGCGTTTACTCCCGATCTATAGGGTCAGACATCCATCTCATCTACTGTTCCTGCTCTCACTCGTTCTCTGGACAGAGAGGAGAGACGTTTACTCCTGATCTATAGGGTCAGACATCCATCTCATCTACTGTTCCTGCTCTCACTCGTTCTCTGGACAGAGGAGAGGCGTTTACTCCTGATCTATAGGGTCAGACATCCGTCTCATCTACTGTTCCTGCTCTCACTCATTCTCTGGACAGAGAGGAGAGGTGTTTACTCCTGATCTATAGGGTCAGACATCCGTCTCATCTAACTGCTCCTGCTCTCACTCGTTCTCTGGACATAGGAGAGACGTTTACTCCTGATCTATAGGGTCAGACATCCATCTCATCTACTGTTCCTGCTCTCACTCGTTCTCTGGACAGAGGAGAGGCGTTTACTCCCGATCTATAGGGTCAGACATCCATCTCATCTACTGCTCCTGCTCTCACTCGTTCTCTGGACAGAGAGGAGAGGCGTTTACTCCTGATCTATAGGGTCAGACATCCATCTCATCTACTGTTCCTGCTCTCATTCGTTCTCTGGACAGAGGAGAGACGTTTACTCCTGATTTATAGGGTCAGACATCCATCTCATCTACTGTTCCTGCTCTCACTCGTTCTCTGGACAGAGAGGAGAGGCGTTTACTCCTGATCTATAGGGTCAGACATCCATCTCATCTACTGTTCCTGCTCTCACTCGTTCTCTGGACAGAGGAGAGGCGTTTACTCCTGATCTATAGGGTCAGACATCCATCTCATCTACTGTTCCTGCTCTCACTCATTCTCTGGACAGAGGAGAGGCGTTTACTCCTGATCTATAGGGTCAGACATCCGTCTCATCTACTGTTCCTGCTCTCACTCATTCTCTGGACAGAGAGGAGAGGTGTTTACTCCTGATCTATAGGGTCAGACATCCGTCTCATCTAACTGCTCCTGCTCTCACTCGTTCTCTGGACATAGGAGAGACGTTTACTCCTGATCTATAGGGTCAGACATCCATCTCATCTACTGTTCCTGCTCTCACTCGTTCTCTGGACAGAGGAGAGGCGTTTACTCCCGAGCTATAGGGTCAGACATCCATCTCATCTAACTGTTCCTGCTCTCACTCGTTCTCTGGACAGAGAGAGAGGCGTTTACTCCCGATCTATAGGGTCAGACATCAGTCTCATCTACTGTTCCTGCTCTCACTCGTTCTCTGGACAGAGGAGAGACGTTTACTCCCGATCTATAGGGTCAGACATCCATCTCGTCTACTGTTCCTGCTCTCACTCGTTCTCTGGACAGAGGAGAGATGTTTACTCCTGATCTATAGGGTCAGACATCCATCTCATCTACTGTTCCTGCTCTCACTCGTTCTCTGGACAGAGAGGAGAGACGTTTACTCCTGATCTATAGGGTCAGACATCCATCTCATCTACTGTTCCTGCTCTCACTCATTCTCTGGACAGAGGAGAGGCGTTTACTCCCGATCTATAGGGTCAGACATCCATCTCATCTACTGTTCCTGCTCTCACTCGTTCTCTGGAAAGAGAGGAGAGGCGTTTACTCCTGATCTATAGGGTCAGACATCCGTCTCATCTACTGTTCCTCCTCTCACTCGTTCTCTGGACAGAGGAGAGGCGTTTACTCCCGATCTATAGGGTCAGACATCCGTCTCATCTACTGTCCCTGCTCTCACTCGTTCTCCGGACAGAGAGGAGAGGCGTTTACTCCTGATCTATAGGGTCAGACATCCGTCTCATCTACTGTTCCTGCTCTCACTCGTTCTCTGGACAGAGAGGAGAGGCCTTTACTCCTGATCTATAGGGTCAGACATCCGTCTCATCTACTGTTCCTGCTCTCACTCGTTCTCTGGACAGAGAGGAGAGGCCTTTACTCCTGATCTATAGGGTCAGACATCCGTCTCATCTACTGTTCCTGCTCTCACTCGTTCTCTGGACAGAGAGGAGAGGCCTTTACTCCTGATCTATAGGGTCAGACATCCGTCTCATCTACTGTTCCTGCTCTCACTCGTTCTCTGGACAGAGAGGAGAGGCGTTTACTCCTGATCTATAGGGTCAGACATCCGTCTCATCTACTGTTCCTGCTCTCACTCGTTCTCTGAACAGAGAGGAGAGGCGTTTACTCCCGATCTATAGGGTCAGACATCCGTCTCATCTACTGTTCCTGCTCTCACTCGTTCTCTGGACAGAGAGGAGAGGTGTTTACTCCTGATCTATAGGGTCAGACATCCATCTCGTCTACTGTTCCTGCTCTCACTCGTTCTCTGGACAGAGAGGAGAGGCGTTTACTCCTGATCTATAGGGTCAGACATCCATCTCATCTACTGTTCCTGCTCTCACTCGTTCTCTGGACAGAGAGGAGAGGCGTTTACTCTCGATCTATAGGGTCAGACATCCGTCTCATCTACTGTTCTTGCTCTCACTCGTTCTCTGGACAGAGAGGAGAGGCGTTTACTCCCGATCTATAGGGTCAGACATCCGTCTCATCTACTGTTCCTGCTCTCACTCGTTCTCTGGACAGAGAGGAGAGGCATTTACTCCTGATCTATAGGGTCAGACATCCGTCTCATCTAACTGTTCCTGCTCTCACTCGTTCTCTGGACAGAGGAGAGACGTTTACTCCTGATCTATAGGGTCAGACATCCATCTCATCTACTGTCCCTGCTCTCACTCGTTCTCTGGACAGAGAGGAGAGGCGTTTACTCCTGATCTATAGGGTCAGACATCCGTCTCATCTACTGTTCCTGCTCTCACTCGTTCTCTGGACAGAGGAGAGACGTTTACTCCCGATCTATAGGGTCAGACATCCGTCTCATCTAACTGTTCCTGCTCTCACTCGTTCTCTGGACAGAGAGGAGAGACGTTTACTCCTGATCTATAGGGTCAGACATCTGTCTCATCTACTGTTCCTGCTCTCACTCGTTCTCTGGACAGAGAGAGAGGCGTTTACTCCTGATCTATAGGGTCAGACATCCGTCTCATCTAACTGTTCCTGCTCTCACTCGTTCTCTGGACAGAGAGGAGAGACGTTTACTCCTGATCTATAGGGTCAGACATCCGTCTCATCTACTGTCCCTGCTCTCACTCGTTCTCTGGACAGAGAGGAGAGGCGTTTACTCCTGATCTATAGGGTCAGACATCCGTCTCATCTACTGTCCCTGCTCTCACTCGTTCTCTGGACAGAGAGGAGAGGCGTTTACTCCTGATCTATAGGGTCAGACATCCGTCTCATCTACTGTCCCTGCTCTCACTCGTTCTCTGGACAGAGAGGAGAGGCGTTTACTCCTGATCTATAGGGTCAGACATCCGTCTCATCTACTGTCCCTGCTCTCACTCGTTCTCCGGACAGAGAGGAGAGGCGTTTACTCCTGACCTATAGGGTCAGACATCCATCTCATCTACTGTCCCTGCTCTCACTCGTTCTCTGGACAGAGAGGAGAGGCGTTTACTCCCGAGCTATAGGGTCAGACATCCATCTCATCTAACTGTTCCTGCTCTCACTCGTTCTCTGGACAGAGAGAGAGGCGTTTACTCCCGATCTATAGGGTCAGACATCAGTCTCATCTACTGTTCCTGCTCTCACTCGTTCTCTGGACAGAGAGGAGAGACGTTTACTCCTGATCTATAGGGTCAGACATCCATCTCATCTACTGTTCCTGCTCTCACTCATTCTCTGGACAGAGGAGAGGCGTTTACTCCCGATCTATAGGGTCAGACATCCATCTCATCTACTGTTCCTGCTCTCACTCGTTCTCTGGACAGAGAGGAGAGGCGTTTACTCCCGATCTATAGGGTCAGACATCCGTCTCATCTACTGTTCCTCCTCTCACTCGTTCTCTGGACAGAGGAGAGGCGTTTACTCCTGATCTATAGGGTCAGACATCCGTCTCATCTACTGTCCCTGCTCTCACTCGTTCTCCGGACAGAGAGGAGAGGCGTTTACTCCTGATCTATACGGTCAGACATCCATCTCATCTACTGTTCCTCCTCTCACTCGTTCTCTGGACAGAGGAGAGGCGTTTACTCCCGATCTATAGGGTCAGACATCCGTCTCATCTTCTGTCCCTGCTCTCACTTGTTCTCTGGACAGAGAGGAGAGGCGTTTACTCCTGATCTATAGGGTCAGACATCCATCTCATCTACTGTTCCTGCTCTCACTCGTTCTCTGGACAGAGGAGAGGCGTTTACTCCTGATCTATAGGGTCAGACATCCATCTCATCTACTGTTCCTGCTCTCACTCGTTCTCTGGACAGAGGAGAGGCGTTTACTCCCGATCTATAGGGTCAGACATCCATCTCATCTACTGTTCCTGCTCTCACTCGTTCTCTGGACAGAGAGGAGAGACGTTTACTCCTGATCTATAGGGTCAGACATCCATCTCATCTACTGTTCCTGCTCTCACTCGTTCTCTGGACAGAGGAGAGGCGTTTACTCCTGATCTATAGGGTCAGACATCCGTCTCATCTACTGTTCCTGCTCTCACTCATTCTCTGGACAGAGAGGAGAGGTGTTTACTCCTGATCTATAGGGTCAGACATCCGTCTCATCTAACTGCTCCTGCTCTCACTCGTTCTCTGGACATAGGAGAGACGTTTACTCCTGATCTATAGGGTCAGACATCCATCTCATCTACTGTTCCTGCTCTCACTCGTTCTCTGGACAGAGGAGAGGCGTTTACTCCCGATCTATAGGGTCAGACATCCATCTCATCTACTGCTCCTGCTCTCACTCGTTCTCTGGACAGAGAGGAGAGGCGTTTACTCCTGATCTATAGGGTCAGACATCCATCTCATCTACTGTTCCTGCTCTCATTCGTTCTCTGGACAGAGGAGAGACGTTTACTCCTGATTTATAGGGTCAGACATCCATCTCATCTACTGTTCCTGCTCTCACTCGTTCTCTGGACAGAGAGGAGAGGCGTTTACTCCTGATCTATAGGGTCAGACATCCATCTCATCTACTGTTCCTGCTCTCACTCGTTCTCTGGACAGAGGAGAGGCGTTTACTCCTGATCTATAGGGTCAGACATCCATCTCATCTACTGTTCCTGCTCTCACTCGTTCTCTGGACAGAGGAGAGGCGTTTACTCCTGATCTATAGGGTCAGACATCCGTCTCATCTACTGTTCCTGCTCTCACTCATTCTCTGGACAGAGAGGAGAGGTGTTTACTCCTGATCTATAGGGTCAGACATCCGTCTCATCTAACTGCTCCTGCTCTCACTCGTTCTCTGGACATAGGAGAGACGTTTACTCCTGATCTATAGGGTCAGACATCCATCTCATCTACTGTTCCTGCTCTCACTCGTTCTCTGGACAGAGGAGAGGCGTTTACTCCCGAGCTATAGGGTCAGACATCCATCTCATCTAACTGTTCCTGCTCTCACTCGTTCTCTGGACAGAGAGAGAGGCGTTTACTCCCGATCTATAGGGTCAGACATCAGTCTCATCTACTGTTCCTGCTCTCACTCGTTCTCTGGACAGAGGAGAGACGTTTACTCCCGATCTATAGGGTCAGACATCCATCTCGTCTACTGTTCCTGCTCTCACTCGTTCTCTGGACAGAGGAGAGATGTTTACTCCTGATCTATAGGGTCAGACATCCATCTCATCTACTGTTCCTGCTCTCACTCGTTCTCTGGACAGAGAGGAGAGACGTTTACTCCTGATCTATAGGGTCAGACATCCATCTCATCTACTGTTCCTGCTCTCACTCATTCTCTGGACAGAGGAGAGGCGTTTACTCCCGATCTATAGGGTCAGACATCCATCTCATCTACTGTTCCTGCTCTCACTCGTTCTCTGGAAAGAGAGGAGAGGCGTTTACTCCTGATCTATAGGGTCAGACATCCGTCTCATCTACTGTTCCTCCTCTCACTCGTTCTCTGGACAGAGGAGAGGCGTTTACTCCCGATCTATAGGGTCAGACATCCGTCTCATCTACTGTCCCTGCTCTCACTCGTTCTCCGGACAGAGAGGAGAGGCGTTTACTCCTGATCTATAGGGTCAGACATCCGTCTCATCTACTGTTCCTGCTCTCACTCGTTCTCTGGACAGAGAGGAGAGGCCTTTACTCCTGATCTATAGGGTCAGACATCCGTCTCATCTACTGTTCCTGCTCTCACTCGTTCTCTGGACAGAGAGGAGAGGCCTTTACTCCTGATCTATAGGGTCAGACATCCGTCTCATCTACTGTTCCTGCTCTCACTCGTTCTCTGGACAGAGAGGAGAGGCCTTTACTCCTGATCTATAGGGTCAGACATCCGTCTCATCTACTGTTCCTGCTCTCACTCGTTCTCTGGACAGAGAGGAGAGGCGTTTACTCCTGATCTATAGGGTCAGACATCCGTCTCATCTACTGTTCCTGCTCTCACTCGTTCTCTGAACAGAGAGGAGAGGCGTTTACTCCCGATCTATAGGGTCAGACATCCGTCTCATCTACTGTTCCTGCTCTCACTCGTTCTCTGGACAGAGAGGAGAGGTGTTTACTCCTGATCTATAGGGTCAGACATCCATCTCGTCTACTGTTCCTGCTCTCACTCGTTCTCTGGACAGAGAGGAGAGGCGTTTACTCCTGATCTATAGGGTCAGACATCCATCTCATCTACTGTTCCTGCTCTCACTCGTTCTCTGGACAGAGAGGAGAGGCGTTTACTCTCGATCTATAGGGTCAGACATCCGTCTCATCTACTGTTCTTGCTCTCACTCGTTCTCTGGACAGAGAGGAGAGGCGTTTACTCCCGATCTATAGGGTCAGACATCCATCTCATCTACTGTTCCTGCTCTCACTCGTTCTCCGGACAGAGAGGAGAGGCGTTTACTCCTGATCTATAGGGTCAGACATCCGTCTCATCTACTGTTCCTGCTCTCACTCGTTCTCTGGACAGAGAGGAGAGGCGTTTACTCCCGATCTATAGGGTCAGACATCCATCTCATCTACTGTTCCTGCTCTCACTCGTTCTCTGGACAGAGAGGAGAGGTGTTTACTCCTGATCTATAGGGTCAGACATCCATCTCATCTACTGTTCCTGCTCTCACTCGTTCTCTGGACAGAGAGGAGAGGCGTTTACTCTCGATCTATAGGGTCAGACATCCGTCTCATCTACTGTTCCTGCTCTCACTCGTTCTCTGGACAGAGAGGAGAGGTGTTTACTCCTGATCTATAGGGTCAGACATCCATCTCATCTACTGTTCCTGCTCTCACTCGTTCTCTGGACAGAGAGGAGAGGCGTTTACTCTCGATCTATAGGGTCAGACATCCGTCTCATCTACTGTTCCTGCTCTCACTCATTCTCTGGACAGAGAGGAGAGGCGTTTACTCCTGATCTATAGGGTCAGACATCCATCTCATCTACTGTTCCTGCTCTCACTCGTTCTCTGGACAGAGAGGAGAGGCGTTTACTCCTGATCTATAGGGTCAGACATCCATCTCATCTACTGTTCCTGCTCTCACTCATTCTCTGGACAGAGGAGAGGCGTTTACTCCCGATCTATAGGGTCAGACATCCATCTCATCTACTGTTCCTGCTCTCACTCGTTCTCTGGACAGAGAGGAGAGGCGTTTACTCCTGATCTATAGGGTCAGACATCCGTCTCATCTACTGTTCCTCCTCTCACTCGTTCTCTGGACAGAGGAGAGGCGTTTACTCCCGATCTATAGGGTCAGACATCCGTCTCATCTACTGTCCCTGCTCTCACTCGTTCTCCGGACAGAGAGGAGAGGCGTTTACTCCTGATCTATAGGGTCAGACATCCGTCTCATCTACTGTTCCTGCTCTCACTCGTTCTCTGGACAGAGAGGAGAGGCCTTTACTCCTGATCTATAGGGTCAGACATCCGTCTCATCTACTGTTCCTGCTCTCACTCGTTCTCTGGACAGAGAGGAGAGGCCTTTACTCCTGATCTATAGGGTCAGACATCCGTCTCATCTACTGTTCCTGCTCTCACTCGTTCTCTGGACAGAGAGGAGAGGCCTTTACTCCTGATCTATAGGGTCAGACATCCGTCTCATCTACTGTTCCTGCTCTCACTCGTTCTCTGGACAGAGAGGAGAGGCGTTTACTCCTGATCTATAGGGTCAGACATCCGTCTCATCTACTGTTCCTGCTCTCACTCGTTCTCTGAACAGAGAGGAGAGGCGTTTACTCCCGATCTATAGGGTCAGACATCCGTCTCATCTACTGTTCCTGCTCTCACTCGTTCTCTGGACAGAGAGGAGAGGTGTTTACTCCTGATCTATAGGGTCAGACATCCATCTCGTCTACTGTTCCTGCTCTCACTCGTTCTCTGGACAGAGAGGAGAGGCGTTTACTCCTGATCTATAGGGTCAGACATCCATCTCATCTACTGTTCCTGCTCTCACTCGTTCTCTGGACAGAGAGGAGAGGCGTTTACTCTCGATCTATAGGGTCAGACATCCGTCTCATCTACTGTTCCTGCTCTCACTCGTTCTCTGGACAGAGAGGAGAGGCGTTTACTCCCGTTCTATAGGGTCAGACATCCATCTCATCTACTGTTCCTGCTCTCACTCGTTCTCTGGACAGAGAGGAGAGGTGTTTACTCCTGATCTATAGGGTCAGACATCCATCTCATCTACTGTTCCTGCTCTCACTCGTTCTCTGGACAGAGAGGAGAGGCGTTTACTCTCGATCTATAGGGTCAGACATCCGTCTCATCTACTGTTCCTGCTCTCACTCGTTCTCTGGACAGAGAGGAGAGGTGTTTACTCCTGATCTATAGGGTCAGACATCCATCTCATCTACTGTTCCTGCTCTCACTCGTTCTCTGGACAGAGAGGAGAGGCATTTACTCTCGATCTATAGGGTCAGACATCCGTCTCATCTACTGTTCCTGCTCTCACTCATTCTCTGGACAGAGAGGAGAGGCGTTTACTCCTGATCTATAGGGTCAGACATCCATCTCATCTACTGTTCCTGCTCTCACTCGTTCTCTGGACAGAGAGGAGAGGCGTTTACTCCTGATCTATAGGGTCAGACATCCATCTCATCTACTGTTCCTGCTCTCACTCATTCTCTGGACAGAGGAGAGGCGTTTACTCCCGATCTATAGGGTCAGACATCCATCTCATCTACTGTTCCTGCTCTCACTCGTTCTCTGGACAGAGAGGAGAGGCGTTTACTCCTGATCTATAGGGTCAGACATCCGTCTCATCTACTGTTCCTCCTCTCACTCGTTCTCTGGACAGAGGAGAGGCGTTTACTCCCGATCTATAGGGTCAGACATCCGTCTCATCTACTGTCCCTGCTCTCACTCGTTCTCCGGACAGAGAGGAGAGGCGTTTACTCCTGATCTATAGGGTCAGACATCCGTCTCATCTACTGTTCCTGCTCTCACTCGTTCTCTGGACAGAGAGGAGAGGCCTTTACTCCTGATCTATAGGGTCAGACATCCGTCTCATCTACTGTTCCTGCTCTCACTCGTTCTCTGGACAGAGAGGAGAGGCCTTTACTCCTGATCTATAGGGTCAGACATCCGTCTCATCTACTGTTCCTGCTCTCACTCGTTCTCTGGACAGAGAGGAGAGGCCTTTACTCCTGATCTATAGGGTCAGACATCCGTCTCATCTACTGTTCCTGCTCTCACTCGTTCTCTGGACAGAGAGGAGAGGCGTTTACTCCTGATCTATAGGGTCAGACATCCGTCTCATCTACTGTTCCTGCTCTCACTCGTTCTCTGAACAGAGAGGAGAGGCGTTTACTCCCGATCTATAGGGTCAGACATCCGTCTCATCTACTGTTCCTGCTCTCACTCGTTCTCTGGACAGAGAGGAGAGGTGTTTACTCCTGATCTATAGGGTCAGACATCCATCTCGTCTACTGTTCCTGCTCTCACTCGTTCTCTGGACAGAGAGGAGAGGCGTTTACTCCTGATCTATAGGGTCAGACATCCATCTCATCTACTGTTCCTGCTCTCACTCGTTCTCTGGACAGAGAGGAGAGGCGTTTACTCTCGATCTATAGGGTCAGACATCCGTCTCATCTACTGTTCCTGCTCTCACTCGTTCTCTGGACAGAGAGGAGAGGCGTTTACTCTCGATCTATAGGGTCAGACATCCGTCTCATCTACTGTTCCTGCTCTCACTCATTCTCTGGACAGAGAGGAGAGGCGTTTACTCTCGATCTATAGGGTCAGACATCCATCTCATCTACTGTTACTGCTCTCACTCGTTCTCTGGACAGAGGAGAGGCGTTTACTCCCGATCTATAGGGTCAGACATCCATCTCATCTACTGTTCCTGCTCTCACTCGTTCTCTGGACAGAGAGGAGAGGTGTTTACTCCTGATCTATAGGGTCAGACATCCATCTCATCTACTGTTCCTGCTCTCACTCGTTCTCTGGACAGAGAGGAGAGGCGTTTACTCTCGATCTATAGGGTCAGACATCCGTCTCATCTACTGTTCCTGCTCTCACTCATTCTCTGGACAGAGAGGAGAGGCGTTTACTCCTGATCTATAGGGTCAGACATCCATCTCATCTACTGTTCCTGCTCTCACTCGTTCTCTGGACAGAGAGGAGAGGCGTTTACTCCTGATCTATAGGGTCAGACATCCGTCTCATCTACTGTTCCTGCTCTCACTCGTTCTCTGGACAGAGAGGAGAGGCGTTTACTCTCGATCTATAGGGTCAGACATCCGTCTCATCTACTGTTCCTGCTCTCACTCATTCTCTGGACAGAGAGGAGAGGCGTTTACTCCTGATCTATAGGGTCAGACATCCATCTCATCTACTGTTCCTGCTCTCACTCGTTCTCTGGACAGAGAGGAGAGGCGTTTACTCCTGATCTATAGGGTCAGACATCCATCTCATCTACTGTTCCTGCTCTCACTCGTTCTCTGGACAGAGAGGAGAGGCGTTTACTCCTGATCTATAGGGTCAGACATCCATCTCATCTACTGTTCCTGCTCTCACTCGTTCTCTGGACAGAGGAGAGGCGTTTACTCCTGATCTATAGGGTCAGACATCCATCTCATCTACTGTTCCTGCTCTCACTCGTTCTCTGGACAGAGGAGAGACGTTTACTCCTGATCTATATGGTCAGACATCCGTCTCATCTACTGTTCCTGCTCTCACTCGTTCTCTGGACAGAGAGGAGAGGCATTTACTCCTGATCTATAGGGTCAGACATCCGTCTCATCTAACTGTTCCTGCTCTCACTCGTTCTCTGGACAGAGGAGAGACGTTTACTCCTGATCTATAGGGTCAGACATCCATCTCATCTACTGTCCCTGCTCTCACTCGTTCTCTGGACAGAGAGGAGAGGCGTTTACTCCTGATCTATAGGGTCAGACATCCGTCTCATCTACTGTTCCTGCTCTCACTCGTTCTCTGGACAGAGGAGAGACGTTTACTCCCGATCTATAGGGTCAGACATCCGTCTCATCTAACTGTTCCTGCTCTCACTCGTTCTCTGGACAGAGAGGAGAGACGTTTACTCCTGATCTATAGGGTCAGACATCTGTCTCATCTACTGTTCCTGCTCTCACTCGTTCTCTGGACAGAGAGAGAGGCGTTTACTCCTGATCTATAGGGTCAGACATCCGTCTCATCTAACTGTTCCTGCTCTCACTCGTTCTCTGGACAGAGAGGAGAGACGTTTACTCCTGATCTATAGGGTCAGACATCCGTCTCATCTACTGTCCCTGCTCTCACTCGTTCTCTGGACAGAGAGGAGAGGCGTTTACTCCTGATCTATAGGGTCAGACATCCGTCTCATCTACTGTCCCTGCTCTCACTCGTTCTCTGGACAGAGAGGAGAGGCGTTTACTCCTGATCTATAGGGTCAGACATCCGTCTCATCTACTGTCCCTGCTCTCACTCGTTCTCTGGACAGAGAGGAGAGGCGTTTACTCCTGATCTATAGGGTCAGACATCCGTCTCATCTACTGTCCCTGCTCTCACTCGTTCTCCGGACAGAGAGGAGAGGCGTTTACTCCTGACCTATAGGGTCAGACATCCATCTCATCTACTGTCCCTGCTCTCACTCGTTCTCTGGACAGAGAGGAGAGGCGTTTACTCCCGAGCTATAGGGTCAGACATCCATCTCATCTAACTGTTCCTGCTCTCACTCGTTCTCTGGACAGAGAGAGAGGCGTTTACTCCCGATCTATAGGGTCAGACATCAGTCTCATCTACTGTTCCTGCTCTCACTCGTTCTCTGGACAGAGAGGAGAGACGTTTACTCCTGATCTATAGGGTCAGACATCCATCTCATCTACTGTTCCTGCTCTCACTCATTCTCTGGACAGAGGAGAGGCGTTTACTCCCGATCTATAGGGTCAGACATCCATCTCATCTACTGTTCCTGCTCTCACTCGTTCTCTGGACAGAGAGGAGAGGCGTTTACTCCTGATCTATAGGGTCAGACATCCGTCTCATCTACTGTTCCTGCTCTCACTCGTTCTCTGGACAGAGAGGAGAGGCGTTTACTCTCGATCTATAGGGTCAGACATCCGTCTCATCTACTGTTCCTGCTCTCACTCATTCTCTGGACAGAGAGGAGAGGCGTTTACTCCTGATCTATAGGGTCAGACATCCATCTCATCTACTGTTCCTGCTCTCACTCGTTCTCTGGACAGAGAGGAGAGGCGTTTACTCCTGATCTATAGGGTCAGACATCCATCTCATCTACTGTTCCTGCTCTCACTCGTTCTCTGGACAGAGAGGAGAGGCGTTTACTCCTGATCTATAGGGTCAGACATCCATCTCATCTACTGTTCCTGCTCTCACTCGTTCTCTGGACAGAGGAGAGGCGTTTACTCCTGATCTATAGGGTCAGACATCCATCTCATCTACTGTTCCTGCTCTCACTCGTTCTCTGGACAGAGGAGAGACGTTTACTCCTGATCTATATGGTCAGACATCCGTCTCATCTACTGTTCCTGCTCTCACTCGTTCTCTGGACAGAGAGGAGAGGCATTTACTCCTGATCTATAGGGTCAGACATCCGTCTCATCTAACTGTTCCTGCTCTCACTCGTTCTCTGGACAGAGGAGAGACGTTTACTCCTGATCTATAGGGTCAGACATCCATCTCATCTACTGTCCCTGCTCTCACTCGTTCTCTGGACAGAGAGGAGAGGCGTTTACTCCTGATCTATAGGGTCAGACATCCGTCTCATCTACTGTTCCTGCTCTCACTCGTTCTCTGGACAGAGGAGAGACGTTTACTCCCGATCTATAGGGTCAGACATCCGTCTCATCTAACTGTTCCTGCTCTCACTCGTTCTCTGGACAGAGAGGAGAGACGTTTACTCCTGATCTATAGGGTCAGACATCTGTCTCATCTACTGTTCCTGCTCTCACTCGTTCTCTGGACAGAGAGAGAGGCGTTTACTCCTGATCTATAGGGTCAGACATCCGTCTCATCTAACTGTTCCTGCTCTCACTCGTTCTCTGGACAGAGAGGAGAGACGTTTACTCCTGATCTATAGGGTCAGACATCCGTCTCATCTACTGTCCCTGCTCTCACTCGTTCTCTGGACAGAGAGGAGAGGCGTTTACTCCTGATCTATAGGGTCAGACATCCGTCTCATCTACTGTCCCTGCTCTCACTCGTTCTCTGGACAGAGAGGAGAGGCGTTTACTCCTGATCTATAGGGTCAGACATCCGTCTCATCTACTGTCCCTGCTCTCACTCGTTCTCTGGACAGAGAGGAGAGGCGTTTACTCCTGATCTATAGGGTCAGACATCCGTCTCATCTACTGTCCCTGCTCTCACTCGTTCTCCGGACAGAGAGGAGAGGCGTTTACTCCTGACCTATAGGGTCAGACATCCATCTCATCTACTGTCCCTGCTCTCACTCGTTCTCTGGACAGAGAGGAGAGGCGTTTACTCCCGAGCTATAGGGTCAGACATCCATCTCATCTAACTGTTCCTGCTCTCACTCGTTCTCTGGACAGAGAGAGAGGCGTTTACTCCCGATCTATAGGGTCAGACATCAGTCTCATCTACTGTTCCTGCTCTCACTCGTTCTCTGGACAGAGAGGAGAGACGTTTACTCCTGATCTATAGGGTCAGACATCCATCTCATCTACTGTTCCTGCTCTCACTCATTCTCTGGACAGAGGAGAGGCGTTTACTCCCGATCTATAGGGTCAGACATCCATCTCATCTACTGTTCCTGCTCTCACTCGTTCTCTGGACAGAGAGGAGAGGCGTTTACTCCCGATCTATAGGGTCAGACATCCGTCTCATCTACTGTTCCTCCTCTCACTCGTTCTCTGGACAGAGGAGAGGCGTTTACTCCTGATCTATAGGGTCAGACATCCGTCTCATCTACTGTCCCTGCTCTCACTCGTTCTCCGGACAGAGAGGAGAGGCGTTTACTCCTGATCTATACGGTCAGACATCCGTCTCATCTACTGTTCCTGCTCTCACTCGTTCTCTGAACAGAGAGGAGAGGCGTTTACTCCCGATCTATAGGGTCAGACATCCGTCTCATCTACTGTTCCTGCTCTCACTCGTTCTCTGGACAGAGAGGAGAGGTGTTTACTCCTGATCTATAGGGTCAGACATCCATCTCGTCTACTGTTCCTGCTCTCACTCGTTCTCTGGACAGAGAGGAGAGGCGTTTACTCCTGATCTATAGGGTCAGACATCCATCTCATCTACTGTTCCTGCTCTCACTCGTTCTCTGGACAGAGAGGAGAGGCGTTTACTCTCGATCTATAGGGTCAGACATCCGTCTCATCTACTGTTCCTGCTCTCACTCGTTCTCTGGACAGAGAGGAGAGGCGTTTACTCTCGATCTATAGGGTCAGACATCCGTCTCATCTACTGTTCCTGCTCTCACTCATTCTCTGGACAGAGAGGAGAGGCGTTTACTCTCGATCTATAGGGTCAGACATCCATCTCATCTACTGTTACTGCTCTCACTCGTTCTCTGGACAGAGGAGAGGCGTTTACTCCCGATCTATAGGGTCAGACATCCATCTCATCTACTGTTCCTGCTCTCACTCGTTCTCTGGACAGAGAGGAGAGGTGTTTACTCCTGATCTATAGGGTCAGACATCCATCTCATCTACTGTTCCTGCTCTCACTCGTTCTCTGGACAGAGAGGAGAGGCGTTTACTCTCGATCTATAGGGTCAGACATCCGTCTCATCTACTGTTCCTGCTCTCACTCATTCTCTGGACAGAGAGGAGAGGCGTTTACTCCTGATCTATAGGGTCAGACATCCATCTCATCTACTGTTCCTGCTCTCACTCGTTCTCTGGACAGAGAGGAGAGGCGTTTACTCCTGATCTATAGGGTCAGACATCCGTCTCATCTACTGTTCCTGCTCTCACTCGTTCTCTGGACAGAGAGGAGAGGCGTTTACTCTCGATCTATAGGGTCAGACATCCGTCTCATCTACTGTTCCTGCTCTCACTCATTCTCTGGACAGAGAGGAGAGGCGTTTACTCCTGATCTATAGGGTCAGACATCCATCTCATCTACTGTTCCTGCTCTCACTCGTTCTCTGGACAGAGAGGAGAGGCGTTTACTCCTGATCTATAGGGTCAGACATCCATCTCATCTACTGTTCCTGCTCTCACTCGTTCTCTGGACAGAGAGGAGAGGCGTTTACTCCTGATCTATAGGGTCAGACATCCATCTCATCTACTGTTCCTGCTCTCACTCGTTCTCTGGACAGAGGAGAGGCGTTTACTCCTGATCTATAGGGTCAGACATCCATCTCATCTACTGTTCCTGCTCTCACTCGTTCTCTGGACAGAGGAGAGACGTTTACTCCTGATCTATATGGTCAGACATCCGTCTCATCTACTGTTCCTGCTCTCACTCGTTCTCTGGACAGAGAGGAGAGGCATTTACTCCTGATCTATAGGGTCAGACATCCGTCTCATCTAACTGTTCCTGCTCTCACTCGTTCTCTGGACAGAGGAGAGACGTTTACTCCTGGTCTATAGGGTCAGACATCCATCTCATCTACTGTCCCTGCTCTCACTCGTTCTCTGGACAGAGAGGAGAGGCGTTTACTCCTGATCTATAGGGTCAGACATCCGTCTCATCTACTGTTCCTGCTCTCACTCGTTCTCTGGACAGAGGAGAGACGTTTACTCCCGATCTATAGGGTCAGACATCCGTCTCATCTAACTGTTCCTGCTCTCACTCGTTCTCTGGACAGAGAGGAGAGACGTTTACTCCTGATCTATAGGGTCAGACATCTGTCTCATCTACTGTTCCTGCTCTCACTCGTTCTCTGGACAGAGAGAGAGGCGTTTACTCCTGATCTATAGGGTCAGACATCCGTCTCATCTAACTGTTCCTGCTCTCACTCGTTCTCTGGACAGAGAGGAGAGACGTTTACTCCTGATCTATAGGGTCAGACATCCGTCTCATCTACTGTCCCTGCTCTCACTCGTTCTCTGGACAGAGAGGAGAGGCGTTTACTCCTGATCTATAGGGTCAGACATCCGTCTCATCTACTGTCCCTGCTCTCACTCGTTCTCTGGACAGAGAGGAGAGGCGTTTACTCCTGATCTATAGGGTCAGACATCCGTCTCATCTACTGTCCCTGCTCTCACTCGTTCTCTGGACAGAGAGGAGAGGCGTTAACTCCTGATCTATAGGGTCAGACATCCGTCTCATCTACTGTCCCTGCTCTCACTCGTTCTCCGGACAGAGAGGAGAGGCGTTTACTCCTGACCTATAGGGTCAGACATCCATCTCATCTACTGTCCCTGCTCTCACTCGTTCTCTGGACAGAGAGGAGAGGCGTTTACTCCCGAGCTATAGGGTCAGACATCCATCTCATCTAACTGTTCCTGCTCTCACTCGTTCTCTGGACAGAGAGAGAGGCGTTTACTCCCGATCTATAGGGTCAGACATCAGTCTCATCTACTGTTCCTGCTCTCACTCGTTCTCTGGACAGAGAGGAGAGACGTTTACTCCTGATCTATAGGGTCAGACATCCATCTCATCTACTGTTCCTGCTCTCACTCGTTCTCTGGACAGAGAGGAGAGGCGTTTACTCTCGATCTATAGGGTCAGACATCCGTCTCATCTACTGTTCCTGCTCTCACTCATTCTCTGGACAGAGAGGAGAGGCGTTTACTCCTGATCTATAGGGTCAGACATCCATCTCATCTACTGTTCCTGCTCTCACTCGTTCTCTGGACAGAGAGGAGAGGCGTTTACTCCTGATCTATAGGGTCAGACATCCGTCTCATCTACTGTTCCTGCTCTCACTCGTTCTCTGGACAGAGAGGAGAGGCGTTTACTCTCGATCTATAGGGTCAGACATCCGTCTCATCTACTGTTCCTGCTCTCACTCATTCTCTGGACAGAGAGGAGAGGCGTTTACTCCTGATCTATAGGGTCAGACATCCATCTCATCTACTGTTCCTGCTCTCACTCGTTCTCTGGACAGAGGAGAGGCGTTTACTCCTGATCTATATGGTCAGACATCCGTCTCATCTACTGTTCCTGCTCTCACTCGTTCTCTGGACAGAGAGGAGAGGCGTTTACTCCTGATCTATAGGGTCAGACATCCATCTCATCTACTGTTCCTGCTCTCACTCGTTCTCTGGACAGAGAGGAGAGGCGTTTACTCTTGATCTATAGGGTCAGACATCCGTCTCATCTACTGTTCCTGCTCTCACTCGTTCTCTGGACAGAGAGGAGAGGCGTTTACTCCTGATCTATAGGGTCAGACATCCATCTCATCTACTGTTCCTGCTCTCACTCGTTCTCTGGACAGAGAGGAGAGGCATTTACTCCTGATCTATAGGGTCAGACATCCATCTCATCTAATGCCACAGATGCAGCCGATAGTGGCTGAGGAGTCACTGACTGAGTCACTACAGCAGAGCTGAAAGGAAAATCCCGGGCCAGATGTTTGGGGTTGCCTGGCCAGCTTTGCACCGTGACTCCTGGAGGCTGAAAACTCATGCCTTCCAACGCAGAGATCCAGCATGCTAATGGCTTACTCATGCTACTGCTCTCCCAGCTGTCAACTCTAGCTGTTTTGGTTTACCCTGGTTATACGCCCTAGCCTTCATTATGATACAGATCTCAGATGACCCAGACCACATCAGCATTCGACAGGTCAAAGAATTTCTCAGACTTTCCTCAGGCTGGATCAATAATGTCAAATCATTTCATTATGTGAGTGAGTTGTTGTTTTTTTTCCTTGTGAGGTTTCCTGAGTTTCTGTGGTTTTGAAAGCTTGTTGTCGTGTGTTTTTTTTTTTTTTGCATAAACGTTTGGAGAAAAGCAGCATGCCTAGAAGATGTTGACTGAAAACTCAAAGAGCATGTGGAAGTTCACAAAAGATCCAACGTATCCTAGCAAAACTGGAATGTCAATGACCAAGAAAGATCTTCACAGTAATTAAGTCGAATGGAACCATCTTCATCGATAGAAGAAACAGTGGTAAAATCGAATATAATTTAAATGTTAAGCAAACAGATGATGAGCAACACAAGCACAATAACTGTCTAGATTATTTAATCAGATTCCAAAAATGTAATTATTGTAATTATATTACATTTTAAAATACTCATAATCAGATTACAGTTTAATTGATTAGATGATTAATTAATAATCGCATAAATGGCAGTAAATTATTGATAATCAGTTGATTTTCCTCAATTCTTCTTTTTGAATTTTTGAATTTTCATTTCTAAAAAACCTGTTGCTTATTTATGTTTGGAAAGTCTTCCAGTTTTGCAGAAGATGAATTGAGAGGCCACTCAGCATAAACAAATCAAATGTTTAATCTTTTATTGTAAGTGTTTTATTTTTATAATTATTTATTCCTTCTAATTTCACATTTTTATCAATTTACGAACCCCCAACAGTTCCATCACAAACCTCGACACAATGCAATGATTAATTCAATTCATGTTCTTAATTCCAAAAAATAAAATTAAAATTAAAAATGGAATAAATTTTATCTCTTTTTGTAATTTTAAGTCAATGTGGTACAATATTATCCTATTCAAATCAATGTGATAAAGGAGATAGGTCAAAAGTGATAAAATAATCAAAAAGTAGTTTAACCTAAAACATTATAAACCTATAACATTACTAACCACAATTTTCTCCATGTAATTTGTATTCAGTAATGAACTATGATTTATAAGTAATCTACCCAGCCCTGTGAAAACACCTGCTCTCTGTGATCCAGGTCATCCGCCGGATGGACAAACACATCACAGGAATCACACATCAACTGACTGTGATTTACAACCCATCCCAGGAATACAACCTCACATATCTGTTCAGCAGAGGAGGTACAATAGAACAGTGAGGCAAGGAAGCTGTTGATTCATTCCTAAAAGCTGTCCTAGATCGGCAGTCATTTCCCCTAGACCTGTCTGCACCCTCTTCATATGGGAACCGCTTTTATTTTGGAGGGCCTCTGAGGTTGTGTGATAGGAATCCCAGCGTCCAGCTGCTGGAGTCATCAGTGCTTTAATGTGTTCAGAGAGTCGGTCCCCGGGGCCACTCACTCACTCCCCTCTGCATCCCTCACCGGAAAACACACACTCAGTTTCAAATTAACAACACAAGTAATGAAGCTAAATTATCAAGAAGATAAAGGCATGCATTATATTTTATATTACAATCAGTGTTATTTTATTACCGTTGATATACTATTGTAAGTTTTGTTATAATTTTGAATTAGATTTGTAAAAATATTTTCTGTTTTCACTTTTTATTTTATTGTTGTTATTTTTATTTATTTTTTGGAAAAAAAGTGCACTTTTTATTTTTTTTGATAATGTACACCTACTTGCTTGTGAAAATAGTACCAAAGCAAAAAAAAAAAAAAAAAACCTGTAAAAAAAGTTTGTTTATAATTTAAGTTTATAATCCCGATCGTGTGTGTGTGCGTCTGTGCGTGTGTTCGTGTTTGTTTGTGTGTGTGTGTGTTTGTGTGTGTGTGCGTGTTTGTGTGTGTGTGTGTGTGTGTGTGCATGTTTGTGTCTAATTGTGAATTGTGTGTGTGTGTGTGTCTGTGTGTATGTGTGTGTCTGTGCGTGTTTGTGTGTGTGCGTGTGTAAAATGTGACAGTGATTATTCCTGTATTTTTTGTGGAATTCTTGCTTATGTGTGGATATAAGTACAAAGTACGATGGGAGCACTTTCCCAGGATTACCCTTGAAAGCCATTATGTTCTCCAAAGACGCCATAGAGGACAGTATTTCTGAAAAATCACTCATGGAACTCCAGAGGAATGAGTTAATATCTGCAAGACAGAGAGTTCTTCAATGGATCGTTTGAAAACGAGAGAGCACTGAAAGTTTCCTCAAGAACGATATTTCGATTCGAGTGCTCAGATAAAAGAGACACACACAGAGGCAGCGGTTCGGGCCGCTGGGAACCAGAGCGTCGACTTCATGTCCTCTCCGAGGCTTGGCAGAGGTCTTCAGAAATCTCTTACCTGACTGCAGGCGTCATTTACTCCGAGGTGGAGATTCAGGTCAGCGAACGTCTCTTCTGAGGAAAAGAGAGAATCCAAAGATGGTTTTGAAACTAAACACTAAACTCTTCTGCTGCCTACCAAGGGCTTGAAAAGTCTTATTTGTCAAGTCAAGTCACCTTTATTTTCATAGCAGTTTTACATGGATAGACAGGGAATGATTCAATGATGCAAACAGAATTGAATTCTGCTGTAAAGCATGCAGCTCCAAAATCACTACATTTTAATCAAATATATATATGATATAGCCTATTCATGATTTATGTTGATTATATATATATATATATATATATATATATATATATATATATATATATATATATATATATATATATATATATAATGTAATACTTTATGATTTTTTATTTTATTTTAGATTATTAGATATTTTTAAAATATTTAATATATTATATTTAATTTTAATGATTTAATTTGATTATCATTTGATAATATTTTACAAATCAATTTACACATTATACAATTTATTTTCTATATGTTTATTATATATTTTGAATGTTCGGCTCAGGGTTATCATGCATATGCATGTGTAACAGCCGAGAAACACTCTGTCCTTTATACAGCGACGATAGAGCAGCATTACATTTAGTTAATGTGACAAATGTGTGCCCACTCTTAAAACCCAAACGCCTTAATGTATTCGTCCTGGCGCTGACTCTACAAACACCTTGCTGTTTGCCATGTAATGGCATATAAAACATCTGCTCTAAATGTTCTGTAAAGAATCTGTGTTTACAGCGAAGTTGAGCAATCTGTCCCTGAAAAATAAATCAGAGCCTCCCTGCAGAATCTGCAGACAGTTTCAAGCCTTTTTTTGTGGCAACTTATTATACCCGGCTTTCCCCCCCATTCAGCGAATTTGCATGTGGCTTGTAGATTAATGCTTACCTGCCAATGATGATGCGTTCTCTCCTAAATCATCCGCGCTCCCCTGGGACGCAGTGCATTTGTAATACAATCCCCTTACCAGCCTTTTGAATCTGTGCCCTGTATTAAATCAGGTATTATATGACGAACAGCTGTTTTTGTATTAATCACTTATAAATATGAATTCCAGAGCCAGGCTGGAACTGGGTAGACTGGGTGGATCCGATGATGTTGTCATAGAGTCATCCAGAATCAGAAGCATGACAAAAATCAATGATGTGCAGAAACACATTGAGGGGTCAGCATGAGAAAACAAAACCTGCACCTGTTTAACATATCATCATCTGCAAATGATCTGGATCAGTATCGCCATAAATCATTCCGATTAGGATTTTCGTGGACGTTTGGCACTCATGGTGGAGTCACATGGAACCGGCTGTGGATTTTTACAGGATGAGAAAGAAAGAAGGTGGAGACTTGATGTTAGAGTATATTTGAAACATTCATTTAACAACAACTTTTTTTTCTCTTTCTCTCTCCAGAATGACATATTTCAAATCTGTCACTGACAAAAAGCTATTAGAAAAATGGTGTAGGATTTACTTTGGAACAATTTTCACTCAGAAATTGCTAGTAAATGTCACAAATAATTAGAAAAACAGGAAGTAACACATTGAATTAAACATGACATTTTGAAGCGGAAAGACTGAAATAGTATTTTCTTGTGAAACATACTCCAAAAATGTTTCTTTTATTTTTTTGTAACACTTTACTTAAAGCCTTTATATAAAATTAATTTTTTAATGCATTAATTATGCCTTGCAATGCACCTTATAATGCATAGTATGTCTTGTGAAGAATTACTGTTATAATACATTATAACACACTTTTAGAAAGTATAACACATTAAAACATGACAAACAATTTCAGATGTGTCAAGGAATCTGCATTTGGTTACAATTATTTATAATGTAGCCTACATTATAAATACCTTTATAAAGCATTATAAATAATGGCTTTAAGTAAAGTGTTACCCTTTTTTACAGTACGCAAAATGATAATTAAGTATGGAATTAACATGTCATCAGAAGGCTCAAGTCACGACAATGAAATATATATATATAAAATCTATCTATGGGAAAATGCATCTCTGTCCAAAAATATTTTTTTGCAAAATAATAATAAAAAAAAAGCTTTGAATATTAGTGACATCATTCATATGGGATTGTCTATAATGATTTAAAGTGTTTTTACTAAATATTTAGTTGAATGGATTGAATAATGTTTGCAGTTGATTTGAAGTTAATGAAAGTGACCGTTGACTGGATCAAACTGTTATTGTGTAGTGTTTGACTGGGCCAGCTCTCCTCCCAGTAGATTAGACAGTAGTATAGCATGACTGGTGTAAATGTATACGTCCCGTCCTGATTGAGCCAGCATGTAGAGTCCATCTCCAGGGAGGATCAGCCGGCTACTGCGAACCTGAGAAACACCGGCAGTGAAAGACGGGAGAAGCGGCGCCAATTCTAATAAGAGAGCACGGGCCTTAAGAAACCACTAATAGTTCCTAAAGTTTCCCGTCCCATGAGACTTAGCAGCAGGAGAGAGGGAGCCGAGTGGACGGCCGCTAATCAATGTCAGGCTGCTGCGTGTGTGTGTGTGTGTGTTGTGAGAGGAGGAGTATGAGGGGGACTCCTGAGAGCCAGAGAGACTGTGCAGGGCTCTGAATATTAATGTCCATTTCCGGCATGAAATACAGTAGCCTTGTTGGGTTGAACTGGCCTCACACTTCAGCAGACAACTGCCGTCCCCTCACTGAAAACTGCTTATTCGTAATGAGGTTTGTCTCAGAGTGGGCGGGGCTTGTGTGGTGCAGCATCCACTAATGTCCATAAGAAAGTGAAGAAAGATCTTAGTCATTATACTTTTAAATTAATAATAACGTTTTTTCTTTGTTTGTTTGTTTTTCAATTCTGGTATGTTTTTTGGATTCAATTCTGATAGTAAAAAAATAACTCAATACATTTCAAAACATGACATATATGTATACTTTTTGCATAACATATCTAAGATTAGCATTGGGATTTTGGAATAAACTGAGAAAAATGTATGGATAAATTTATGGGATGGTGATGATTATGATTATTATGCAATCTTAAATGATTACTTTTAAATTAGTAAGGGTTTTCTTAACTTAAGGGTAGTTAAGACAGTTTGGTTAAGAAAATTAGCAGTTCAATCATTATTGATTAATTATATAGATAAATTGGATAATTACCCTCCTCCATCCCCAGTTCCTCTCGTTTCTCATGAGATAATTACCCTCCTCCATCCTCAGCTCCTCTCGTTTCTCAGGAGATAATTACCCTCCTCCATCCTCAGCTCCTCTCGTTTCTCATGAGATAATAACCCTCCTCCATCCCCAGCTCCTCCTCCATCACCAGCTCCTCTCGTTTCTCAGGAGATAATTACCCTCCTTCATCCCCAGCTCCTCTCGTTTCTCAGGAGATAATTACCCTCCTCCATCCCCAGCTCCTCTCGTTTCTCAGGAGATAATTACCCTCCTCCATCCTCAGCTCCTCTCGTTTCTCATGAGATAATAACCCTCCTCCATCCCCAGCTCCTCCTCCATCACCAGCTCCTCTCGTTTCTCAGGAGATAATTACCCTCCTCCATCCCCAGCTCCTCTCGTTTCTCAGGAGATAATTACCCTCCTCCATCCCCAGCTCCTCTCGTTTCTCAGGAGATAATTACCCTCCTCCATCCCCAGTTCCTCTCGTTTCTCATGAGATAATTACCCTCCTCCATCCCCAGCTCCTCTCATTTCTCAGGAGATAATTACCCTCCTCCATCCTCAGCTCCTCTCGTTTCTCATGAGATAATAACCCTCCTCCATCACCAGCTCCTCTCGTTTCTCAGGAGATAATTACCCTCATCCATCCCCAGCTCCTCTCGTTTCTCAGGAGATAATTACCCTCCTCCATCCCCAGTTCCTCTCGTTTCTCATGAGATAATTACCCTCCTCCATCCCCAGCTCCTCTCATTTCTCAGGAGATAATAACCCTCCTCCATCCCCAGCTCCTCTCGTTTCTCAGGAGATAATTACCCTCCTCCATCCCCAGCTCCTCTCGTTTCTCAGGAGATAATTACCCTCCTCCATCCCCAGTTCCTCTCGTTTCTCATGAGATAATTACCCTCCTCCATCCTCAGCTCCTCTCGTTTCTCATGAGATAATAACCCTCCTCCATCCCCAGCTCCTCCTCCATCACCAGCTCCTCTCGTTTCTCAGGAGATAATTACCCTCCTCCATCCCCAGCTCCTCTCGTTTCTCAGGAGATAATTACCCTCCTCCCTCCCCAGCTCCTCTCGTTTCTCAGGAGATAATTACCCTCCTCCATCCCCAGCTCCTCTCGTTTCTCATGAGATAATAACCCTCCTCCATCCCCAGCTCCTCTCGTTTCTCAGGAGATAATTACCCTCCTCCATCCCCAGCTCCTCTCGTTTCTCATGAGATAATAACCCTCCTCCATCCCCAGCTCCTCCTCCATCCCCAGCTCCTCTCGTTTCTCAGGAGATAATTACCCTCCTCCATCCCCAGCTCCTCTCGTTTCTCATGAGATAATAACCCTCCTCCATCCCCAGCTCCTCTCGTTTCTCAGGAGATAATTACCCTCCTCCATCCCCAGCTCCTCTCGTTTCTCATGAGATAATAACCCTCCTCCATCCCCAGCTCCTCCTCCATCCCCAGCTCCTCTCGTTTCTCAGGCGATAATTACCCTCCTCCATCCCCAGCTCCTCTCGTTTCTCAGGAGATAATTACCCTCCTCCATCCCCAGCTCCTCTCGTTTCTCATGAGATAATAACCCTCCTCCATCCCCAGCTCCTCTCGTTTCTCAGGAGATAATTACCCTCCTCCATCCCCAGCTCCTCTCGTTTCTCAGGAGATAATTACCCTCCTCCCTCCCCAGCTCCTCTCGTTTCTCATGAGATAATCACCCTCCTCCATCCCCAGCTCCTCTCGTTTCTCAGGAGATAATCACCCTCCTCCATCCCCAGCTCCTCTCGTTTCTCAGGAGATAATTACCCTCCTCCATCCCCAGCTCCTCTCGTTTCTCAGGAGATAATTACCCTCCTCCATCCCCAGCTCCTCTCGTTTCTCAGGAGATAATTACCCTCTTCCATCCTCAGCTCCTCTCGTTTCTCATGAGATAATAACCCTCCTCCATCCCCAGCTCCTCATCCATCCCCAGCTCCTCTCGTTTCTCAGGAGATAATCACCCTCCTCCATCCCCAGCTCCTCTCGTTTCTCAGGAGATAATTACCCTCCTCCATCCCCAGCTCCTCTCGTTTCTCAGGAGATAATTACCCTCCTCCATCCCCAGCTCCTCTCTTTTCTCATGAGATAATAACCCTCCTCCATCCCCAGCTCCTCCTCCATCCCCAGCTCCTCTCGTTTCTCAGGAGATAATTACCCTCCTCCATCCCCAGCTCCTCTCGTTTCTCATGAGATAATTACCCTCCTCCATCCCCAGCTCCTCTCGTTTCTCAGGAGATAATCACCCTCCTCCATCCCCAGCTCCTCTCGTTTCTCAGGAGATAATTACCCTCCTCCATCCCCAGCTCCTCTCGTTTCTCAGGAGATAATTACCCTCCTCCCTCCCCAGCTCCTCTCGTTTCTCAGGAGATAATTACCCTCCTCCATCCCCAGCTCCTCTCGTTTCTCAGGAGATAATTACCCTCCTCCATCCCCAGCTCCTCTCGTTTTTCAGGAGATAATTACCCTCCTCCATCCCCAGCTCCTCTCGTTTCTCAGGAGATAATTACCCTCCTCCCTCCCCAGCTCCTCTCGTTTCTCATGAGATAATCACCCTCCTCCATCCCCAGCTCCTCTCGTTTCTCATGAGATAATCACCCTCCTCCATCCCCAGCTCCTCTCGTTTCTCATGAGATAATAACCCTCCTCCATCCCCAGCTCCTCTCGTTTCTCAGGAGATAATTACCCTCCTCCATCCCCAGCTCCTCTCGTTTCTCAGGAGATAATTACCCTCCTCCATCCCCAGCTCCTCTCGTTTCTCAGGAGATAATTACCCTCCTCCATCCCCAGCTCCTCTCGTTTCTCAGGAGATAATTACCCTCCTCCATCCCCAGCTCCTCTCGTTTCTCAGGAGATAATTACCCTCCTCCATCCCCAGCTCCTCTCGTTTCTCAGGAGATAATTACCCTCCTCCCTCCCCAGCTCCTCTCGTTTCTCATGAGATAATCACCCTCCTCCATCCCCAGCTCCTCTCGTTTCTCATGAGATAATAACCCTCCTCCATCCCCAGCTCCTCCTCCATCCCCAGCTCCTCTCGTTTCTCAGGAGATAATCACCCTCCTCCATCCCCAGCTCCTCTCGTTTCTCATGAGATAATCACCCTCCTCCATCCCCAGCTCCTCTCGTTTCTCATGAGATAATCACCCTCCTCCATCCCCAGCTCCTCTCGTTTCTCATGAGATAATAACCCTCCTCCATCCCCAGCTCCTCCTCCATCCCCAGCTCCTCTCGTTTCTCATGAGATAATCACCCTCCTCCATCCCCAGCTCCTCTCGTTTCTCATGAGATAATCACCCTCCTCCATCCCCAGCTCCTCTCGTTTCTCAGGAGATAATCACCCTCCTCCATCCCTAGCTCCTCTCGTTTCTCATGAGATAATCACCCTCCTCCATCCCCAGCTCCTCTCGTTTCTCAGGAGATAATCACCCTCCTCCATCCCCAGCTCCTCTCGTTTCTCATGAGATAATCACCCTCCTCCATCCCCAGCTCCTCTCGTTTCTCAGGAGATAATCACCCTCCTCCATCCCCAGCTCCTCTCGTTTCTCATGAGATAATCACCCTCCTCCATCCCCAGCTCCTCTCATTTCTCATGAGATAATCACCCTCCTCCATCCCCAGCTCCTCTCGTTTCTCATGAGATAATAACCCTCCTCCATCCCCAGCTCCTCTCGTTTCTCAGGAGATAATCACCCTCCTCCATCCCCAGCTCCTCTCGTTTCTCATGAGATAATTACCCTCCTCCATCCCCAGCTCCTCTCGTTTCTCAGGAGATAATTACCCTCCTCCATCCCCAGCTCCTCTCGTTTCTCAGGAGATAATTACCCTCCTCCATCCCCAGCTCCTCTCGTTTCTCAGGAGATAATTACCCTCCTCCCTCCCCAGCTCCTTCTCTCATCCAGTCAGTTTGGCATTCTGATTCCGTTTGAATCAGAATAAATTCTCGAATTATGTTGTACTTTAAAATCTTGAATTAATGATATCTGCAATACAGTTGGTTCTGTTCTGCTTACCCTAAGGGGGGTTATTGCTGCTCTTATCTATGCTAGGCTGCATGGATGCGCAGGGAGTTCTTGCCCAGAACAGAACCATACCACCAATCCAAACTGTATGCTAATTGTCAATCATATTTGACAATAGTGGTCCTGACAGAAGTGTAGTTTTTGCATAACATATCCAGGAACATTTTTAGGATTATTGATTAAACTATGAGGAAAATAAAAGGATAAAAGTAAGTGAACTTGCAGTACTTACTTGCTTAGATAGTAAGTTAATTAGTCAGTTAGTTAGTTAACTAGTTACACACATGCAGGGTAAGGCATGTGATTCATGTGGCAGGCCAGGTTTGACTTTGTGTTCTGTTATCCTCTGTCTATCCCAAATCCTTTCCATTCCTTCATTTCTCTCTTTAACAACTAGCAACAAACAAACAAAACAAACAAATAAATACATAAAGCAAACAAACAAATAAATGAAACAGTCATAGAAGTAATTAATGTGATTAATTAGACTGTTTCACCACGTGCTTTCTTACATCCATGCTTTGCATTACTATGACACGGTTGTAAAGAAGGGAGTGATCTATAAACGGACACCAGTCTGATCAGCTTAATTCCCCGAGCTCTGTTTTTGTGTAGCTGTGTTGTGCACACAAACTCACCACAAGCTCTCATGTAGATCAAATAGGCCATGTAACCGACACATTAAACACAGAGCATGAACAGGAGAGCACCATCAGGTCGAGCGCCATGTAAACATTCCCACCACTGGTATTTATTTTGAGCTAGGGAGGTGGCAACACACTTACACTAGAGGCCTGTATTCTCCAGAGCTATTCAACACAGGGGAACGTTTGGTTGGACACTTCAAATGTTTGTCCATCATTACTTATCTACCCAGCCACCCATGGCACACACTGCAGTATGTTCAATTTGTCAGAACCTCGGCATCAGTTTCATGAGTATGAGTTTTCAAATAGAAAAAATAACCATAAATAAATTAATAAAAAAATCATATATTTTTTAGGCATGGTCAATCTGCTGGACGATCTGCTGAAGTTCAAACTGAGCATCAGAATGGGGAAGATAGTTGATTTAAGTGACTTTGAACGTGGTTGTTTGTTGGTGCCAGACAGGCTGGTCTGATTATTTCAGAAACTGCTGATCTACTGGGATTTTCACACACAACTAGAGTTTACCAGTGAGCGGCAGTTCTGTGGGTGAAAATGATTTGTTAATGTCAGAGCTCAGAGGAGAATGGCAAGACCGGTTCAGCTGATAGAAAAGCAACAGTTACTCAAATAAGAACTTTTTACAGCCGAGGTCTGCAGGAGAGCATCTCTGAACGCTCAACACGTCCAACCTTGAGCTACAGCAGCAGAAGAAACACACCGGTGACACTCCTGTCAGACGAGAACAGCAAACTGAGGCTACGATTCACACGGACTCGCCAAAACTGAACAATAACATTGAAAAAATGTTGCCTGGTCTGATAAGTCTCAATTTAGGCTGTGACATTCAGATGGTCAGAATTGTGCATAAACAACATGAACGCATGGGTCATGCGGCTGCTGGTAGTGACGTAATGGTATTTTTCTTGGCACACTTTCGGCCTCTTAGTCAAACTGAGCATCATTTAAACACCGCAACCTCCCTTTATGACCTCAATCTTCTGATGGCTATTTCCAGCAGGATAACGCACATGTCACAAAGATCAAATCATCTCAAACTGGTTTCTTGATCATGACATTGAGTTCACTAAACTCAAACAGCCTCCACAGTCACCACTGTCTCACATCTCAATCCAATAGGGCATCTTTGGGATGTGCTGGAATGGGAGATTCACATCATGGAAGTACATCCCACAAATCTGCAGCAACTGTGTCATGCTTTCATGACCATATGGAACAAAATCTCTGAAGAAGTTTCCAGAACCTTGTTGAATCTGTGCCATGAAGAATTAGGGCAAATCTGAAGGCAAAAGGGTCTTCAACCTGGTACTAGCAAGTGTACCTATTAAAGTGGCTGGTGAGTATTATTGAGTATATATATAATTTTATAATGAATAAACGATTCTATATGGATACAACAGATATACCAAAATATACCAAAAAATCCATTAGCTTTAATTATACATATTTCATAAAACTGTTGAAGGACACAACCTGGCTCACTTCCTGGGATTGAGCCGATGGCCTTCTGACTTCTAGACCCGGACCTTAACCACCAATACCCCAGCAGTGGAGTTATGAGGGAAAAAAGGTAATATATGAACTCTTGTAGATATTTTTTTTATTCCTCACCCACGTTGTAAATGTCCACAGGCAGCTTTACTGTTTGTTCACTCTGTGTCTCTGACAAGTGAGAAATTTCCATGTTTTCCATGACCTCTATGAAACAGCGTTTGCCTCTTTCTCCATTCACCATGGCAGCAGCGATGTGGTCTTCACTGCACAACGGCTGTTTGCAATTTTCCAAAGTCCACTTGAGAAATAGAGGTCATTATTTGAATGAATTTAGAATGATGGGGTTTACATGCGCTGAGACATGTTTACTTTCACTGTTTTCCATGCCTCCCATTGTGACCGGTGATGCCCGGGTCCAAATGAGACTGGACAGATCCGGGAACCATTGGTTCCAAGGGCCCGTGTAAATGATGGTTGAGGTCTGCTTGCCAGTCCTGATCTCGGGCATGAAACAAGAGGTGTTGGCTTTGGGAATTGCACTTA
Organism: Scardinius erythrophthalmus; assembly: GCF_964197995.2. Classification (NCBI taxonomy): domain Eukaryota; kingdom Metazoa; phylum Chordata; class Actinopteri; order Cypriniformes; family Leuciscidae; genus Scardinius; species Scardinius erythrophthalmus. Next base: position 37,672,889 of record NC_138238.1, read on the forward strand.
AGTCTACAAGGTGGCTTGGTGAAGAACAGGTTTGGAGTCGTGCGCTCTTGGTGGTGTGCTTTCTGTGGCAGGGTCCGCGAGGCACATCCATCTTCTTGCCACTCCAGTGACGGCAAAGCAAACAGAGAGAACAAACCCCCCATACACTCAAGAACCCCCAAGATCCAAGAGCTCTCCAAAACAGCAGCACTGATAATACGACAAGCCAGGATGTGTGTGGAGGATTAGGAAAATATTGAAATCAAAATCCCATTTATTTCATTGCATAGACTTTCCATCATGCTTAATGTACTGGTTGGACTTACGTTTCAGTGCTCCAAACTGAGTTATGTGTATTTTTCTGGTCTTATTTATAATCTTATGAAGGTCACCATGGCATCTTAATGCTCTTTCCCACAAATTTGCCATAAAACACTCCATCAAAAACTCTTGAGAACACTGAAGATGCTGCCCATGAATGCACAGGGCAACTTAAAAGCATCATTCACCCTCAAAATATAAAATTATATCATCATTTACTAACACTCATGTTGTTCAAAACTATATGACTTTCTATCTTCTGTGCAACACTGGTCTACAATGAATGGGGACTGGAGCCTTTAAAGCTTCATAAATGATGAAGAAATCGTAGCTCATTATGGCTGGTTCGCTATAGTAGCTATAAGAACAGACCAACATGTAAGTCGTTATTTACTGATAATCATCCCCTTCTTGAAGCAGTTAATCAATCGATCTGTTTTATGAATGAATAAGTCTAATTTGTGAATAACACCTTGATGAAATAATAATTTTAAAAAAGGCTCAAATGAAGAATTGTTCTCTGATCTGGTTCTAAAGTTCTCAAACTAATTTAACTCTTTTCCCCCAAGATTTTTTTTTTTTTACAGTTGCCAGCCACCACCAGCATTTTTGATACTTTTCACAAAATTTTCATACATGGCCCCCAGACAAACAAAAACTTTTATTCTAGCTTAATGCATTATTTTTTTTCTTCTAACCAACACTTTAAATGTGGGTAAATATCATAAAAAAGCAACATTTTAAGCAAAAAGCTGAGAAAACTGTGTTACATCCAGATAGGATTCAGAGCGATGTTCAGAACACAGATGGAGTAGATCGAGTCCATCAACACCCCTTACACTGTGTCCTAACCAGACGCGATGATTCCAGCGACAAATAATTTGTCTGTCCACACTAGACGCGACGCGACTGCGAGATGCGTCAAAATCAATCAAAACCCACAGCCAATCAGAACAGCGTGTGGGCGGAGTCTCGCGGCGAGTGCACGGCACCAGAGAGTAATCTTGACGGCAATCGCAAGAAAATGGATAAGTAGCTACATAATCAAATTCACAAATATTACACCATTTAAACATTATTAAAAATACATAGGCTGAGTTACTAAAACAATCTTTGTCAAAGAATACACTTGTTTGTTCACAGTTTGAACGTTATTGTTTCCATTTGTTTAATTTCAAGATCTGAGGTGAATTATCCATTGTTGCTTTTACAGCCACAAAGCTGGGGCACTAAATGATATTCAAAGTCACATTACACACTTTTAACATTAAATAAAGCACATAAACAGTACCTGAGATCAACATTGGCACACTTTGTGTTTGTTGTTCCAGCGTGACGTCGCAGAAAAATAGAAACCGTTTCTAAAATAGAATCGTCACGTGTCGCCGTCGCGGCTTGTTAGGACAAACACTCTGATTAACATGGAAAAGAACCTTTTATCACGCGTTGCGTTGAGTCGCGTGTAGTTAGGACACGGTGTAATGCTTCACAGTCCTACAGCTCATCCTGGGTCCACAGTTCATTCAGTAACATTAGGCATTTTTGATTTATATGCTTTTTAATGTTGATGATCGCGTTATTTTAAATGTGCATATGCTATCGCTTATTGCTGCTTCTTCTTAACATGTGTTTTGATCAAGAGATTCAGTAGCCTACTCTTTCAGAAAATGTATCATACCATATAACAGTGAAAACACGGAAAGCTGGAAATGGCGGGTTAGCGTTGTCTCATAAATGACTGATTTTTCCGTCAATGGCGGGGAAAGAGTTAAAAGATCAGACTCAAAAGAACAGCTTCTCACACAAATCTTTTGAATGTCCTCAGAAGACCTGGAATATAGCGCTCAGATCTTGTGGACTACGTTTATAATGCTTTTATGATATTTTGATTGTGATTTAGTTTTCGCAGTCTGGTTCTCATTCATTGTTGCATGGAAAAGAGAATCCAGTAGCCTATGAAACTATATATGCAATATATCAACCTAGGACTATTAATCAACATCTCTACACATCAATGCGCTGTCAAGGTTTTACTTTTGCAAACTGTAGTGGTCATGATACTTTTTTTTTTCTTTTTTTTTTTTTGCACAAGCTATGTTACAGACTGTCCATAGTATTAGTTATATATTTTTCTTAAAAAAAAGGGTGATACCACAAAGATGAATGCTCTTTATTGTCACATCATTTTGTCGCACTCTTTCCCCGTCTGTCTTCTTTTGCCCCAGGGCCGGTTGGGTTTGTAGCTTTATTTGACATGCATTACCACAGCCGTTGAGAACACAGCCTCTTTTAGAGTTGTTACCTGGAGCTAAAAGAGAGCTATATCGTTCAGCACTTGACGTGGCTATCATAATACTTAGTCCCAGACAGACCTCGTGCCCTGGCAGAAACCACAGACTGCACCGTGACACAGTCTCTGCAGCTTTAACAGTGAAACTCGAGCCGTGTTTCCCTCTCGGAGCGCTTTTAGGAACAGTATTCTCTGTACGTGAACACACTGGCCTATAGTGAGCGCTGAGGTGAATGAGTCTCTGTGCAGGTCTAACTGGCCTGTTCTGTCGCCTGCTAAATATAGAACATCAACAATGGAAAGAGGAAGTGCTTGACTGATGCTGAGATAGAGCTGTCACGTTCATGTTTGTTGATATTCAGTGCGAGCGCGTTGACAAATATGCTCGCGTTAAAAACGAGTGTAAACAAAACCTGACTCGCTGGGACTGATATTGGATCTGTAATATTTGTGATCTTTCCATGTTTTGTGTCTCTTAAACATTTAAACAGATCATTACAAAGGCCATAACATTCACACATATATATTTTCTTTAATTGTAGGGTAACACTTTATTTCAATTTTAGACATTCTACTGACTATAAGTAACTTTGCATGTCAACTTATTCTACTACGCCTAACCTAAAAGTCTACTAACACTCTTCTACTTGTACTCTAATGACTGCTATTGACATGTATAGTCTACAAGTTACTTCGTACAGTGTCTAAAGTGGATTATCTAAATAAAATGTAACCAATTGTAGTATTATTATTTACAATATGAGGTTTTATTTAACAAAGTTCGGGAGGAGCAGGTTCAGATAATTAACCAAATTATGCACAGCTGGAGATTAATCAGTAATCAACTCAATGACAGAGTATAAATTCACAGCAGACCTATCTCTGTTCATTAAAAGTTTGTCAGCATCCCTCCTCCACCCCATATCCTCACTTCCAGTTCCATCTACACTTACCAACTGGGGGGAGTACTCTGGGTTCGGGCCTAACTCCGAGCTCGGAGCCCTCCCCCCGGACAGCATGCCAAATACGCATAAACTTATTGTATTAATTATATGTAGATGTGAACTCGTGAAATACCGATTCATTCATCAAATTACAATAAATGCAAATTATCAATAATGCCTAGATAAGCCACAGAATGAAGACAATGGAATGAATTTCAATTAAGTTTCTGCAGTTCTTAGAAAAAAAAAAAAAAAGGTCAAACATGCATGATTTATTTAAAATGCATTTTTAATATAATAAATAAATATAAACAATACATTAAAATGACTTCCAGACTATTTTAAAACACTTAAGGTTAAATGTTCCCCCTAAACTAGCCTCTTGTAACTGTTGAGTAGAAGCAATATTATTTTAGGCATGCAAATAATTGATTTGGGTCTTAATTTAAGTTTAATTTAAGTGTAAACAAACGTACATAAATAACATATGAAATAAGCAGGCATCTTCTGCCTTTTCTTAATACAAAATCAATATTAAATAACATTTTATCATGCATTCATGCTTTTAATGTCCAATCTTTCAGTTAATCCTATTATTGTATACTTTTTCCTCAAACCAGACAGGAAGTTCCATCATTATTGCCCACATTAATGTAATACATATTTCGTCTGTAAATTTTGGAATTTAGGGTCAGTTTCTGAATCGCTAACACCCTTAAAAAGTTACTACTTTATTTTAGTAGTTCACTTATTTTTCCACCCAAGTCTAATAGTTTAAAAGTCTTGCTTAAACGCCTAAAAAAATAGCCAAGTAATAAAAATGTCCCCTTATCTTTCCTTTACTTATATACTCTGAGCGTTTCACGCCAAGCCATACACCCATGTGGAAAAGAAAACGGACAGCAAAAATACTCACGGATAATTACTGAAAATGAGCAGTAATGAGCAATATCCACGAGCATTTAGGTCAGATCATAAATAGACCTGACAGCGAGGGGGTGGAATGAACCTGCGTTAATAGCGTTACACTCCACCTTACTGAAATCCATCTTTCAGCTGTAAAATCATAAATGCAGACTTTTTCCTTTTCCGCTTTTTCATTGGTTATTAGTAATACTGTTTCCTTACCAAGTATCCACACCTATGTAACATTAGAAATCTTTACAGTTTTGTCTACGTGTTATTTCTTATTCAGACTCATTGACGTCATAGACTCTTGTTCCAAAAATAAACCTGGAGGAACGAGGGAGGGGATGAATTTGAGGGGAACTCAGGAAACCACTTGCATATTATTCTGGTTTTAGAATGTGCTCCATAACCCTTTTTTTTTTTTTAAATAAAAATGATCACGCTGGCATTCGAGGTTCATATACAGCATGAAAATCATGCGCGAGTTTCTGGCTTTCTTGAAACTGGAGCTGATGGTTGGGAACATGTCTGAGGTGGGAAAGATGATCGATTCCTTGCGAACGCGCCATTGCTTATGAGGCTCGAATGAATGTTTCCCGCAACACACGGTCAGCGTAGTCGCAACAGTCGTTTCCCTTTAATTAAGCTCAAAACCAAATCCGCAAACCTTTATCCAGCAACCCACTTGCTAAGAACTGTAATATTACACTCTTGTAGCAAACTGTTCCGATCATATAGACTGCGTCTGGTGCAGTCATTGCTAACAAACTCTGGCAGAGTGACTGGCATGTTTGCAGGGTGAAAGTGGAAATTAATTTGATCCTGACCACATTTTGTTGTTGAATTCACCCTTGGTTATTGCAGCAAGCTGTTCACAGAATCCACTATTAGGTGCCTCCTGTGCCTCGTATATATTTTGGCTAGACTGTTCGGATTGTTGAGGTCTTTGTGGAAAGAAACTTTTTTTTTTTTTTTGCTGGGTACCATTTGTTGCACTCAGAGAAGAGTTAAAAGCAACCTAGGTTTATTAGAAAAATGTGCTTCTACTCACATGTTTGCAAAAAAAAGGTAGCAATACATACAAATCACTGCAGTTTCCAGCTGAAATGAACACAAGTGGCAGTAAAACACCTACAACTTTTATTCCTTTTCACGCAGATTATGATTACAGGTGCAGATTATTGATTAATAAAGATTTATTCTCTCTTGGTTCCTTGCACAATACTGTTATGATCTCAAAACACATTTACCGTAGTGCATGATTTGTAAACTAACACATTTTGACGTTTGCATCACATAATCAGCTCCATATGTGTGTGTTTTCTGCAGCATTGTGCAGCATTGCATTTGTGATGTGAAGCGCTCGGGGTACGAGTCCCGTGAAACACCAGTCACGATAAAAGAGCTCAAAGACTTGAAGAAGCAAGAGACACTAGCATGGTTGCATGGTCAGGTATATATTATTCCGAACCACCGAGATGCATACAAAAACCGTTCATCTGTTTTGGATCAAACTGGACTAGTCAACTCACTTGTCATTTCACTTTCAAAGAGTTGCGAAACGTGCAAGAAACGATGTGACATCAGTTTGCAGAAATCTCGCCTCATGCATGCCACGAGCTGAGCTGATTAAAAGAGTTTCAAATATTAGACGTTTTAGTATATTCCTAACATGAAAAATGGTTTCCAGGCATCTAAAAATGTCACAGGTTTTCTCTCGTTCTCTGCATGTTTTTGAAGGGTTAATTATGAGCACAGAGTCGTGTGTGTGTGTGTGTGTGTGAGCGGACTGATCGCTGGGTCTGGCCGGTGACCTCTAGAAGCTAGATAGAGACCTCATCTGGGTAGAGAGGTTAAAAGGTAAAGTCAGCCTCTGGAGTTTTTCCCCTTTCCCTCATTTAGACCAGAACCGAGTGGAGTTTATGGGCCTACAACACTCTCAACACGCCCAGGCTTGGCGACAGACTTTATTGCCATTTTCTAATTAAAGAAACCATAAAATCAGAGGGGGGTACGTCCAGTCTGTGTTGACGTGAAGTCACCATGGCTGCATGTGTGTACGAGTGAGACACAGGTTGTCTTCCATATAGCCCGACATATGGAAACACACAGGTTTGAGAGTTAAAGTTAATGGGGAGTTAGAATAAACGAAAATGGGGACACTTTTTTTTTACAAGAAAGGTCAACCTGTTCACAAAGCTATAGGGGACGCCGGGGCTAGTTGTCACATGGGGAAGTTGGCAAAAAGGCAATATCTCAGTAACTTTGAGGTTTACAGGCAGAAGTCCAATTACACAAATGCGTACTTTCTCTAGCAGTGTTTTTGTGTTGGTTTCAAATACCTAGTTTAAAATATTCTTAAATTAGATTATTTTTTTGTGAATAATATCGTATAAACTACTATATAATTAACACTGCTTTAATAATTTGTATACAATCATATTTTTTTATGTAGAAATTTTCCATTTTATTCATTAAATCCACATTTTGATACATTTAGGCAAGAGCCAACTATATTATGAAGGAAATTTTCAAATTAAACGTACAGTATGGAATTTTTCGCCACTAGGGGTCGCTAACCTCTTTACAATAACAAAGGCGTAGTTTGATGACGCAACACATGCTAAGAATTATGGATCTTGTCGTTAACGTCAAGCCGACCGATCTAATAATGTTTATGGATGACTGAATACATCGATGCTTTTATCATGACTGTGATATGAAGCAGTTCGGGATTGCTAAGAGACAGCTATCAGCTCCACACGCGACGCGAGTCCCGCGGATATAAAAGGAATACGGACATTTCATTCTACCGAACTACATACAGAATTACAACTCACAGGTCGGTTTATTAGACAAATTAAACTTGTGAGGTAACGCTGCGCTGTTTCACCTGGTCTAACGTTACACTATCACACTAAACTGCATTTGAATGTGTTGAAAAGTATGTGTTAGTTTGTCTGTATGAGACTAGCAGTAAGCTAGATCAACATTAGAATAACATACAGATCATATTCTAACATTTTATCATTGTTGAACTATATAACATTGATTAGTTTTATGTAAATGTGCTCACCTGTTTAATAAGTACATGTAGGAGCGGTCGAAGTCTCGGACGTGGAGCTCTCGTTTATATACTGTCTATGGGAGCTCTCGGCATCTCGAAAACACCGCGCTGATATTGATTCTCATTTTAGTTCTCCTTTTTTATCCAAAGTCTGCTTGCCATGGTCCGTAATGTTTGAACGAAACAACAACAGCGTGCAAACAGACATTGCGAACTCCACAGTTGACTGCGTCTGTCGCTTTGGTTAATCAGAGGGTTCTGCTCATAGCTCTGGTTACCATGGCAGTACGAGCGGAAACCATAGGCAGAAACCAGGGACAACGCGGATATGACGCCATTGACTGCGACAAAACGGAAATAAAGAAACGTGCCGTGTCTAAAAATTAAATTAAAATTTCTCCTGGTTTGAAAGTTGTTGGAAACAGTCGGGATAATGTAAGTACACAACTAAAAAAAATATATAACGTAGATATAGTGATTTTTGCTAATTTTAAAGCAAAAAAGTTACATATTGTGCCTTTAAAGATTGAATTGTGTTTTAAGACAATAAGTGTATTTTTGTGTAACTGCATTTTACATTCTTATTTATACTTTTTTTATTATTAATTAATAACATTTTAATTGATGTATTTATTTATTTATTTGTTTGTTTGCATTACTTGTTGCCCAAAACAATATACTTTGTATTTGGCTGTTTCAATAATTATTTACTGTTTAATTTTGTAAATAAATGTCTAATATGGTAGGTTACACTGTGACAATGTGCCCCATTTAATATTACCTCTTTTGACATATACAGTACCGTTCAAAGTTTGGGGTTGTAAATAAGTGTATATATATATATATATATATATATATATATATATATATATTATTAAAGAAGTCTCTTCCAAAAAAGCTATTTGATCAAAAGTACAGTAAAAACGGTAATATTGAGACATATTATTTCAATTTAAAAATAGTTGTTTTCTATGTGAATATATGTTGAACTGTAACTTATTTTATGATTTATTATAAATCATTTTAATATGATGATTTGCCACTCATGAAACATTTCTTCATATTTTTGTGGAAATCACGATCATCACAAGATTATTTGATGATTTTTTATTTATTTTTAAATAGAAATATTTTGTGACATTATGAATGTCGTTATTGTCACTTTTGATCAGTTTAATCCATCCACACTGAATAAAAGTATGAATTTCTTTTGATTTTTTGAACAGTAGTGTAGTATTACCACTGTAGACTCATACAGTAACTTCCTCGTGTTTGTTAATTGACCAGTTCTTTAATAAGCTGTTGAAGAAAGAGTCTTTATGTCAGATGTGTGTGTGTGTGTGTGTGTGTGCTGGAGACAGAGATGATGGAAGGAGACAGTGGTAAATGTGTCATCTCTCAGAAAATAGATGCATAAATAGGCTGAAATCCGTCAGTGTCGGAAAGAACTGACATTCTCCCTTTATTATACGGATTTAAAAATACATATATAAATCATATTTTAATGAAACAAGACACAAAACCTTCATATATATGCCAAACGCAATATAGCCCCCAATAAGATGTTTTTTTTTTTTTTTCAGTTCTTTTGAAGGAAGATTTGCAAATTGTCACGGTGAAATGAATTAATAGTCCAGTTTCTGTGATGTCATCAGACCCGAGCCGCTCACTGAGGCGTCTGTGGCGCTGCCTGAGTCAGTCTAGGTAATGACAGGTCCATCATTTTTTCCAGCCCAAACCTCGCCCCAAAGACCTGCCCGTCCAGAGACCAGTAATAGACTGGGACAGGCCTCTCCAGAGACCCCACACTGCCCTGGGGCCGAGCTACCAAACACCTTTTGCCATGATACTCTTGATGTGTTTCAACTGTGCCAACTAACGCTGGCCTATCTGAACCCCTAAACTAACAAATGTCACCCTCTGTTTCCCTTTGCTTTAGTGTCCTCTCTCTCGGGACACGGCGCAGTAGTAAAGGAATGTTCGTGTGTAGTTTTCTAATTAACAAGCTGTGTTCCTGCAACCCTTGAGCTCCTGCTATTGGTTTTATTGTGTTTTGTCATGTGACCGTTCTCCGCTGGGTGACTCTAATGGAAATGATGAGATTCTGTTTGAAACTGCAATATGAGAAGGACTATTCTTGAGAACTGAGTAACAAAAGACGAGTTGCTTCCTGATCATTGGAACTTCAGTCGTACCTGCACGGGAATAGTAATGCGTATAGTTATTATGTTATTATGTAATGGAACATACTGCATACGGCGAGTGTTTTACTTGGAAATGTTGAGGAAATGAGTGTTCATTTTACTAATTGTCCCCTGTAAATCTACTTCTTTAAGACAATTTGAAATTATTTATTCGATAAATACGCATGTCCCAAGCACAAGGCAGACTTGTTTAGTAAATCATCGAATTTCAATACAAGAAATGTTACTTTTACCACCATTTATCTTATACATTAGCTTTATATATCAACTGTGTATTTAAAAAAAAAAAAAAAAAAGAAAGTTGGCTGCAAAAGAAGACAACAACTTCTTAAAAACAACAACAATTTTTTTTTAAATAAATTAATAAAATAAATAAGTAGCATAAATAAAATCAACATTAGCCAAGAAAACATATTAAATGAATGTTAATTTTTCTCTTATTTCCTCATTTCTACTCCTACATTTTGTTTTTGTTACTGCTGATTTTTTTTTTAACAAAATACTTAATTCAAGATATTTCAAGAGGACGGACAGACCTAAGAATCATATATTTAAAATCAGTCACTTTTATTCAATTTCTTTCTCTTGTCTACACTGTATAATTGTATACATCATCGCCATCCCCATTATTCCAGTCACATAAAACATAAAACTTTCCCAGACTAAAGTCTGTTCACAACAAGAATGGTAACTATAATTATAACGGAAACCATATTAGCATCCACAAATTCACAAAAACATTTTGTCCTCTTCCATTTAAATGCTTAACCTCTTTAAAGTAGCATGAATTCTGATTGGCTCTCAATGTTTATATCATTCATTAACTCTGGAAAAAAAAAAAAAAATCTGAAAGTGATTAAAGTGATGAAATCAGTTATATGTCACACATCTGAGGCTCTAAAACCACTTTGTTAGAGCTGTTGTGTTTAGCTACTATGTCAGGAAAGTCTTTAAATACAAGGAAACTGCACATTACTTTATTTAGCTGTTGGTGGCCACAGAGTAAATGTAATACAGTGTACCAGCAGCTTTAAAAGCTCAGCGTCTGGCGCGTGTTGGACCTGACTGGTGAAGTTGTGGTCTGCCCACGTGTAGCGCTGGTAAAGCTTGCGCTGCAGACTCCAGTCTCGGTGGTTTCAGAGTCACATGCTGAAACACACACACACCTGTCGGTCCAGATCACATGCTGAAACACACACACCTGTCGGACTCAAGTCCATCCGCATCATGGAGAATGATAGAGGGAGCGCTACGATTACTCAGCTCTTTTCCATCTTTGTTCTTGTCGTTATGGTTTCTTTCTATGGAAAACAATTATATCTGTGAGGATTTCAGTCAGGATTTAGACCGTACCATAGGACCAAGACTGCTCTCATTAGAGTCACAAATGATTTGCTCTTATCATCCGATCGTAGTTGTATCTCTCTATTACAGTTTTTCTCGATTGCTTAAACACATTTCTTGAAACTATGCCTCGTATTCTCAAAACTATAAACACAAATCCATAACGTCTCACCCAATTCCCCAAACATCCTATTTTCAGGTCAAAATGAAGCTCTACACTCAAAACCATTCACTCTTGCTGAAAAACCAAACTTTGCCCTCAGACAGGACACACAAGCCCTCAAAATCACACACACTACAACATGGTCTAACACACTGGTGCAATAAATTCAAAACAACTTTTCCAAAACTGCTAAGTTATGTTGCTTGTGGTTCCCCCCTCACAAACATTTTCACATGATGAACACAAAAGACACAACCAGTGGATACATTGGCACATTTTTATTCATACACAGAAAACACACACACACACAAAAACATTTTTTTTTTCTGTTTTACTCTTTTTTTTTAACTTTTTTTTTTACTCTCTCCTCTAAATTTTTTTTTTATATTTACTTACAGTAAGATGTGTGTGACCACCATATGACAGTAAAAGAGCACACACAAACCATATTCTAATATGGAATTGTATTGGAATGGTAAAGAGTGTTGGGACGTAACAGGAGGGCCTCCACTCATGGAGACAGACAATATGATGGACACGTCTAAGAATGTTCCACATATGGTTGAAATACCATCATTTGCCTAGAAAGATAACATTCTGGGAGTCAAGACTATAAGGAGAAAGGATGCCCTCCCTTCACTGTCACACTCTGTAGCCGCTCTGTGTGACTGTACGACTGCTGGCCTTTTCTCGCAAGAAAATAAACCTCATCAAAGACTATTGGAAATGTTTGTCTCTTATTCAGTGATAGAATTTTGTTTGCCACCACACCTCCCTGTAGGTTCTCGAGGTGACGGTAAAGCGACTCAAATTTGGCCTTACTCGTAGCCGAGCCTCCCTCATAGTCATACCATTGATAAAGACATGGGCAACTAGAGTGGCTTGAATTTCATCTGAGACTGCTTGTCTTCTTGTCCTTGCCCTTCCTCCTCCTCATTCTTATCCCTCTTCCTTCATGTCTTTCTGGATCCATTGTTCCAAAACGCAATAAACTGATTTGGGCCCTTTTATCTATCTATTGAAGGTTCTGATTGATGTGTGTTAATTTTTGACTCTTAGTGTTTCCACCTGGGTAATTGTGTGCTAACTGAGCTGAAGATGTGCTGACTTGAGTGAACAATTTTGAATGCTAGTGCTTTATACATGACAACATGGTCTAAGCAATGAGAAATGAAGGGATTTGTGTGTAGAGTTTTGCAGTGACAGTTCAACAAATCTGACTCATGTGTCAAAACAGGGAATAGTGTTTATAGTTTAGTGAAATGGGTGTGCTTTTTGATAAATGGCGTTATGGTTTTGAAATTTTAGTTCAAAAGCCTGGTTATAGTGTTTAAGCAATCGAGAAAAACTGTAATGTTACTCGATCTTAGTGCTGCATTTGACACTATTGACCACAACATTCTTTTAAATAGACTCGAAAATTATGTTGGCATTAGTGGAATTGCATTAGCATGGTTTAAATCATACTTATCTGACCGTTATCAGTTTGTAGCAGTAAATGAAGAGATATCTTATCGATCACAAGTTCAGTATGGCGTACCACAAGGCTCAGTACTAGGACCACTGCTGTTCACTCTGTACATGCTACCATTAGGAGATTTCATTAGGAGGCATGGCATTAGCTTTCACTGTTATGCTGATGATACTCAGCTCTATATTTCTTTAAATTCTGGCCAGTTGATAATACCTAGAATATCAAAATCGACTGCTGGCGGGAGATCCTTCTCCTATTTAGCACCAAAACTTTGGAACAGTCTTCCTAACATTGTCCGGGAAGCAGACACACTCTGTCAGATCAAAGCTAGACTAAAGACACATCTCTTTGACCTAGCATTCACATAACACATTATAGACTTCTATAATTTACTATTAGGCTGCATAGATTAGGTCAGCCGGAACCGGGAACACTTCCCATAAATCCTGATGTACACGTTACATCATAAGAGGAATGGCGGCTATGCTAATATTAGTGTCTCTGTTTATCCCGAGGTTTACCGCAGTCAGCCGGATCCAGATCTGATGAAGGACCTGCGCCTGGACCCGATGACAACGCAGTGCTGAAATGTCCACTAGTCTCTCCCTGTGAAGGATCCCTCCCCTCCCTTTACCTCTCTACAGATAAAGCGTTGTCGGGATAATTCTGTATTATAAATTTTAAGGCCAGACAAGTAGTTTGTTGAGGGTTGGTTTGTAAAGAAGGACTACACGCCTGCGCACATATATTCAAACGCGCATACCTATACACTGAACTCGTAATACGCATGTGCACGCCATCAGCGTTCTCACAGGTTCGCGTATTTAAAGTTTGCGCAGAGATGTTCTGTTAGAACGGTGTTGTGTTAGTCGGCCCCTAAGTTAATAACTAATGATCATTGCGACGGAAGTGAATCAATCAAAAACTAACTTTAGCTGGACAATAATTTTACTCTAGAGCTGCTGTAAAGCCAAAACAATCTCTCTCTCTCCTAGCGTTTGTCCCGTGGCAAGACGGGGTCCGCTTTTCGGCAGGTTGCTCTCCATTTCTTTCTGTCAAGGGCGTCTTCAGGGGCGGCGTTGACGAGCTTCATATCTTCCTTTATCCGGTCCATCCAACGCTTCTTTGGTCTTCCTCTGGGTCGCTTCCCTTCAGGGTTGAGTCGCATGGCCCGCTTGGCAACTGACTCTTCCTCGCTTCGGACTACATGGCCATACCATCGGAGACGCGCCTCTCGCATCTTCTCCGTGATCGGTGTCACTGCCATAGTCTTCCTGACATCCTCATTCATTACTTGGTCCCATCGGGTCAGTCCCAGTGTCCATCTAAGCATTCGCATTTCCATCACGTGTAGGACCTGTTCATGCTTGGTGGACGCAGGCCAGCATTCGGATCCACAGAGGGCAACAGGGCGGACAACTGTCAACTTCAGGGCGGACAACTTCAGGCCCACTCCGTCGATGTTGATGGTATCGGGCGTCTGGGGGTCACTTTCCATGTATACCGTTTTTTCAATGTTGAGTCGTAGGCCATTCTGGTCCAAGCAGTCCTTCCACCGTTGTGTGCGGTCTTGAAGTTCTTGCTGCTCGTTACCCGCAAGGAATACATCGTCCGCGTAGAGTAGGGACTAGTGATGCGCGGGTCGTCTCATAACCCGCGGGCCCCGCGGGTAGCCCGCGGGTCGGGTTGGGGCGGGTAAAGAAATTGTCACTTTATTTGCGGGGCGGGTTGGGGCGGGTCATTAAAAACAAAATAAAATAAAAATCCATGTGTTGCATGCGTATCCAGCCTATATTAAATATTTGGGAATATCAATCTAATCATATTTTAGTAGGTTATTTGATAAGGCCGTAGCAATGCAACTTGCGTGATTTCCCCAAACCTTTGGCGTCACGTGACAGAGCTCGCGCCAAGCAGCTCCCGCCGCAAGCCACAACAACAAAGACGGAGAAATAAAAGTGAAGATGGAAGATGAGGTGCGGGAGAAATTGTGGTCGGGATTTTACATAATTAAAAGAAAAAAAGGTGAATGATGATAAATACAAACGCTGCTTTGTAAATATTGAAAATGTTTAAATCATTATCTTATTGATATGACCTGATTTATGGTTCATATTCAGAATCGTCTGTTATTGCCAGTTTACAGGGCGATGTTTCCAAGCACTTTCAGGCTGAAATAAAAGCTGTTTTCATTTACATTACTATGCCTAGTACCTATGTCTATTTAATGGTCGCGGGTGCGGGGCGGGGCGGGTTGTAAAAATAGATACAGTGATGCGGGGCGGGCTGAGGCGGGCCAAATAATTTCATAAAAGCGGGACCCGCGGGTTGGAAAAAAAGCCGACCCGCGCATCACTAGTAGGGACCAAGGGTGAGGGGTCTGCAGGTCTGCCGTCGCCGCGTCCATGCAAGTGATGAAGAGCAATGGCGAAAGGGCAGATCCTTGGTGAACTCCCACATTGATGGCGAATGGTGGCGATATCCCGGCGGGACAGCGGATCACACTCGTGACGTCTTTGTAGAGGATTTGGACCCAGTTGATATATGCCTCAGGGACATGGCGGGCACGGAGGGAGGCCCAGATGAGCGCATGGGGGACACGGTCGAATGCCTTCTCTAGGTCGAGGAAGACCATGCGGACGGGCTTGTTCTTCTCCCGGTGCTTCTCCTCTCCCGGTGCTTCTCCAGACTTTCAAAGTCAAAACAAAACAATCAGAGCCAAAACAATCTCTGTTACTGTAATTTCCTGTTATCACTGTAAAGCTGCTTTGAAACAATCTACATTGTTAAAAGCGCTGTATAAATGAAGGTGACATGACTTGACTGGACATGTCGTTTAACCGCAAGGTATCGGCCCTGTCTGTACGTCAGGCTGAATTCCTTGAGTTATTAAAACTGTCTCTCTCAGGTTCCTGCCCTGACAGTCTTGTCCGTCTTGTCACTGTTCAGTGTTTCCTTGTGCCTGAGCTCATGGCTCTGTCTTTGTTTGTGTTGGCCATGTGCTCCTCTTTTCCCACCTCCTCATTTCCAGTTACCCGTCTAGTCCACGTCTAGTCCTCGTTTCACTAATTGTGCTCACCTGATCCTCATGTGTTCTGGTCCCTTTATATTGTGCCTATTTCCCTCATGTCTTTGCTGGTTTGTTTTGTGTCCTATGGTGTATTCCTATTCCCTCGCCTGTGTCTGCAGTTTATCTCTGCTCTTGTTCCAGTAAAGTCTTTGATTAGCTCTAGTGTATCCTATTTTGTTGTTTTGTCTTCTAGTCTTGTTCAAGTTAGTTTGCCCCTGTGTCTTTTTTTTTTTTTATCTATTTCATTTTTACTTAAGACTTTTTTCTCCACTATCTAGTTGCTTGCAAGTTGTTTCTAGTTTGTTTTTCTTTATCTAGCCATAGTTATTTACATCAGGTTTTAGTTTGCCTCTTGTTTCATTTATTATCTTCTCTCTTGTCTTGCTGTTATCCTGTGTCAGGTATCTTATTCTCTACATTGTGGGGACACTTTTAATAGTCCTCATGAGGAAAACAAATTAAATGATGTTTTTTTGAAAACGTAAAGATAAGTAAGGTTTTCTGTTATGGGTAGAGTTAGTGTACAAGGAGAGAATAGTTTGTACTGTATAAAAATCATTATGCACTCTCAGAAAAAAAGGTACAAAAGCTGTCACTGTGGCAGTACCTTTTCAAAACGTACACCTTTGTACCTAAATAGTGCATTTTAGTCCCTCAAAGGTACATATTGATACCAAAAGTGTATATTAGTACCTAAATGGTACATATTCGAACCCTTTAGAAGGGTACTGTCCCAGTGACAGCTTTTGTTCCTTTTTTCTGAGAGTGTGTCTATGGAAAGTCCCCATAAAACATGGAAACCCAACATGTGTGTGAGGAATGTTACTGCACACCATCAAAGCGTGCCGGTCATCACACACAAGCAGGTGTGTGTCATCACATGTGGGTGCTCTTCTGGTCAGCTGACGTCCTGGTTATTTTTAGTGCAAGCCAGTTCCAGCATATGATGTCACTGACCCAGAAACACACAGACACAACAGAAGATCACGTTGCGTTTCTGGGTGTGAGCATAAACAGACGGAGTGACGATGTGGGAATCAAAAGCACAGAAGGAAATGTGAAGCTCTTCCTGATTTCACTGGGATAATTATTATCCGAGTATAATGATGTGTCAACAGCTCTGCTAAACGCATTGTCTCAGTCTCTGTGAGTTGTCCGTGTGGAATGCTGGCTGTTTTTAAGTTCTCATATTTGTGGAAAGTTTTTTGGAGCGTTTTCAATCTCTTCTCTTGGTTTGGACCCAAGGCAGCAGACTGTGTGTTTGTCATGTTCTGAGTATGGAGGGGGCGTTTGTGCCCTTCGCTCTTAAACAAAGTGGCTCCCTGCCAAAAATCTGTGAAAGTTCCTTATCAGTGTAACATTCGTTCTGAACAGCGTAGGATTGAGCTGGTGGAGACGTGACTTTGGCGACGACTCAACATATGTATATCGGCTTGTGTTTTCACAAAAACATTGCGACAAATAACTATTTGCGTCTTTACTTTACAAAGATCATATCATTCATTATTTATTATTATTACTCTGGTTTCTCTTGAGATGCACTTATAATGTTAGTTGAATCAATTGCAAAAAAGAGTGTCCACAATATTTTTTTTTTATTTTTTTTTTATTCATTAATATATATATATATATATATATATATATATATATATATATATATATATATACACACACACACACTGTATATATATATACACTGTATATATATATATATATATATATACACTGTATATATATATATATATATATATATATATATGCAGTGTATATATATATATATATATAAAGAAAATGAATGAATAAATAAATTATATACTAATAAAAAATATATTTTTATTTTTATTTTTTATTTATTCATTAAGAATTACATTATTTAAATGGAACTTTCAATAGAATTTTTAATTTTGATATTATGATATCAGGGCTTATTGACATTTGGATATTTATTTATTTATTTATTTATTTATTTAAACAACTGCTTTATTTAAATGGAACCTTCTTCCTTTATTATGATATTAGGGTGTACTGACATTTAGATTTTTTCTCTCTTAGTGCCTCAAACCCCTATCACCATGTCTATTGTATTTTTGAGTTATTCTGCTGTTCTATGGAACTTTTCTGTATCAAACTTCACAATTTCATTCCTTATTTTGCATATCAGGTCAGATACAAATGTGTTTTTTTCTTTTTCTTATTTCCTTCCCACTAGTTTTTGGAAGCTGTGACCTGACACACTCTTCCCGCATGAGCACCAAGCCCCCTTTCACCTCGGTTTATTTACACTCTCATTAGAGAGGGAGAGGCTCTCCATCAGAACACTCTCTCGCTCTTTCTGTCTCCCACTTACCTGACATTGATCCTGTGGAAAAATATACAGAAGACTCACTTATTTCTGAAACACTTACACACACACACACACACACACACTTACAACGTTAAAAATGCTTTGTATTTTGTATTTTATCATTATTTATACATATTGTCATGTTTGTTGGACCACATATATTTTATTATAAATATTTTTAGTTCTGACAAGCTTACATCCTCACACGCACATACAGTTAAAAATATGCATTTACAATTGAGTAAAATTAAAAGGACATTTAAGAATTCAGATTAGATATGCTTTGTATTTGGGTGAAATCTGAACTGTCTGGGAGCAAGGCTATATTTGAATAGGATTCAGCCATTGTGGCAAACAGCACATGCCGAGGTCAAGGATTGTGTCTGTTTCACTCTTGGCTTTTCTGTGTCGATTTCAGAGGCGTGCAACCCCAGTGTTATTTTGGACAGGAGTATTTCTGAACACACTCGGAAATGAGGATTTTTGAACGATTCAGGTTTTGGCAGGTAAGAAAACCCGTCAAAGACATTTGAGTTGTGCACATTTAAAGATGTTGCTCTAGCACTGTAGAAACTGCTGTGTCATGGCTTCATCAGTCCATTTAGGTTACAGTGTTTCTACAGAGTCTAGCTCAGGACACCCTGGACAGCGGGGTAAGAATAAGATATATACTGTAAATGTCAAGAGCAGAGAAGATGTCAGGATAACAAGGTAAATAGCAACTGATAGCAGTTAAACAGTAGTTTTTTTTTGTTTTTGTTTTTTTTCTGCTTGCCTGGTCAGGCCAATAGATCAGATGTCCTCTTGCCCTGCCAAAATTGCACCTCACATACAACATGTATACATTTATTTATTTATTTATTTATTTATTTATTTATTTATTTATTTATTTATTTATTTATTTATTTATTTATTTATTTATTTATTTATTTATTTATTTATTTATTTATTCATTGTCTTTAAATAATGTACAATGTTATATTTAGGCTACCTTTGTAATTTAAGTATTTTTTTTGTTTGTTTTCCTTTTTTGTTTTGGGAGAGTATATTTTGCAATAGTGTCTAGAAATATACAGTCATTATAATAATATACAGTGTTCATAAACACTTACTGGAAAATGAAGGCATGGTGAACTTTACTCACTGATTGCTCAGAAAAGTCTACATTGAATTAGCGAGTCGTTTATTTACACAGGTACAGCCTTTGCGTGATGTTAATGGCAGCAACTGGGCTGGAGTGTAAAGCATCTTTTTCTTCGTACAATGACGAAGCTTGTAAATGTATTGAAGATTGACAGACTGAGGTGTTGAGTAGCTCAGAGCATATAGATTGGGAAAAATGTGCAAAAGGGAAGGATGTGCGGATGGATGAGTGGATTGTTTTGGTGTTCTCTCGTCCTGTGAGGCCCGTGAGTCAGATCCCACATCCTTCAGCTGTTCTGAGGTGAAAATCAGCCCTTTTTTCCGTCATAAAACAAAAAAACATTTAAACATCCCCTGTTTATTCTGCACATGTGATTTCACAAGTTTTCCTTTTGTCTGTTTTTCTGAAGAAGAATTCTAGCAGTTTTGCTCAGTCTAACTGCGGTTGGTTCATGCCACCCGACAGTCACGCGTATTTTATTACAATTGCGAAAGATGGTTCTTTTCATTTGAGCTAATGGTGTGTAGAGTAAAAGAAAGAATGTGTGGATACATAAATAAATGGAGACATGGACTGTGCTGTCATAGGCACTCTGAACTTCCTCGCTGTCATAGTTTAGTGATGACTTTTGGAAGATCCCTGTTCAGTGTCAGACAGGTGCGTTCAGGCACATGCATTCATGATGTCAGTGAGGAAATGATGAATGAATGTTTGTAAAAATGATCGTGATTTTAACAGTAAAAGACTGTAAAAAGGCTACAGTGAAAAACTGTTAATTGGTCAACAGAAAGTTTCCTTACTATATACGGTAAATAACTGTGATAGATCTAATGGTACATTCAATGTAATTTTACTGTAAAATACCGTTAAGTTTACAGTTTTTGGAAGTGAAAAAGAACAAGTCATTGTATAATTCATAGTGAAAATCCGTATATTGACATTCCAACAATTCCCTGCGTGACACTTCACCTTTGATGTATTTTTGTTGAAATAACTATTTTTCATCATTAGTTTTTTCTAATCAGTTATGTACATTAGGGTTTTATGTTACATTTAATGTTGTTAAATTAATGTTTATTGTATTTTTAAAATATCATGTGTGTTACCATGGTGTTTAATGTTTGTGTGAATGACACTGTGCAGCTTCTATATATACTATTAACTTTCTTGTGGAAGAACTGCTTGTGATGAGCTTTGATTGATCATGTGACTCTCATTACTGCTGTGATTATTGGTTATCAGTGTATAACAATGGTACAAAACAGATATTAATACTTCAATAGGTCGGTAAATTAACATTATATCAGATAATGAAATATGGTTTATTACTTTAAATGTTAAGTTAAGTCTGTAAAACCTAAAATGCTACCGTATTTTTTACGGTAAATTTCTGGTAACTGCAGCTTTTTACCGTAAATTTAACAGAATTTTTTTTACAGTGTACCTTCATAAATCCTATGTTGCTATGTGGTTGCTGAGGTATTTTTTGCCGATTTTAGCCTCATTTGATGAGGAATTTCATTTAATTTCAATTTCATTGATCCTGCTAACCCCAATGTCTGATATTCTGTGAACCACCAATGGCTCAGTGTGGGATGTAACATTGTCAAAAAAAAAAAAAAAAAAAATCCGTAAAATTTACAGTAAAAAAAATATGGTTGCATCATTTTAGGTTTACAGACTTAACTTAAATGTACAGTAAAAAAAAAAAAAAAACATTTCATTATCTGATATAATGTTAATTTACCTAGCTTTTGAAGTACTAATATCTGTTTTGTGCCATTGCAATACACTGACAACTACCAATCACAGTGGTGATGAGAGTCAAATGATGATTCAAAACTCATATATAAGCTGCACAGTGTGACTCACACAAACACTAAACACCATTGTAACACACATTCAATTAAAAAAAATCAATAAACATCAATTTAACAACATTTAATAAACATAAAACACTAATGTACATAACTGATTAGAAAAAAAAACTAAGAAAAACTATGAAGAATCATAGTTAATTCAACAAAAATACATAAAATGTGAAGTGTCACGCAGGGAATTGTGGGAATGTCAATTATACAATGACTTGTTCTTTTTCACTTCCAAAAACTGTAAACTTAACGGTATTTTATTGTAAAATTACATTAAATGTAAGGTTGGATGTATCACAGTTATTTACCGTATATAGCACAGAAACTTTCTGTTAACCAATTAACAGTTTTTCACAGTAGCGTTTTTAGTCTTTTACCGTTAAAATCACGATATATTTGTACATGCCAAAGTTTAATATTTGTTCAGATCAGTAAAATGATCACAGATTTCTGCATCAACCATTTTATAACAAGTTTAAATCAACAGCATATAAAAATAAAGGACATAACATTCAAAAACCACAGCATATGAGCATTGGATATGGCAGCATTGACCTCATCAAAGCAAAGACAGCATGGCACTGTAAATATACATTATTAGGTGAGATTTTGTGTGGTGATGACTGGAAGACAAATCCAGTTCTTTGCTCCTCACATTTTCCCATCAGAAAGGCCTTGAGAAAAGCCGTTGGGCTCACGGACAAGAACAGTGACAAGTTTTTTTTCTCAGTGAATGATTGCTGGTAACCGAGGCCAGTCTGAATGACGGGGTCTTTCAAATTAAACATGAAGCTTCAGACAGCACTTGATGCGAGTTCTTTTACCACAGGCATGAAGTTCACTGGTCCAGCCCAATATAAGTCCATCTTTATGGAGAGCTTTGCCTCAGGCACTGATGTAATATGGTGGAGGTGATTTAAAGCGGTTGACTGCATTTTGTGTTTATGACAATCTGGCACAGGTGCTGTTTATTTCTACCTTCTAGTTGCAAGGGCCTACAATTAACAGTAATTTGAGAGAGGAAGAAAGCAAAAAATGGGAATAATGAATCTAATTATGTTCCATTTGCGTGTGCAAATATTTATTCAGACTGATGTTTTTTTGTTTTTTTTTTGTTTTTATTCAGACTTTTTTGTGTGTAATACTGTTTATTTCTTCATTATTATTTTTTTCAATTGCCAAAATAAGCTTGTTTTGGTGTGGTACATTTTATTAGGAAAAGTCAAGCAATGCCCAGTGTAAGCGCTATTACCGTTACATATTATGATTCATATTTAATAGTGTTTTGGCAAGAGAAAATTAGAAAAAAAAAAAAAAGATTCCTCATAATATGACTCCTGCAAGACTATGTTGCTTCCTCAAATGCATATGTGCTAATTCAAATTAAATTACATTAAAACACAGGGTGGTTACACTTTATTTTAAGGTGTCGTTGTAACAGTGTGATTTATAGTACTGAGTAATAATTAGCTACTACATGTACTTACTATAGGGTTAGGGTAGGATTAAGATTGGGTTGAGGGTTAGTTGCACATAATTATGCATAATTTACTGTTATTACTATAGTAAATGTAACATATGTAACAAGGACACTGTAAAATAAAGTGTTACCCACAGGGTTAAACTGTGCACACAGTCGCAGTAACAAGTTCAATTTTCCATAAGCAGGTGTGTGCTTTCAGACAATATGCAAACATTGTGTGCAGAGCCGGATTAACGCAAAGGCAAACTAGGCACGTGCCTAGGGCCCGATTGGCGGGATGGGGCCCAGACAGAGGGACAAAAAAAAAAAAAAAAAAGTACAAATGTCCTATCTACAATTTATTTCAATATTTATTAATTCACTATAAATAGTGACGATGTTTATCTTAACCATAGACTGTTACATTACTGCAGTTAAACCAATTAATGTGTGCCGGCTTCTGAAAGTATGTGTAACGAACGCATCCATCAGATGCTGCGAGGCTAAAGCCTAATAAGCACACAAAGAAGCACAGCTCATAATGCAGGTGTGAGAGTTGTCGTCATCTATTTTGGAGTGATTGCAATGTATTCTAAATATAAACTTGTACTGTAGATCAGCGTCATTTCTGGAAAAATCATTCACCGTTTTATTACGAGTTTAAAAGAGCGCGAGCGTCATTAACGTGCCCAGACGCGACGCTTTGAATTTGCGCGTACAATGAATAACATCGCGTCGGGAGCTGACTAGTAAAAAAGCTACAAAATTAAAAGACAAGACGTCTGTATTCTAAGTTAAAAAGCCAACACACTACAACATTTTTAAATGTTTCAAATAGTCTAAAGGATCTCATATCTATGGGTCTATCTTCTAAATTCTGCTGATGATTAGATTCCTGACATTACGCCAATAATTTCACTTTATATATTTTTTTCTGCTCAGTAGCGATCGTGTCTTTCTCTTCCACTTGATTTGTGTATAGCATATTTAAGGTAGCAATGCAATATAAAAGCACTTATGCTCATCTACTGAAGTGGGATTCTGGAACTGTGAATAAATTGAATAAAACAGCAAAATAACAACAACAACAATAACATCTTCATTAAACAAAAAAGAGATTACCGTAGATAAAGTTTGATTAATATGTACAGTACCGGTAAAAGTCTGGACCCATTACTATTTTTAATGTTTTTGAAAGAAGTTTATTATTATGCTCTACAAGCCTGCATTTATTTGATCAAAAATACAGAAAAAAAAATATATGTGTTAAATATATAAAAAGTGATAGTGAAGACTTTTTTAAAACAACTCTTTAATAATCAAAAATCCTGAAAAAAAGTATCACAGGTTATAAAATAAATATTAAGCACCATTTCTAACATTTGATAATAAATCAGAATGATCACGTGGCACTAAATTCAGCTTTGCATCACAGAAATATAAAGTATAGTAAAATAGAAAACCATTATTTAAAATTTTAATAATATTTCACTTTATTATTTTTCTGTTTTTTTTTTTATCAAATAAATCCAGGCTTGATGAGCATAAGAGACTTCTTTCAAAAACATTAAAAATAGTAATGTGTCCAAACTTATGTACTGTGTAAGTAAAAATATACTGCTTTTAAAATTAAATGTTGTATAAATAAAAAGGTTAGGAATCATATTTGTTTCAAGTGTTTTTTTTATTGGGGGTGGGGGGCCTCCAACATGAATTTTGCCTAGGGCCTCCTAATGTCTAGAACCGGCTCTGATTGTGTGGACATATATATTTGTATAATGTCATTAAAGAAGGGGTGAACAATCTCAGAGAATCATGGCGAATCCGAGTTATGCCTCACAAACCACTGACCAGCTGACGCGGCTGGAAATCTCGCCAGTTTCCCTTCATACCAGTAGGACAATATGCTAATTGCTTTGGGAGTTAGATGAAATCCCATACAACAGCCCGTTTTAATCTTGAGGGAGCTATTCCCTCTTCTGCTCGACGTGTCATGTAACTTTTCCAAGGCTACGGGAGCAGATTGGATATGCCCATTCCTGGGGATAATTATTAAATATCTCAAAGTTTATTGTGAGTGTCACTGATTGCAGCCAAAACGTGTTCTTTGGCATGCGGCGGGAGCTCCAAAAACAAAACAAAAACTGAAACGCTAATTTTTTTAAACTTTTTTTTTCCGCTGACGTCGGAATGATGTGGAATGAATGTTGAGGGTATCAAAGAGCTGACCTGGCATTTTTAAAACTCACGCTTAATATGATACATCCCTGTCAGAATTTCATGACATGTTCCTCATTCCAAAGGATTAACTACTTGACGGGAAACAGATGGCCATACTTCAATTCTGACATGAAGTATTAAAACTATATAATGTAATTTTAATGAGACACCGACAATATAGCGCAACAACGACTTTGGTTCCGGAAGTATTTTTCATATACTTTTTTTTCATAAGGATAAAAAAAATATATATATATATATCTGAGCCATGGACCAAACCAACCAGCTCTGCTGTGAAACTCAAATAAAATTTCAACAAGCCTTTATGTATAATACATTTTAAAAGTATTTTACTGCATTAATTATGCCTTATAATGCATTGAGTGTCTGAATGAATACTTGCAGCCACAGTTATAATAGAGTATAATAAAGTATTATGCATTACAACACACAACAAATTTCAGATGTAACAAGGAATCTGTGAATATTTTAACTTTGTTTATAATTACTTATGAAAAGATATAATGCATTATAATGTACATTATGAATACCTTTATAATGCATTATACATAAAGGCTTTAAGTAAGGTGTTATCAATGTTAAATATAAAATATCATTATTAAAATAAAATTAAAAGTTTAAACCACATTGACTGAAAAAAGCAAAGCAAATTAAGTTATAGTACATAGTTATACATTTCTTGTTAATACTATATGCTGTCGTATAAACTATAGTGTTCAAGTTCTTTTTACATTTTGTGTGGACTTTTTGAGGACTGTGACACACAACTAAAAAGCCACATCACATGCACCTATTTTTTATATAATTAAAAAAAAAAAAAATAAATAAAAAAAAATAACATATGCATCATTAAAATAACTTATATATGTACCATTTTTGATGGATTCCCCAAACAATTCTGCATACAAATCCTCCTTGTCTCCAAAAACAATTGTGCTTTGCACTCAACATTCAGCTCGAAAACAACAAATTATTCGACAACAACGAACAGATGCATTCTGAATGCTGAGATCAATACTTGAAGTGAAACGGTGGGCTTAAAGTCAAGTGCTCTCAAAAGTGCTGTACACTACATAAGTATAGTGCAGCTCAACTCTACTGTACTGCCGTTCGTAGACGCCTACATGTGCTTGGCCTCCTCCTTTAGAGGAGGTAAACCTGACAAACCACATTTAAGAGGTTGTGATTTTTACATTGTCCCTACTGCAAAACAGCACACATTCACAAAAAACTCCAACTCCTTCATTTCAATATTGGCGGCAAAGCCAGACGGAGTTTGATTAAACGGTCCCGCTTGGCCTGCACTTTACGGTGAGGGATTGGGTTTCGCCTAAAATTAGCCATCATTCTTAATTTATTACCTCTATTGAGAACCTAGAGAGATGCCTGTTACGGCCTCCAAACGAACAGCGACTAACCCAGGGTCGAGCGATATAATGTTGCGTTTTAATTCGTTGTGAGGCCAGCCCATTATAACTTACACCTCCTCCTGCTTCCCTCCCCTTTTTCATGAAGTGAGGGAGAGTGTTAAACGTGCACAAGAGTGCTAGAAAAACACTAAAATCCAAAATAATTTTATGAGGCTGGGGAAACAGTTTCTCCCTGTCGGGTAGTTGACATTTTAAACTTATTTGTGGTTCCCGGTTTCGAGACTGCAGAAGAGGCGAGCTGGCACAGACGCCATCCCGAGCGTTGTCTGGATTGGGCAAAATCCCTCTGGACTCACTCAAGCCCTGTCAAGGGGAAATGAAAGTCAGGGAGAATTTACACCTGACTTTATGGGCGCAGGTAAATTGTGTGATTTCGTCTGGCTCGGGTGGATTTTGACGCAAATCAGGCTAAAGCTCATTACCGAGACGCTACGTCTTTTTCCCAGACTTCTCATATCAGGGTGTGGGTTGTGATTGGATCTTCTGGATAAATAACACTCAATGGCTCCAGTGAGCTGCCCTGCGGTGTGCTGCCCATACTGAAATGGAAATAACAGGAAATAAATGAATAAATAAATACAAATTATGGTCTGAAACTTAAATCTGAGTAATTATTCAGCGGTGGTTCATATGACAACATGAATTTAAAAGGTTAATGCTCTATTGCGTGTTTAAAAATAATGTAGCATCTACACTAAACCTAACGGATAGTCTTAACAAAAGTAAATGAGAGATAAAAATGCAGTGGCTGAAGCCCGTTTTCTTTTTCGTGACTTGTGTTTCGGTTATTAGACAACTAGTCATCCATTATGCATCCCTATTGCAGTCTAGGAATATCAGGTCTACGCTATACTATAATATACTATGGACAGAGACTATCATCAACAACATATTCAGTGGTGGTTAAATATAAATGTTCCTGTCCTGGAGTGGAGGTGTTGATTTTACTGAGCCCACCACATTTATTATTCATTGTCGGTCCAAATCTGCACACCGTTCTTACCTCAACTCTCTCTCAGTGTCTCTCTCTCTCAGTGTCTCTCTCTCTCTCTGTGGCCTATTCTTAGCAAGTGCTGTGGCCGCTCTTGTAATATTTTTAAAGATTATTACAGTATTCTGTAACCCCTTTCCCCTCCGGCAGTTGGCCAGGGGCTTCGTTCTTTTTTCCTGCCCTCCTCTCTTTTCTCTCCCTCTCCTTCTCCTTCTCCTCTACCTTTCTCTTGACAACGATCTCTGGTTGTAAAATAATAGACCATCGGCCAGCAATAATTTGCCGTCCAAACAGTGCCGAACACTCTTTGACGTTTACTGAAACCTCATGCCGCACTGCCTCGTTTCGGTTCCCTCTCCGTCGCTGTGTGTTTGTGCAGACAGAAACTCTGTGGAGACTGCACTTGTGAGAAAGAAGTGCGCTTAACTGTATTTACAGTGCTCTTGTAGTGTACTTCAAATCATTTATGTATATATTAATTAAAAAAAAGGTACTTGCAGATAGTATAACTAATGAAATAAAAGTAGAACTCGTAATTACATCTTGTAAACTCTGAATTTTCTGAGACCTCCGACCATTTTTACATTTACATTTAATCATTTAGCAGACGCTTTTATCCAAAGCGACTTATAACTGAGGAAAACAATAGAAGACCATCAAGAGGGCAACAGTATACAAGTACTGTAACAAGTCTCAGTTAGTCTAGTACAGTTAAAACATCGCAAGGTGTTTTTTTTTCTTTCAGAAAAACAAATAAAATAGAATAGGCAAGTGCTAGTATTAATTGGTCAGGTGCTGGTGAAAAAGATGTCTTTAGGCATTTTTTGAAGACTTGAGATAGACAGGTCACCAGCAGGGAACAGTCCAGGAAAAGGTCCGTGAGAGTGATTTTGTGCCTCTTTGGGATGGCACCACGAGGCGTCGTTCACTTGCTTCTGGAGGGCGTATAAGTCTGAACTAGCGAGTCTAGGTGTATTAGTGCAGACCCAGTGGTCGTCTTGTAAGCAAACATCAGTGCCTTGAATTTTACCATTGTTGCCATATAAATACATAATTCCAAATCTGAGGATGTGAACAGAATGTCATGTGTTATGACTATAATTATGACATGGAGTGAAAACAGCAGCAATTTACCATAAATGCTTGTCAGTACATTCAGTTCACTTTAACCATATTTCAAAAACAATGGAATTATCAAATTACATATATATAGATGTACTGAAGTCCTACTTAAGTGGGTCAAAAACCCTCTTAAGTGCAACTAATTGCATTTAATATAAAATTAAAATACTGCATTTTCATTTAATTGCAAATAACATATTAAGTGCACTTAGGTAAGTTCAACCAAAAATGTAAATTCTGTCATTACTCACTCAGATGACTTTCGTTCATCTTCGGAACACAAATCAAGATCTTTTTGATGAAATCTGACAGATTTCTGTCCTTCCATTGACAGCTACGCAACTGACACTTCAAAAAGTTGATAAAGAGATCGTAAAACTAATCCATATGAATCATGTGTTTTAGTCCAAATTTTCTGAAGAGACTTGATGAATATATTGAATTTAGGCTTTTATTCACATTTAAACATTGAATGAATGAACCTCATTGGTTCTCGCTAAAGCTCAAACGTGCTGTGTAACACGAGAATGAACCTCATTGGTTCTCGCTGAAGCTCAAACGTGATGCGTAACACGAGAATGAACCTCATTGGTCCTCGCTGAAGCTCAAACGTGATGCGTAACATGAGAATGAACCTCATTGGTTCTTGCAGAAGCTCAAACATGATGCGTAACATGAGAATGAACCTCATTGGTTCTCGCTAAAGCTAAAACATGATGCGTAATACGAGAATGAACCTCATTGGTTCTCGCTGAAGCTCAAACGTGATGCGTAACACGAGAATGAACCTCATTGGTTCTCGCTGAAGCTCAAATGTGATGTGTAACACGAGAATGAACCTCACTGGTTCTTGCAGAAGCTCAAACGTGATGCGTAACATGAGAATGAACCTCATTGGTTCTCGCTGAAGCTCAAACGTGATGCGTAACATGAGAATGAACCTCATTGGTTCTCGCTGAAGCTCAAACGTGATGCGTAACATGAGAATGAACCTCATTGGTTCTCGCTAAAGCTAAAACATGATGCGTAATACGAGAATGAACCTCATTGGTTCTCGCTGAAGCTCAAACGTGATGCGTAACACGAGAATGAACCTCACTGGTTCTTGCAGAAGCTCAAACGTGATGCGTAACACGAGAATGAACCTCACTGGTTCTTGCAGAAGCTCAAATGTGATGTGTAACACGAGAATGAACCTCACTGGTTCTTGCAGAAGCTCAAACGTGATGCGTAACACGAGAATGAACCTCATTGGTTCTCGCTGAAGCTCAAATGTGATGCGTAACACGAGAATGAACCTCATTGGTTCTCGCTGAAGCTCAAATGTGATGTGTAACACGAGAATGAACCTCATTGGTTCTCGCTGAAGCTCAAATGTGATGTGTAACACGAGAATGAACCTCACTGGTTCTTGCAGAAGCTCAAACGTGATGCGTAACATGAGAATGAACCTCATTGGTTCTCGCTGAAGCTCAAACGTGATGCGTAACACGAGAATGAACCTCATTGGTTCTTGCAGAAGCTCAAACGTGATGCGTAACACGAGAATGAACCTCATTGGTTCTCGCTGAAGCTCAAACGTGATGCGTAACACGAGAATGAACCTCATTGGTTCTCGCTGAAGCTCAAACGTGATGCGTAACACGAGAATGAACCTCATTGGTTCTCGCTGAAGCTCAAACGTGATGCGTAACACGAGAATGAACCTCATTGGTTCTCGCTGAAGCTCAAATGTGATGTGTAACACGAGAATGAACCTCACTGGTTCTTGCAGAAGCTCAAACGTGATGCGTAACACGAGAATGAACCTCATTGGTTCTTGCAGAAGCTCAAACGTGATGCGTAACACGAGAATGAACCTCATTGGTTCTCGCTGAAGCTCAAACGTGATGCGTAACACGAGAATGAACCTCATTGGTTCTCGCTGAAGCTCAAACGTGATGCGTAACACGAGAATGAACCTCATTGGTTCTCGCTGAAGCTCAAACGTGATGCGTAACACGAGAATGAACCTCATTGGTCCTTGCAGAAGCTCAAATGTGATGTGTAACACGAGAATGAACCTCATTGGTTCTCGCTGAAGCTCAAATGTGATGTGTAACACGAGAATGAACCTCACTGGTTCTTGCAGAAGCTCAAACGTGATGTGTAACACGAGAATGAACCTCATTGGTTCTCGCTGAAGCTCAAATGTGATGCGTAACACGAGAATGAACCTCACTGGTTCTTGCAGAAGCTCAAATGTGATGTGTAACACGAGAATGAACCTCACTGGTTCTTGCAGAAGCTCAAACGTGATGCGTAACACGAGAATGAACCTCATTGGTTCTCGCTGAAGCTCAAATGTGATGCGTAACACGAGAATGAACCTCATTGGTTCTTGCAGAAGCTCAAATGTGATGTGTAACACGAGAATGAACCTCATTGGTTCTCGCTGAAGCTCAAATGTGATGTGTAACACGAGAATGAACCTCACTGGTTCTTGCAGAAGCTCAAACGTGATGCGTAACACGAGAATGAACCTCATTGGTTCTCGCTGAAGCTCAAATGTGATGCGTAACACGAGAATGAACCTCATTGGTTCTCGCTGAAGCTCAAATGTGATGTGTAACACGAGAATGAACCTCATTGGTTCTCGCTGAAGCTCAAACGTGATGCGTAACACGAGAATGAACCTCATTGGTTCTCGCTGAAGCTCAAACGTGATGCGTAACACGAGAATGAACCTCATTGGTCCTTGCAGAAGCTCAAACGTGATGCATAACACGAGAATGAACCTCATTGGTTCTCGCTGAAGCTCAAACGTGATGCGTAACACGAGAATGAACCTCATTGGTTCTCGCTGAAGCTCAAACGTGATGCGTAACACGAGAATGAACCTCATTGGTTCTCGCACGTCAAGGGATAATGCTTCCCTTGAGAAAGGAAAAGAGCTTCCTTTTACCACAACTGATGTGTGAGTTGATTAATGTTAATGATTAATGATTAATGATTAATGTGAATAAAATCCTAAATTAAATCTGTTAATCATATAAAGCGATCGCGTCTCTCCAGAAAATTTTGAGTAAACGACTCAACTATCCCTTTAAGTATATTCATTTAAAGCTAAAGTGTACTTCTTTATCACAAGGCTTAGGCGTCGTCTTCAGTGGCAAGCCCTGTGTTGGTCTGTGAAGCGTTTTATTGAGTGTGGAACACATAGCAAAGCACAAGCACTAGATGATCTTTCTTGAGTTTATCCTTGCATATTTGCTATATAATCAGCCATTTATGAAACAGTAGTGTTTTAGTGGTTTGTTTCCTCCTCAAGATTAGAATCTTGTTTTTATGGTTGCCATAGTTCAAACAACCGTGTGCTGTTTGGTTCTTACCAAGCAGAACAGTACAGGACAAGCCCATGTACGAGAAGCAATTATATCCACTTGCATGTTCATTACGCTACAAATAGATTAATTGTGACAGATTTGGCCAAAATACAGCATGCGCTGAATAGTAAATGGACGGCACTCCACTGCATGGAAGAAAAATCTGTGCATTTCAGTGGATGCGTTATAAACGTGGGCTTGTGTTTCCTAAAACAGGACTTTAGTGGCCAAAAACAATCTTAAGGGGAGCAGTCTCAGTGTTTTCATTGTTTTTCTTCTGCTGAGTTGAGGTGAGTGGTGTTTTGCTTTCTGGCCAACACCCGGCGTTCCTGAGGTTGGTTAGGTGCGCTGATCCGATGGCACATGGATACACACACAGACTGCTGACTGGACCTTACGAAACGTTTCACTGCGGAAGGGTACGGGACGGGTTACCGCCAAACCTCAAGAATACAGGCAAACATTTAGACGTGCTGCAGAACTAGCCGATAATACGCTCTCTGGTTATTATTAGCCTTCCCAGCCCCTCCCATATCAGTAATGAAAGGAAATTGCGCAGGACGCTTCATTATATAGGGAGGAGATTGAATTCAAGGTGAATACGTGGCCTGTGAGATTACAAACCTTCGTGAAAACATAATTTAGGACCCTATTTAGTCATACAGCATTTATATGAGCTCGCCACATAGCAAGTGCATGCGCCATGTGTCATTTCAGAAATTCACGGTAATTCATGACTTAAGGATTGAGTTGGGAGCAAGATGGATGAGTTCAATTACTCCAGTGTTTTCCTCATTTGGTAAAGCCGCTGAACAAACAGCTGGACATTTGTTGCTGAATTCACTGTCTTGAAATCTGCAATATACAATGAAATGCATCACAGTTTCATCAAAATCTGGTGCAGCACAACTGTTTTCAACATTGATAATAATCATAAATGTTTCTTGAGCATCAAATCATCATATTAGAATGATTTCTGATCATGTGACACTGAAGACTGAAGTAATGATGCTGAAAATTCAGCTTTGATCACAGGAATAAATTACAGTATTACTGTAAAAAAATAGTTATTTTAAATTGTAATAATATTTCACAAGATTATGGTTTTTATTGTTTGGTTTGTTTTTATCAAATAGTAGAAGCTTTGGTTAGCCTAAGACACGTAGGAAAGAAACCCAAACCTTTACCTCTACTAGTGCGCAAGTCATAGTGCTTTTATGATGCTTTTTAGT
>NC_138238.1:37708355-37735855 GCF_964197995.2 Scardinius erythrophthalmus
TGTGTGTGTGTGTGTGTGTGTGTGTGTGTGTGTGTGTGTGTTGTTTGATGCAGTAAAGTGTGAATGGGGAAAAAATCATGAGTGTGTGTGTGTGTGTGTGTATGTTTGATGCAGTAAAGTGTGAATGGGGAAAGAATCATGTGTGTGTGTGTGTGTGTGTGTGTGTGTGTGTGTGTGTGTGTGTGTGTGTGTGTGTGTGTGTGTGTGTGTGTGTGTGTGTGTGTGTGTGTGTGTGTGTGTGTGTGTGTGTGTGTGTGTGTGTGTGTGTGTGTGTGTGTGTGTGTGTGTATGTTGTTTGATGCAGTAAAGTGTGAATGGGGAAAGAATCGTGTGTGTGTGTGTGTGTCTGTGTGTGTGTGTGTGTGTGTATGTTTGTGTATGTTGTTTGATGCAGTAAAGTGTGAATGGGGAAATAATCGTGTGTGTGTTGTTTGATGGTAAAGTGTGAATGAGGAAAGACTCATATCCTCCAGAGCAGAGATATCTGTCTGAGATAATAACCCGCTGCTGTTTCTCCCATCAGACCGCTTCACCCTCCTCTGCCCTCATGTTCACCTCCTCCACTGGATGTTTGAAAGTCTTTAGACATGAATTAAGAATGTGGGGATTTTTAGGATCAGATCAATGTTGGGATGTGGTTGCGGCAATGCCCTGTAGGACTGTGGCTTTTGCATATATTTCAATGTACTTTTTTTTGTTTTTCCAGTATGCAGGTCCATTCATCATGACAATGAGTAAAATATTAATAATAATACATTTATATGATAATATATATATAATTATAATTATTTTAATAATATAAAAATAAATAAATACATGTGTATTGGCAACTTAGTGAAGATATACTAATAATAATATATAATATTTCCACATTATTCAATTGTGACATTGACCGTGTGCCTGTTTGTACAGATAGAGTCCAATAGAAGTCTGACATTTGTGTCATGTTGTGTTTGCAATGAAATAAAGACATCAGAAATATGCCAAATGAAAGTATTTTCACTAGTGTTTCAGACTTTTGGACACCATTAGTATGTGTATACTAATGGTGTCCTAGTTTTCCTGTAGTTCAAACAGTAGAGCATTGGCGCTTGCAACGCCAAGGTCATGGGTTCGATTCCCAGGGAAAGCAAGAACTGTTAAGAATGTAAAATGTGTACCTTGAAATGCAATGTAAGTTGCTTTGGATAAAAGCGTCTGCCAAATGCATAAATGTAAATGTGTGACCTAAAGCTTCAAAAGTCAAGTGTTTAATGTCTGTGTTTTACTGTAAGTTCATGATGCCATACGATACTGTATTATTATACGCTTTGAATCTCCAGCACTGTGACCCTCGGTCAGCGTAGTTTGCATACGGTTCAGACACAGTCACAACTCATAATCTCTCTATCTCTGTCTCTGAGTGGAATATAAACATGCACATCTATTTTCATCTGCTTTTATTATCCAGACACTGAGAGGATCTTCTGTTGTTGGCTTTAGTGTGTCTTCTGCCTTCATGAAGAGCTTCCTCACGCTTCCCTTCATGGTGGATGAGGCTGAAGTGAACACACATTCATTAGAAATGTTGATGCTTTTCAAGATCAGCAATCTGGCTTTATACACCTATTTCTGACGTTATAGATATAGTTTTAGTGGAACCAGACAAACTATCCAATATAAAATGTGATTAGATTGTATCCCCCCATCACTGATCAAACATGTCTCTTACATCAAGAAAACTATTTTAAAATAGTAATTTAAAATAATTTTAACAGAAAAAAGTAGCATGGAAGTTGGACTTTATTAGAAGTTTATACAACTTAAAACATGTTAAGAAATGTGTCTAAATAGAAAAAAATTATTATAATGATGGATGGACTTTAAGTCTTACAGTGTACTCAAATTCACTTCTCATGGTAACAAATGTACTTATTCAGACCTAATATTAAATTTAAATATACTAAATTGATTTCACAGCTTCAATAATTACTCAATCATTTGATTTTTCATCAAAATATGGAGTACATCATCATAGTTTAAGCTTTAAGAGTGTAGATCAAGTAAAAAATGCTGAAAAACGAACTCAAGATTTAGTTATAAATATAGACCAATAGTCAAACCAAAATGTATTCAGACACTTTGTTACCATAACTTACATAAATGAACTATAGAGCACCCACTTGTTAAAAAAAATAGCAAAAATTATACATGGTGTCTGAATAATTTTTGGTTTGTATATATATATATATATATATATATATATATATATATATATATATACATGGCAACATCAAAATATTGACTTAAAATAATTTTGTAAAGTAGCCTAACTCAAAAAAACTTTTTTTTTGTAAAAAGTTTTAACAGTGTGCGTTTGTGACTTTATCAAACCATATGGGTTTTTATGTAGTTTGATAAACATTAACAGAATGACACAGCTTAAGTGTTCATTGCCATTTGACATTAATAATGTTAAATTATGGCCTAAAGAATTCCCGAGGGAAAATCATGCTGTCAGCGAGGAATGCGGAAGTTGTCCATAATGCTTAGCAGGGGATTTCCATACCTGTCCAGTACAAGCCCTGATACTAATGACCTCACATTCCTCACAGATGAATACAGACGGTGCTCTGCGTATCAAGGCATGAGTTTCATCTCAGAATTATTAGCCGAAAAGCCCCCATTATAATGACATGTCACTAATTCAAAAGCAAGCAGTGGTTTGAGTGCGCCAGATAGGAAATGTGGCCCATTCATGCAATGCAACATTTGTTTTGCCGTAATGAGCCGACGTGTTTCTCTCAAGCCCATTAATAATAAAGTCTATATTTTTTAAAAAGTTGGGCTTATTAAGAATGCATTTTTGTCCTGTTCCTCCACTTTGATCTCGAGGTCATAACTTCGTCATTACAACCCGGACTGACGGGTCCATCGCTCTACCGTCTCTTGGCTCAGACGTGCTTCCATCCCTCATCCAGCCTCCCGGTGTCTCCCATGTGTCATCCTCATGCCATTGGCCTATAATTTCATTCTTCCAGGAGTTCCTTTTCATCCCATGCATGGAAAATGATAAATGATTCTCGATCTCATTGAATTTGTAAAGGAAGGCTGCACTATAAACAGTCCTCTGACAAGAGAAAACACCAGGTGATTTATGTCAGGCATCACGGCCTGCGCTTTCCTCAATAACGCAGAGGTATGGTTTCCATTCGCCGAGAATTTATTTTCTCTCCTCTCCGTCGCTCAGATGATCCAATAGTTGTAAATTTCGCCGGTGTCATCGACAGGTAAGAGGGAGAATGGGAGGGAAGTTCCACGACTGAAACGAAAATATTTTGCCAACTCATTGCACTTGTAATAGCACTGGCAAAACAATTCATCTCTGGAAAATAAAGGCAAACTGGAGGGATTGAGTTACTCAGACAGAAACTGCGAGAGAAATGGGGTGGAGAATGGAGAAGGTCTACTTTCAGAGCTGGCGGAGGAGCTGGAGGGTGTAGAAACCAAAATTGGACTCTAGGGTGGGGCCATCAAAGGGTCAATAGACGCAGTTGAAACCGTTGTTGATCCTGGCAACGGACAGGAGCAATGTCACTACAGGGGAGTCTTCCTTACTGAAGTGGATCAGCAGAGAATAAAACAAAACAGAATTGATAGCCTTTATGGCCCCCGGCGGAGCAACATTTCTTGCCGGGCTCAACGGTGAGCGGCAGTTTGATGACAGAACAGAGCGAGAAGACCGGCAACGTTCTGTAGGTCATCGACTCGCAGCGCTAAATGATTGCACACTCGCTCCTCATTTAGATCTGATCCCGTGCTGGATGCGTCTCGCCGTCTGTTATTCTGCTCGCTGGCCTGATAAATATTTGGGAAGGCCTGACGGGTTCTTCGGCGGCGGTGATGCCAGGTGTCTCGTTAACGTATTAGCTCGCACTAATCCGTTAGCGGATGGGAGTTCATTTTGCATCCTTCTTGCTGTTGCAAGATCAGCTTATGGGAAGCACATTTTTGCGAATCGCATCAAAGGCCAAATGCGTATTTTCCCAAATTTATGGTAAATTCAATCAAGTTTGTGTGCATGCAGAGACTTATAATTCTTCTTCAAAATTTCGGTGTTACTTGCAGTTTCTTTGTAATTATTTGTGAAATTTACTTGCAATTTCTGAGTGAAATTTGTTTCAAAGTAGGCTAGTCTACCCATCAAAGATTTTTTTTTCGAAATAAGTCTCTTATGGTCACGAATGCTGCGTTTAAAATACAGTAAAAACAAGTTTTACAGTTTAAAATAACAGTTTTCTATTTGAATATATTTTAAAATGTCATTTATTCCTGTGATGCAAAGCTGAATTTCCAGCATCATTACTCCAGTCTTCAGTGTCACATGATCCTTCAGAAATCAGCTTCACAGCTTTGCCATCACAGGAATAAATTACATTTTAAAATATATTAACAGTTATTTTAAATAACAGCCTAGTAATATTTCACAATATTACGGTTTAATGTATTTTCCATCAAACAAATGCACTGAGCACGAGAGACTTCTTTCCAAAACATTAATGCATCAAACTTTCGCCCACTTCTCTTCTCCTGAGGTGCTTGGCTTCGACAGCTCGGCCCGTAAGACCATTGTGCTCTTATTGAGAGTGACGACTTCCCCCAGACGCCAGTCACATGTGATCGGGGCTGATCAAACCCGTCCCGCCATCATTAGCCGGACAGCTTTGATTTATGCTCTCAAACTCCCGACCTCGACCCCAGAGTCTCCTGACCCTTGCACCCCGTCCTTTCGTCCCTCCGACCCAAACACTTAGCGAGTCCTCTAATATCATGTGTGCCTCTCCTCGGCTGTTTGTTTTTCTCTCAAGCCGCTTTAGCTTACCAAAATATTTTCTGTGACTTGTAAAAAACGGTATCTGTGTGGATGCCGCTGGCTCTCGGAGGTACGGATGAGGGTCCCGGGCGTAAACATAAACACTGGGCCCGGTTGTTTGGCCAAGAGTGGGCCGTTTTGAGTGAAGAGGAAACTCGCGCCCCTCCTGAAGATTGACATGTAAATATTGCCACAGCTCTATGGCACCCCTGAGGTTTTGGAGAGTGTCTGTTAGGCTAACTGGTGTTGATGCTCATCACAGCCAGTTGTGCTGAAACCCAGGGTTTTGTTTTGGAGAACGGCCGGGCCACTTCCTTCTGACGGCTGACTTTAATGAAGTGTTGCAAGTTGATCGTCATGGAGGGTGCAGTCATGCAGAAAATCTGGACAAGTCATTTTGAACGGAGTCTACGAGCGAATGAGCTTCATACTTAGAATTTTACCAACAATTCTGTAGTGCAACACACTTTAAAGTGACTCCAATTTAAACTTTTCCTGCCTGGTGGCTATTTTTTTTTTTTTGCAAGCAATTCTCTCAAAATTCTCCCAGTTGTGAGAAGGTGCAGAGGTCA
This sequence comes from Scardinius erythrophthalmus, assembly GCF_964197995.2. Classification (NCBI taxonomy): domain Eukaryota; kingdom Metazoa; phylum Chordata; class Actinopteri; order Cypriniformes; family Leuciscidae; genus Scardinius; species Scardinius erythrophthalmus. Next base: position 37,713,780 of record NC_138238.1, read on the forward strand.
CGACCCCTGGATACAATCAGAGAGCAACAAATGGGCGGGGACAATTTGTTTTAACATTCTTTGAGTGAATAACACAAATAATAATCATGATTTTTAGTGGTGCTTGCTAAGGCATCAGTGAGACCATTAATGTGTAATTGTTCATGTTTTGAAAGTATTAACGCCCCCCTGTAGTCAATCATTTTATCCCTTAAAACTCACCTTTGATCACCAAAATGACATCCTTAAAATATCTTGAATGTAACTCGACACCCTCGCCTCATTTAGTATGCACGGTTCTATGAATATGCAAATGAGCCCCGCCTCCACTCACTCGCTCAGCTCAGAGATCCACTGGTTGACGATCACACGTTGATCTGATTGGTTACAAGGTAGTTTGTGACGTCAGAAACACCAGCGATTTCAAAGCGTGTTTTTGAGACTGTCTTTGGTTCACTGCAGTTTTAAGGAGGAAATAAAAACACCACATAGACATTAAAAACATTAAAAGCTTGATTTTCACCACAGGGGGACTTTAAGGATTTGGCATGTAATTCATCCCACACTGTTTTTGCACTTTTGTGATATTTTAATAATACATACACTACCTTTCAAAAAAAAAAAAAAAAAAATCCATAAAATGAATTCAGCAACGACACATTCAATTGTTCAAAAGTGATAGTAAATATATATTTATAATGTTACAAAACAGTTTTTAACACTGATAATAATCATAAATGTTTCTTGAGCAGCAAATAAGCATATTAAAATGATTTCTGAAGGATCATGTGACACTGAAGACTGGAGTAATGATGCTGAAAATTCAGCTTTGATCACAGGAATAAATTACATTTTAACATATATTACAAAAAGAACATAATATTACACAATATTAGTGTTTACCGTATTTTAACAAACAAATGCAGCCATGCATTTCAAAAACATTAAGTCTTACTAACCCCAAACTTTTGAACGATAGTTATTATTATTATTAATATTACTACTACTACTACTATTATTGTTGTTGTTGTTGACGACATGCCAGGGTTTAATATCTCCAGTTAGGTGATGCCGTCCATCTTTACACAAAACGGTCACCATTAAACTGCTGCTGTTGTGACAGTCAAGTATATCTATGCCACATTAATGCCACGCTCAATTGACATGATATTTACAGTGCAGTATTGCATCATTTAAAGTGTATTTATCAGCGTTTTATCACGTGACTTGTACTGTATAAGAGCAAACATAGATGCCATGAAAAGCTCAATCTCAGAAGCATTTGCCTGTAATAACATTTTGCCAGTCTTTCATTTCCAAGGATATATTCCCCCCTCGTCCTGATGTGGGCCGGGGAGGATGCATTGCCCTGTGGGGTGCTGGAAAAACACTTGCTGTTCTGGGCGCGATTCTGGGTTCCTGAGCAAGCATTGCAAAAAACAGCATCAGCTCAACTGGAGCCAACTGTCGGGATCTTTTTTTGGCATTTTATTTAGCCTAGGAAAGTGAAATTGAGTGGAATTCTCCAAAAATACACATCCTTTTTGAATATAGTTTAACTACACATTGAAAATAAAAGTCTTCCACAACTGCACAACCTAAATCACTTTGAGTAACCAAATGCTGGCCTGAAGCGACCTTTCCTTGAAAAATTATCTTAATGGACCTCTACAGTGAATAGGTATGTTTAAAACTTTTTTTTTTTTTTTTTTCATTTTGATTTAGGTTCAGTATGTCTTTGTGGTTGCGGAAGACTTACGACATTGAGAGGTTACCATAACAAAACCCTTCAAAAGGGGACATTGAGATTTGTCTGTGTTTTCCAAACTAAGTACCTGAACGTTTGCATGACGTTACTACAATCAAGATGGTAAAGCCATCACAAGAGATTTTGCTTGGATATTCAGTTTATCATATATGAGCATTTGAGTGTGTTTGAAAGAGGAACGTATGAGGATAAAACACCGAAGTAAATCGACCTTTGCAAAGCCAACAACAAACTTTGTGAATCTTCACAGCTAAAGCCATTACAGACACCACACCTGAAGCTTCACGTAGTTTGCGAAGCATTTGTTTTTGTGGTAAATCCACTGTGTATAATCTCTCTGATTGGTTTACACAATTGTGGGGTTGAGAATCTACCAGGATGCCAAAATTCCCCATCCTTTATCCTTCCTACAACCACTAATACCTCATTGAAAATGGCACATGCAATCAATCAAAAAATATTCTTGTCTGGCATAGATGGTATCAGGTGATGTCTTGGCCTGTGCAGCTATCCGGGAGGCAAAGTAAAGAACTGGAAACCTGAATATTTGAGGATATTTAGGATTTTTTTTACGTTTTATCATAAACATTTACATTAGCTTATGCATAACTACTTCCAAAAACCATAATTGAGGTGAAGCGGTGCCCGACATTTGGTGTGTGGAGTCTCTAGGGCAACCTAAATTAAAAGAGATGCTCGGTCCATTGGTGTTAACCCAGGTAAGCATGACTTTAGCAGAAACTAGAAAAAAAATTATTACAGTAAATCTAATAAATGGAAAGAAGGTAGCTTGTGGTTGGGAGTATGGTCCAGGTTGCAGTCCAGCCAGGTCAGATTTCACCACCACAGACTTGTTATCCTACTGCATGTCTGAATATGCCTACTAGACCCAGACATTTGTTCTTTTTTATTTTCACAGGATTTGCAGAAACCTTTAACCATTTGTCAAGGGGGAAAAAATTAAGCCTGTCAAGGTCTCACTTAAGAAGAAGCAAAGAATCAGAGGTTTTGGTCCTTATTTTTAGTGTATTAAGAAGCTACAAACAGTTTATTTGTGTTGTTGTTTCATTTTTTTTCTCTTATCTGTCATCCCTTTTTGAACAGATGCGAGCTGAAATGTTGTAATTTATGAATGCTTTGAAATACACTCCTATAGTTGGTCTGACACTCAGATTATTGCAGAAATGCACAAAAAAGTTATAGAAGGTTAGGTTTACTGTAACACAAATGTACTGAAGAGTACATTTATTTCTAATTTATGGGTGTGTACACACTTGTAGTTCTATTCTCTTTCTTCGGTTCTATGATCCTGAACAAAAAAGAAAATGATCCATTTAGTCCTGGTTCGTTTAGTGTTCATTTTTAACACGGAACCTTTTAAGATGCAAAACAAATGGCTTTTATAAATTACAAAGACAACCAAGAAATGCTTGAGACCAAGTTTATCAGGCTCATGTTTTGGCCTGGACAGAGTCTAGATCTGAACCATATAGTGAATATTTGGTCTTGTATTAATCTCAAACTAACTGGGAGACAGTTTTTAAACTACTCATGAACAGTTTCAAGCCATTAACATTGAGTGGAAGAACTTCTTCCTGTAAATATCTGTCTGCAAGGTTACCCACACAGCTTAAACATTTAAAGAAGACAAAGGAAAAAGACTATCCTGTACTAAATTAATTACCTACGGTATTTGTGCAATCCTTGCTAATTTCCCAGGCAGTGATTTGTGGTTGAACTGGTAAACTGTGAACCATTAAAGGATAAATATTTAGCTTTTTTTTTTTTTTTTGCTTGGTCCATTTTTCCCCCATGGAGTATATGACAAAGAAGAACCAGGTGCATTCCCACCTGAATCCCACTTTTTCAAGGGTCTGTCAGGTAGAGTAAGGGAGCGAGGGCTCAATTGCGAGAAAAAGGTCTTTTATTCAATATATCACAAAATAAAACAAAACACAAACAAAAACTACCCCAAGGGGGAAAACAAGACAGACTTAGACTTGGACTTGGACTAGGACTTGAACTTCGACTTGGACTTGACTGAAGCACACAGCAGGGAAACACACAGTGTACGACGACGAACCAGCACAGAACTGCAAACACAAGGAGAATAAATAGGGAGAGCAAACAAAGCAGGTAACGAGGGAGGACAGGTGGGGAAAATGAATCAATAATCAGGTAACAAGGTGGGCGGGGTTAGACAATCGACAGGAGAGCACATGGCACAAGGAAACACATGACAAGCCATGTGCTCACAACAAACAGGACTAGAACACAAAACGAGACATGAACACGCAGCTAGTGAAAACTCATAAGCCACGTGTTCACACAAAACATAACATAACATGAAAGCACACAGCCAGTGAAAAACTAGCTGTGTGCTACACAGCACAAGACAAGAAAAAACACGCAGACAGAAGAGCGCGCGGCTCGAGCGAACTCGAAACCGCGCACGCTCACGTGACAAGACAGAGCGCACGAGAACGAGCGAAAGCTCATTCCGTGCGCTCACAAAAGAAAACAAACACGCGGAGCATTGATGTCCGAATCCCGACACAGAACCGAAACCTAACTAGACAGACATGTCGGGATCCAAACACCATGCCCCGCACATATAACAAGGCACATAGACAAGTGAGTGCACGGCCCGAGCGCGCTCGGAACCGCACACTCACACAGAGACGAGACAAAACAGGGAGTGTCAGAGCTCTGTCACAAAACCAAGAAATTAACTAGACCGAAGTGACAGAACCCTGACAGGGTCGTGGTCCGCTTGATTGGTGCGCGTCAGTGTTTGGATGGCAGCGTTCACACTTATTCAAATGAAGCGCACTAACAGAGCAATCACACCAGAGATCATTTTAATCAAACCAAACCTGCCAAGTATGAGCACCTCCCTAAAATTAATAGCAAATCCATATGTCTACGCTTAAAAAAATGTGGGTCAAATATGGACAAACCCACTGGTTGGTTTATTGACCCAAACATGGGTTGAAACAACCCAGCATTTTTAGAGTGTAACCCTGCTGTGTTCCAAATTTGAAGTTAATATCACAAAAACTGACCCTTCTATATGCATTTATTGTGAGGTATGTACCATCTGAATGTTTAGTGAAGGAGAATCTGCTTCCTAAAGCAAAGGGAGGGACTGGCTGGGCTGTTTTCTACAATGAAATGAAATTTAAAGACAATTAATTGCTTTAAGAACAATTAAAATGCACCAACTCTCATTTGATGTACCTAAATTATATTTAATTAACTCAACTTACATTTTATGGACCCAAAATGATGATGTCAATATTTATTTTTATAAAGTAACCTGAATATTTTTTATATCTATATGGTGAACATTGTGTGCTTTAGCACAGTTTTAATCAGTTTTGGTGACTAATAAATGCTTTAAATTTGAGATAAGCATCAGGTCAGCAAAAAATGTAGGAGTCAATAGGCATAATTTGTCAAAACAAATTATATAATTATAGTTATATTAGGTTTTAATTTTCAATTCTAACTGTTTTTTTTTTTTTTTTTTTCAGAATAATTCATAAAATTCCTTTTCCTATCATTCCAGTTCAAGTTCCTGAGGAGTTTGACCAATTCAGACATTCTCAGTTTTGTCCGGCCCAGTTGTCTAGTAAACAAGCATAAATCCTAAGCAGAGAGACGATTATTCACCAGAAGTATCTTGAAGGCTAGAGGCTTATTGTGAAATGACTAATGTTTCTCATTTCTCTTTCTGATTGAAGTGAAATGTAGCGCTGCTTCACACCTCCCCAACTCTTTACCAAAGTGTGGTCGTAATCCCATATTATTATCTAAACAAGTGTAATGGTTGCCATTATCTGGTGGAAATATTTGCTGTCTCTTTCTCATAATTCTCCATCGCTCAGTAATCCTTTCTGGGGGTTTGTCTCCTGTACAATGTCTTCCAAGTCTCTGTCAAAATTGTTTTGTGAACAAAAAGGGGTTCGGTTTCTCTCTGTGTGTGTGTGTGTGTGTGTGTGTGTGTGTGTGTGTGTGTGTGTGTGTGTGTGTGTGTGTGTGTGTGTGTGTGTGTGTGTGTGTGTATGTGTGTGTGTGTGTGTGCGTGCGTGCGTGCGTGCGTGTGTGTGTGTGTGTGTCAAGCCTGGTTGCTGAAGCATGACTCAACAAGGGTTTACTAAATATTTCCATGAAAGCCATTGCAAAATAAACCAGTAGCTCAGTAGAAGACTTTCAGTCACACAGAAGCAAACATGGGATACAGTGCTAGGACATTAAATATTTATGTACCAGATCACAATCGGCCTCAACCAAATGTTCTGATTTTAAAACCAAGAGTGTGAAAGAGAATAAATAAACACTTCCTTTATGAATACCACACTCATTTGTGTATTTACAATATAGAACAAAGTATGCATACATAAAACTCACACCCCACGATACATGCTTCTGGTCAATAAAGAGTTTCTTATCTTAGCATTAGCCAACAGTTTTTCAGTGAATGTGAGAAACAGCAGTCTTTCTTTCTTCAGTCGAAAAGAAATTTTTTTTTTTGAGGAAAACATTCTAGGATTTTTCTACACAGAATGGACTTCAATGGCAACCAACTATTCCAATGTTCAAAGAAGGTTCAAATGTCCGTCTCAATGCAGCTTCAAAGTCCCTACACAATCCCAGTCGAGAAATAAGGGTCTTATCTAGCGAAACGATCGGTCATTTATATATATAAATATAGATATACAGTATATGACAGGCTGATCGGGACCCCAACACGAAGCGGAGGGGTTTTGAATCAGCCTGAAGGGATTGTATTCGCTATAACAACCGCCTCGCTCTACATTATCCCGCTTTTTACATGGCTACACACCAAATGAATCAATAATCCACATTCCATAGCAACGCTCTGTTTTTCATGGCAACGGTGTGTTATACTTCGCATCAAGAAATAACCGACCGCATTCTACATTGGAATTCAACCAAGCCATGTAATAAATATATATATAACCGTTGGTTGCCATTGAAGTCCATTATATGGAGAAAAATCCTGGAATGTTTTCCTCAAAAACCTTAATTTATTTTCAACTGAAGAAAGAAAGACATGGATATCTTGGATGACATCGGGGTGAGTAAATTATCAGCAAAAATAAAAAGTGAAACTAATCCTTTAATGCAGGGTTCCTCAAACTCGGTCCTGGAGGGCCACTGTCTTGTTTAGCTCCAACCCTGATCAAACACACCTAGCTGTGAGTTTCTAGTGATCCTGAAGACATTGATTAGCTTGCTCAGGTGTTTGATCAGCGTTGGAGCTAAAATCTGCAGTACAACGGCCCTCCAGGACTGAGTTTGAGAAACCCTGCTTTATTGTATTCACCCTCAGGTCATCCGAGATGTAGGTGTCTTTTTGTCTTCAGTAGAACAGTAAGGAGGATTGAAACTGTAGTCCTTGATGATTCATATAATGTAAGTCAACAGCTACCATCACTTTGAGGGTCAAAAATATACAGGCAAAATTAAAAGAATACTCGTGGCTCCTTATGTTACATTGAGGTCTTATGAAGTGAAAAAATCGGTCTTTGCAAGAAACTGAGCAATATGTACAACATTATAACCTTTAATTCACAGCTTTGGCAAACAGTCCTGAGCGCGTTCATTACAGTCTGGAGCACCAGCTTTCTGTTGCATGATGACGCATGGCTGGTAATTGTTTCAAATGTATTGAACTTTTAGTGAAAATGTCCAACAACACTAAATATTTTGTAAAACCACAACTTCTTTCGGAATGTAAAGACAATTAGAGGGATTACACGTTTTTTAGGCCAACATTTTTTTGTCACATCCAGCAAACATCTCCTCACTATCCGCTAGCTGCCTGTCCCGTGAACACACTGTAAAAAACGCGGTCCCTGTAGACAGCCCAGGCTCCACAAATGGCAAGAAAAACAAACGGGCCCAGCCTGGACCACGAAACATAACAAACAGGGTTCCAGCCAATAACAGACAAGAATGATGGGCGGGTGGGTGTTGGGGGGGTTAGTGCGTGAGCACATGGGGTGGGGGTTGGGGGGGTTAGTGCGCGAGCACATGGGGGGGGGGGGGGGGGGGGCTTGGGTGGAGGAGAGAAAAGCATGAAGAGGGAAGTTAGCTAGAGGAGAGATGTCCTAGATAACGACAACGACCTTACATTAAAAATTTATATTCTTGGGAATTTCGACACACGACCAAAGAGACAACGTTCCAATGAACAAATAACAAAGAAGAGGGAAAAGGAGAAGGAACACGCAAAGTCCCGAATTTACATCGGAAAAGCGTTCAAAAGGTGGCGAGAACTCCTCCGGCAGAAGGGCTTCCAATCCCACATTTAGCTGGCTCTGTTTTTGATGGACAGGTGTGTAAATCCAGTTTGGTTTTTCTAAATGGTTCATGACTGTTTCAGGAAGCAGGGAAAGGAGGGGGAGGGGATGGGATGAGGAGGAGGGAGGGTCAAGCTAGCCTCCGTTTTGTTTGACAATACTTTGAACGTCAACAAGAAGTGACGTCACCCAACATCGCTTAGAGTAGCTTTAAAGAAGAAAATACGCACTGTAGGAATCACAGTATTAACAACCCCAAATTCAACTCTGTGAAGTGCATCTGAGTTGATGTACACTTCCTACTTCCTGTTTCTGAGGTCATGTGACTCAAGGTGTGTTTTTTTTTTTTTTTTTTATTATTATTTTTTTTTACCAAAGTTAAGAAGACAGGACATTGGAAATTCTATATAAGCATTTTTTTTGTTACATTACATTTTAAAACTATGTTTATAAATATATACAGTCTATATATGCACCTAATATGAGGCAGTACTACAAAAGAAACAATGCATACATCGACAAATGCATAAATTAACACATTATTTAGCACAAATGTGGGGTAAAAATTCCACACGGTTATTGTCTCTTACAGTATTTGACATCTCTCTTTAATGCCAATGCCCCTGTGTTCAGTTAGTCGTTTCTCTTTCATCCACAAAAATGATCCAGCAAAAACCTTATAATTAAAGATTAGAGTTCATCTTGTTTAAGCAGTTATTATTGTTAAGTGGCCAAATGAGACAGTACTTTGCAATTTCTCAAGAGTAGGCCCTTGTTTACATGTGTTTGGTAAATTAGAAGTGTATTAGCATGCGTAAGGTGTGTCTGAGGCTGGATTGATGTACAGACCTGTGCAGGACATAATTAAAGGCTGCTCAGTTACTCAGTGAAATGTGCCAATGTCTAGGCTTGTAATTTAGGCTTGTTTTTATTTCATCTTTTTTTCTTCTAAGCAAATTCAGGTCACCAACACAAACCTCCACCAACAAGCACAAACAGGTGGAGGGAAACTTCTGTAAATGAGCATGCGGTGGAGGAACGTTCCCCAACATCCCCTTCTCCACACTTCTGGAGACATGCGCAAACGCTTTGGAAAAATGAACGGCCTTTTTTTAAAAAGTAATTTATGGGAATCCCCGATATTGCTCCTAATGGGTCTGTCTGCAGTGTACCTGTCAGTCTTTGGCTCAGTATCTGACTCCTGGGGGAAACGGCATGGGCCGAAACCTGCCTGAGAAATGAAACATAATGTAATGCTGTTTAACAGATATATGAGTAGAATATAAGATGTCATTTCATATACTGATTATTAAAAAAATTGCAAAAAATTAAAATTGATTCACCAATTATTTATATATATATATATATATATATATATATATATATATATATATATATATATATATATATATATATATATATATATATATATATATATATATATATATATATATATATATATATATATATATATATATATATATATATATATATATATATATTTAGTTAATTATTTATATATATATTTAGTTAATGTATATTATTTAGTAAATATAATAAAGAAATATTTGCATGTGTATATATATACTGTATGTATATATATATATATATATATAATTTATATTATATATAAATTTTTTAAATATAAATAACACATTTTCCTTACATATATACATGTATGTGTGTATATTTATATATGCAACATAATTATACACAGTACACTCACATATATAAAAACAAACTTTTATTTTTTATATATATATATATATATATATATATATATATATATATATATAATTTATATTATATATAAATGTTTTAAATATAAATAACACATTTTCCTTACATATATGTATGTGTGTATATTTATATATACAACATAATTATACACAGTACACTCACATATATAAAAACAAACTTTTATTATATATATATATATATATATATATATATATATATATATATATATATATATATATATATATAATAAAAATAAAATATATATATAAACAATTGTTTTTAATGTAAAATTAAATGGTAAATCAATTTTACTTTAATCAGGGTATGATATGATGTACATACATATGTATAATAAATAATATAAATGACAAGATATTTGAAAGGATTTTACATCAATGTGAAATATACACTATAGATAAAAAATGTAAGTTGTAAATACATTTTACAAGAAAATAATATTTCGGTCTTTTCTAATTTAATCCAGTTTAATTTTCCATTGTATTGTTACAGTAGTTGCGCATTGAAAAGAATACAATACATTTGTTTAATTGATTTTGTCTTCTGATTCCAGGGGATTAGGGAAGTGTACTGTTTAGTTACATTACCGGTCAATTTAAGTCCCATTTGTATACATTCAGTCGCAGAACACTGGCAAACAGTTTATAGTTTCAGCAACATACAGTCATGGAACTTGTCAGAATGTTTTTGGCCCAACAATAAAGCCGCGGTATTGAACACAAGCATGTCTCTATTTATGTTTTCCCTCTTCCTATACGTAAATACTGGCTATACGTGATATATATTTATGGATTGACAAAGATGGAAAATGTTCTTCATCCATACAACAACTTTTAGTAAAAACATCATGCTGACATTTTTTAAACAACAACAGCCTGAAGTGAAAGGTTGAGCTGTTCTTTTGTTGGCATGGCATGTTAGTGGTTAATTTCATGGAACTGAGGTCTTTTAGACCAAACGTCTGCTGAATGTCTCTTTTGGAAATATTATGTTCTGTGTCAGCATTCGTTATTCTGCAGTGGGAAAATGTTCTGTGGTAATTTGATTGTTAACACAAAAAAAGTTGCTCTGAAACTATTGTCTGACTTGAGCAGTTAATGACAAATTACAAATGAGAGACAAACTTGTAAACCTTATTCATATTTTCCTTTATCTCAACTGGTGGTGGTATGCTGAAAAAGAGAAGAAGAAAAAAGAGAAATTTTCAAAGTTGCAAATAAAACAAAGATTATTATATTGCTATTTCAGTACTTCAAAATTTCAAGTCACACTAATGTGTTGCTTGCTGTTTATTTTTATTTATTTTTAATTAGTAGCAATTAAATGAATATATGGAGTTGTGCTCATGAATATTGTAATTAGTACAAATAATATTTGGTAACTGAAAACTGACACTCAGCTTTACAGTAATGCAAGATGTGAATGGGAACTGTCCTTTCGTAACAAGAGTTTAACAAATGCATGTTCAGTACATGTTCAAATAAATGAATTAAATATGAATTTGGAGTTGCACCAGAGTACAAAGTGTGTCCTGCAGACGCTCCGCTGGCTCCTGCTCTGTTCTTGTGTTTGATAAATGAGGGCTTTCACACGGCTGGTTTGTGCTGGCGCGAGATCATCTCTGATCCGCAGGACACGAAGCCCATCAGAGACTAAACTGCATTTTGAAGAAACTAAAGTCATTATTTAGATGCTCAAACTTGCAGTACGGCTTCATATAGACTCTGTCAGTTAGCAATATATAGTCTCCACATCCACACAATTAGAGCAATGTCCTTTAACAACTGTCATGTTGCTTCAAAGGAGGATGAGGAGGAAGGAGAGATGGAAAAAACGGGAGTAATTGTGAGTAAAAGGGAGTGTTTCCAGGAGGTGTCTTGACTGCAGGATTTAGGGCTGTTTTCTCTCCTTTCAGAAATCATTTCCCTCCAACAGAACCCTGCCTCCACTGCCATGATCACACACACACACACACACACACACACACACACACACACACACACACACACACACACACACACACACACACACACACACACACACACACACACACACTCTCTTTCTTCCACTGATCCACAGTCAGTTTTCTGCTTATAACATTAGAGTTTAATTTGGGCTGATCTGAGATCGGTATAATGCAGAAAAAATGTATGTGTGTGTATATAAAATTTACGTTTTTATTGTAAAATCAAAAATGTTTTATTTATATTTCATAATCATACAAATTACATTAAATATTGTATAATATATAAATATAAATCTAGAAATGTCCGCAAATATATATACAAACATGTCTCTTTAGATGCTACTTGTTCAGCTGTTTTAAACTTGCATTTTGCATTATGACAAATTTATTATAATAATTTATAATGGATTTGCATAATTATTTTAAAAAACAATAATTTATTATAATAATTTATTTGGACCATTTAATTAATTAATTTATTTGTAATGTCATTACATTGGGTTGAGCCTAAGAAATTGATTATTTTTTTCTGGATTTGAAGTTTTTAGAATAAAAAAAAAATGTATATCAGTTTTATTTAATTGTTTTATATTTTATAGTCTTACATATTATATTTGATGTATAGTATTTAGATACTAATTGCTCATTTGTTTTGTACTTTTTGTTCTTTTTTAAAACTGCAATATCATTTTAGACATGACCCTATTTCAAAAGCCTTTCACTAGCATGTTCAAGTTCACAGTGAAGCGGTGAGATACACCCCGTCCCACATCTCACACCTGACCTTCCACTTCCGGTTCCTTTCACACCCTCCCACGTGTTTGACCTCTGACCTCAGGAGCTCTATAATGAGCTCATTTGTACTACAATACTGAGGCCCCATCAAATAGCCACAGCGAGCGATGATAAAAAGAAACTTTTGTCTCTTTCTTTTTCCCATAGCTTCCTGAATATTGTCATTGAATTTGCTACGTTTTGTTCCCATTCATGTTTTATGCCCCTCATAAAAGTTGCACTTCGGAAAAAAAAAAAGAAAAAAAAAAGAATCAGTTCCAACAGCGGCACTAAAATCGTAATAAATCACCGGACCTGCATGTGCAGAGTCACAATGAAAAGTGGGCAAGGTCTTCATTTAAAAAGGCTGATCTCCGCTGCTTTCCACGTACAGGATCTGCTGACACACACACACTTATATCCCCAAACTATCATTCCCTCCTGTAAGCAGGTTATCAGCGTTCAAATGACTGGTTAGACATGAGCTCGGCGGACACTATTAGGCCCGACGCCAAACAGAGAGAGGTGCCACATAATGAAACCACGTTGATACACAATGTAATTGCTAACAGCAACAGAGCTGTGGAAACCGCAGATCCGCGTACCCAGACACCGCCGAACTGTGTTAATGAAAATAAATGGGAAGTTTGATTCGAGACCCGGAGAGAAGAAGAAAAATGTGTGCTTTTCCTCCAAGCCCATTTGCTGCTAATTAGAAAACATGTCACTGATTTGAACTGGTGTAAACACTGGCACATCTGACTTTCATTACAATAAAGAAATCAAATAAACTCTGAGCCAGAAGGAACAGTAGTAACTCCACGCTTCATTACAATGCAACATGGCCGACTCTACATCATGAAGTGCTTAGCACTTCTAATTACCAACCTGAACCCTTTCGCTTTCGCCACCATAAATATACAGATTGGAAAAATATTTCCACTTGTGTCGACGCAAGTCTTCGCTACGTAAAGAACACGTCCAGAAAGTCACAGATCAGAGATCCGCAATACTTTACAAGTGCCTCTGATCAGGCCTACGTCTGATAACACTGGGGTTCACACTCCCAAAGCATTAAACAGTGAGTCCTGCGCAGTGTACCAAATGTACACTGTAAAATATCTCAAATTTTCTATGTACACAAAAGGCCTATTTCTCTCAAATATTGTTCACAAGTCTAAATCTGTGTTAGTGAGCACTTCTCCTTTGCTGAGATAATCCATCCACCTCACAGGGGTAATCCATCCACCTCCACCTCATTAACAACAATAATAATAATAATTAATTAATTAAAATTAATTAAAATTAAAGGTCCCGTATTATGCCCCTTTTCACAAGATGTAAAATAAGTCTCTGATGTCCCCAGAGTGTGTATGTGAAGTTTCAGCTCAAAATACCCCACAGATCATTTTTTACAGCATGTTTAAATTGTCATTTTTTGGGGCTCAGAAAAACGCGCTGTTTTAGTGTGTGCCCTTTAAATGCAAATAAGCTGCTGCTGGACGACCCAGGGGGCGGAGCTTCATGAGCTCACGCTCAGTCTCTCAGGACAATTTCATCTCACGGAATGATCTCTCAGTAACGGTGTTCATTTCGAGTCGGACAATAATGCCTACAGAGTCAGAGTGCTGTATAGAGATGAAACAGGTATAGTTTAGTAGTTTAATTACGGTTATTATAACGTGTTTGTCATCTGCTTGTATGTATACATTATGTAAGGGTTAATGCCCGACGAGGTGTCCATTATCAGGTTTTAATGGACGACGGCGAGGCGTGAACCGTCAGACGCGCAGCGGAGGACGGTTGCCTCCGCCGAAGTAACCCGCTTATACCATGGTTACTTACGAAAGAAAGAAATATTTAATCAATTAATAATACTTTAATGTGTTTTAGAGTAAAAATCGTGAGGGTTTTTATTTATTAAGTCGAGCGCACTATTTAATATTTCCCGTATACAGGCGTTGCCAAGCAACGTGGCCACAGCGACCCGACCGCAGCAGTTGATCAGTGAGTTTGAGCCAGCGCAATCGTTTAGAACTGTCATCAGGCAAATTGACGGGACGCCTTTCCTAGGTGTCCATTATCACTTTTTAATGGACACCCTGCAGCCAATCAGAATCGAGTATTCACCCAGACCATGGTATAATTATTAATAGCCTACAAGTCTGCTGTCTGAATGATGATCAAACATATACTGGTGAGTTTAATAAAGTTTATTGTACATCACACAAAAGATGAAGCGTCAGTTTTACTTCAGAAAATCACCGTAAGAGCTGAGTAAACACAGTAAGTTATTAGAAGTGCGCTAGTACATCAACGAATTTCGGTAAAGTTGAGGGAGCATTCCTGTGGGCGGAGGTTAGTCAAAAAATGGTTCTAGTGACGTCATTAAAGAAGGAAGTAGAGGGATGTAGTCCAAACGGGCCGTTCGATGTAGTCAACTTCTGTTAAATAAAATATCTCGCTTGGCATTGAACTTTGAGCTTTATAATTTTACAGATATCATTTATGCTCTAACAGCAATATTACACACTAACTAAAGTTTGAAACATGGGATCACGAAGAACGGGACCTTTAAATTAATAAAAAAAAAAAAAAAAAAAAAAGGTTGTTGATTGTGGCCTGTGGAATGTTGGTCCACTCCTCTTCAATGGCTGTGCGAAGTTGTTGGATATTGGCAGGAGAAATAGGCCTTTTGTGCACATAGAAGAAGCTCCGCCTCCACTCACTCACGCCAGCTCAGAGATCCATTCGACCAGCTGACTGAGGTAAACTGTTACGACCTGTGTTTTGTTCATTGTTTTATTGTTGTTTTCATTCGTTTTGTTGTTCCGTGTTTTCTTTTGATTACAAGCAGGTGATCTCATGAGGAGCTGTAAGAAGGCCATTGGTCGTCTAGTTGGGGCGTCGCCTTCATAAGGACGCTGCTGGCACTCGTCTGGGAGCTCACTTTGGTCCGGTCGCACGTGGGTTGAGAGCTCCGGAATCCCTCCTCCGGCCGATGATCAACCTTGTTTTCGTATTAGTGATTTTCTATAGTTTAAGTGACCAGATGTGCATCTAATCTTTTGAATTGTTTGTTATGTCCATGCCACTAGCTACACCGTGTGGTAATGTCTGAACTGGTCCTGTTTAAAACCATAATAGAGTGGAGCGTGTAGGGGTGTCCTGCCTTATTTATTTCTAAACCGTTTGATCTCTGTTTATGACAGGGAGTCAGGTTAGTTAAATGTATTTTCTTTTGATATTCGATTAGGTTAGTTATGTTTCTTCTTTTTCTTTGTTTCTTCGTTTTGTTTGTTGTTTTGGCCTTTGGGACACCCTGAAGAGATGCTCTTTTCATTCATCACTCTACAATAAATTTATTATCTTTTGCTACATCTGTGTTTTTGTTGTTGATTATCGACCGGAGTGATGCGTGCTGGGATTCCTTTCCACAACCCAACTAATTATTTTTTGCGCCTCTTTAGTGTTTTATATTCCCCTAGAGGCGGGGCGTAATATAAACGCTGCACAATGGTATCGCTCTTTACAACGTCGGACACATAACGGTATTTAATGTAATCAGCCTTTTGTTTGACAATGTTATCAGAGAGCTAATGATGTGTTGCTAATGTTACACAAACCATGTTTCTCCTTAAACTGCAGTGAACCAAAGACAGTCTCAAAAACACGCTTTGAATCGCTGGTGTTTCTGACGTCACAAACTACCTTGTAACCAATCAGATCAACGTGTCGACGGGCTTCAGCACATCATTACGAGCGAATTAGCAGGGGAGTGTTCAGAGATGCTAGGTTATCCCGGTATATTTTTCTGTTGATATGAAAAATCGTGTAGATTTAGCAATATAGCGGGTGTATATTACGATGTTATGATGATGATGAAAGGCACTGACGTTCTGAGTTGTTCAAAGCCTTTCTGATGATTGTTAGAAGGCTGAGATAGCGAACGGGAAATACTCAGCATTGACTTATGAATTTGCACATGGTTTGTCTTTTTTTATTTTCTTTGAAGGTTTCTTTCTGTTAACAACAATGATGTTATTGGCTGTTTTAGCATAAAGAGGCTGAAGGCACCTTTGGCGTGTACATAGTCACATGTTGGTTTTCTGATTAAACATCATATTTGAAACCTTCTGGGAGTAAGAAAGAGCTGCTATATCCAAATATATTTCTCAGATTCAGAATCCCTCAACACTATGTACTGACCTTGGCAGTGTAGTTGCATTTATTCCCAAAAATGTGACTTCACTGAAGTTTCTTCTAATAGCAGAGAGTAGTGGCTGGGTTCAGCTTAGCTTTTGAAGGGCACTGGTTTGGCTGTGATTTTTTTGCAAATAATGGCAAATCATACAACAGCCACACCCAGTCATTATAAAATGACTAATCTGATGTATTACAATAAAGTCTGGTACAGATTAAAGCACTTGCAGTATTTGACATGTGTGTGTATGAAGCCAAGTTGCATTTCACAGCATTAAGTGTCTCTTCCACATTTATCTTGACATTGATTTAACTCAATATTCAGGAGTGACAGAGATATACTCTGAAACATTGCTTTTAAAATGCCTAACATTGATCCACCGATCATAAGTGTGAACAAAACCATTATCTATAACGTGTCTATTTACACCAAGTGCAATAAGCCTGCCTTGTTGGTAGAAGCTGCTAACGCCGTCCACCAATGTTTGGTCGGACTAGACAAAACAACAAAAAATAATATTTATACACTAAAGTTCGAATCCACCTTTTGCCGAACTCGTTCTGCTCCCTTTTCCCATCGCATATCAGATTGGAAAAGAATTTATTTTCAATAAATATGAAGAAAATATGTGAAAAGTGGAATAAGGGTGTACTCACACTAGCCAGTTTGAACCGTGCCCGAGTGCGTTTGACCACCAAAGCGCGGTTCGTTTGACTAGTGTGAGTGCTCCGAACTAGAGGGCTGCATTGGGATTGAGTCCCGCCGGGTCCCGCGGGACCCAACGCAAATCTCGCGGGAGCGGGCGGTTTGAACTTTGCTGCGGGCGGGAATGGGCGGCTAAAAAAAAACACTGCGGGATCGGGAGGTAGCCTTGCAACATGATGGAGATGTCAATAATGGCGCTTTTCCACTACACAGTACCAGCTCGCCTCGGCTCGACTCGACTCGCCTTTGTTTGGTTTTCCACTGTGTAAAAGTTGTAACTGTGCTTCCAGGTACTTTTTTTCGTACCACCTCCGGCGGGGTTCTGGGCAAGCTGAGGCGATACTAAAATGTGACGTGAAAACACGGCAGACTGCTGATTGTTCAGAGAGAAGCATCACTATTCACTGCGTCATCATTGCACGCGCAAGACAGAGTATCCTGAATAAAAAAAAACAGCAAAAACGAAAACAAAACCATCCAAAAACAGCACACTCGATTTCCTCCATTATCCTGTATGTGTCCAGTAGGCTATGCCGCCCAGGGAAACGAAACAAACAACCCCATGAATCTCTTTAATAATAGCAATACAAATATGTGTTTTTTCCTGCGGGACGGGAGAAAACACAAAATCAATGCATCTCTATTATTGTGCGGGAATAAATTCTTAGAGTTTTGCGGGTGCGGGCGGGAGTGGACATACATATTGCGGGAGCGGGCGGGAGTGAAACACATACGTTGCGGGAGCGGGCGGTAATGGTCAGAAATTCGGCGGGCGCGGGCGGGAGCGGGATGAAGAAAACAGTCCCGCGCAGGGCTCTACTCCGAACCGTGCCCGGGCGCGGCTCGATTAGCCGGCCCTGGCCCGGTTGGAAGAGGTGGGCCAGAGCACGGTTCAGTTGGACTCGGGCGCGGTTCGCATGCAGTGTGAGCGCTAACCGTGCTGGAGCACGGAACAGGACGCGTGACGCAAACCTCCTCATACGAGCAGCACGATTACGTGAAAATTTTCGTGCCACAAAGGCGATAGATCTGTTTAACAACAGGCTGTGAGAGGGCTGTGGACCAAACGACTCAAAATTATCCACAAAGTAAACAGAGCGATGGACTCAGAGCGATGCGCCGCTCTTCCTGTTTATCCCGAAACCGTCACACCATAATGACGTAAGCGTGCTCCGGCACGAATGCTGAAACCCTATGTGAGTGCAGGCCAGTGGGGGAGGGGGGAGGGGGACAATCGT
Source organism: Scardinius erythrophthalmus (assembly GCF_964197995.2). NCBI lineage: Eukaryota > Metazoa > Chordata > Actinopteri > Cypriniformes > Leuciscidae > Scardinius > Scardinius erythrophthalmus. The sequence goes on from NC_138238.1 coordinate 37,732,504, forward strand.
ACTCGGGCCCGGTTCATGGCAACCGTACCTAGTGTGAGTACACCCTTAAAGTGCGAACGGTTCTTTAATAATAAAGTGTTTATCAGATAGGGTTAGGGGTAGGTGTAAGGAGGGCTTTATTGTCCTAATAAGGTGGAATTTATTTAATAAATATAATTATTTACACTCAATATGTTATTATTGCATACTGTTTTATAATGTACTAAAATACTGAGAAGCAAATAACTACTATTTGCACTTGTTGCAAAGAAAACACTGCTATTTTTTACACAGTGCAAATATAATCTATAAACAGTAAGTGCAAATAGCCGCTTTGTCATCATGTGACTGAAGACTGGAGTAATGATGCTGAAAATTCAGCTTTGATCACAGGAATAAATTCAATTTTAGAATATATTACGATAGAAAACAGTTATTTTAAAATGTAATAATATTCCACATTTTTACAGAATTTTTGATCAAATAAATGCAGCCTTGGTGAGCAGAAGAGACTTATTTTTAAAAACATAAAACCTGTATTATTCCAAACGTTTGACCAGAGGTGTGTGTAAGATGTGCTGTGTATAAGGTCCGCTTGCATTCGCAGTGTTTTCTCCCCCACAGCAGCGAGTCAGCGCTCATAGACAGGGGCACCGCTGCTATTTTCACTCGCCTGTCAGAGAAAAGTGAAGGTGTCAGTCTCCAGAGCTGTCAGACTCTAGTCAGTCACAGGCTTTAAATTCAACAAACCCCCCATTAGAAAAATAGCAGCCCCCCTTCTGCCCATAACCTCGCTTTTGCAGTCAAGGCGCGCATTCTGCAGGGAAACCCCCCCGGTATTGATTGATACCATTTCTCCACCTTCACCCCAACAAATTGCGCTGGTTTGGGGCTTATGGGCATTATGTTTGTGGGGGCCGTGCTGGTATCATACCCAGGTCACCCGGATTGCTTGCAGGCCTGCAGGATTGCTGTTGTTTCTCCATCTCAGGACTGTAACGCGGAGCCAGGGTGGGATTGAAGTCGGGAGAGGTGCAGTCAGGAACGATCAGTCTCAAGCAGTCGAGCTGGTGTTACGGTTCCCTAAAATACGAAATATCGCTTCATGAGGTCTTAAGCAGCTGGTAATGGGCTCTAAGCTCCATGTGTGTTACTGCGAGAAATGGGAATGGTGTTTTAGGTCGATCTCATATAGTTCAATCAAGACACGATTTTGGAATAACGCTCAATTTGCAATCATTGTTTTAATGCCATGTTCACTGATGGGATTTAAGCTTCTTTCTCCACTGACCTTTTTTTGTGTGTGTGTGTGTGTGTGTGTGTGTGTGTGTGTGTGTGTGTGTGTGTGTGTGTGTGTGTGTGTGTGTGTGTGTTTATAAGAGTTTAAAAGACATTTTCCAACATTGAGCATTCCTATACACTGTAATAAGCAAACAAACAATAAATGATAAAACTTTTTTAATTTTAATAAACTAAACTTGTCCAATGTATTTGACATCAATCAATCAATCAATCAATCAATCAATCAATCAATCAATCAATCAATCAATCAATCAATCAATCAATCAATCAATCAATCAATCAATCAATCAATCAATCAATCAATCAATCAATCACAACTTTTGGGAGTGAATAAAACAATGGAAGTTTGTTTCCGCCACGGAATATATATATATATATATATAGAGAGAGAGAGAGAGAGAGAGAGAGAGAGAGAGAGAGAGAGAGAGAGAGAGAGAGAGAGAGAGAGAGAGAGAGAGAGAGAGAGAGAGAGAGAGAGAGAGAGAGAGAGAGAGAGAGAGAGAGAGAGAGAGAGAGAGAGAGAGAGAGAGTATAATATAGAGAAGGTAATTGGGCAACTTTTAATCTAAAAAAAACTGAATATAAAAATAAAAAGTCGCAATTACCTTTTTTAAATTCTTTAATATAAATATAATGTGATTTTAATAGTTTAGGTTGAACTAACAAAAAAGTTATAAAACAATAAAAATAATACAATTATGTCACATTTAATCATTTATGTGTCAGTATTAAATTCTGCAGGAAATAATTTATTGTGATTAACTTGATAAACTATTTGGCATAGGATGTGATTTATATATATATATATATATATATATATATATATATATATATATATATATATATAGCAGGGCCATGCAATGATTGTTTGCATTTCTGAAAGTTTTGAGACATTTTCACACAGCGATTATTTGTGATAAAAATATAAAAAACGAAAATAAAACAATAAAAATATTTTTTTAACTTTTACTTTTAAAATGCCCCTGACCAATACGTATTACATTAAATTCTGCAATTAGTAATTTATTGTGATTAATTTGATAAATTCACTGGCACGTCGACATGAATTGTATAGTATATTAATATTCAACATGGTTTTGAATATTTGAACATTAAGTTGCATTAAGATGGTTTTCTGATCCTAAAAGCTGGTTTAAACTGGTCTAGTCTTCTGATCTCCCACCCTGATAAAGTGACTAGTGTCTAAAACCCCGTAAAACCAGCAAACCACATCAGCCTGACCAGATTATCTGGTTTACGATGATTTATCAGTGATTTATGCAGAGGAACAAATCTCTTACGGCACATTCATAATGTGTGTGTTTTGAGGAGCAGTCTCAAAAAATCCCCTTCTTGTACACCTGAGGTGTCGTGTATCATTGCTCTGGTGGAAATAGAAGCACTCCGACACAAGTCTGGATTGCTGTGGCATGTTTCTATCACACGATCTCTCCATACGTCAGACAAACTCAGACCTCCTGCACCTGCAGTCAAAACAGCCATCAGACTCCATCAGACTCCATCGGAGGAGCGGAGATTTCAAACTGGAGTGACAGCAGGAGGAAAGCTGGGATACAACGTCCGATACACTGAACACTAGAAATATACTACTTCAATCCTTTCTTGTCCCAACACTCTCAGAAAAAAGGTACAAAAGCTATCACTGTGGCGGTACCTTTTCAAAAGGTACACCTTTGTACCTAAAGAGTGCATATTAGCCCCTCATATTGGTACCAAAAGTGCACATATTAGTACCTAAATGGTACATATTAGAACCCTTTTGAAGGGTACTGTCCCAGTGACAGCTTTTGTACCTTTTATCTGAGAGTGAAGCACGGTGCATAAAACTAAATGCACATTATACTAATAAAAGTAAAATTATACTTTTATTCAGCAAGGATGCATTAAATTGTTTAAAAGTAACATTTATAATGTTACAAACAATGCTGTTCTTTTGAAACTTATCCACATCAAAGAATCCTGACTAAAAATGTATCACAGACAGTTTCCACTAAAATATAAAGCAGCACAACTGTTTTTAACATTCATACTAATCAGAAATGTTTATTGA